>NC_034438.1:10346928-10380631 GCF_002078875.1 Numida meleagris | reverse complement strand
TGGCCAGAGGTCAAGGTCACAGATAAGATTAAGAGCGGGCAGTGCCAGCTCCACCCCTGCTAGCTCGGCAGCCCGCCCACAAGCTGCCAGCCCCCTGGCACGAACTCCACGCTTTTCCTGGCTTCAAAAAGCCCTAAAAAGAGCTTTTTTGTAGCCCTTTTCGCTTCAGAACCCTTGCCCGGTGCAGTCTTAACTGCTCCGAGACTGGTCTCCGCAGCAAAAAATACAATACATACTGATTGTGGTAATTTTATGATTATTTTTAAAATACCATGAGTGACATAGCCTTCTCTGGCTGCAGGAACGCATTAAGGGGATTTTCACAATGGCTCATGGTTTATGAACAAAAGCTAAATAATCTCAGTGTTACTGAAACCAGTGGACAAAGCCATGGAGCGAGGCTATGCCTTGTGAAATAAGGATTAAGGATAGAGCCAGTCCTAATAGCCCTCAGGGTAAGAATATGAAGCCAAAAAGTACGGTTCATGTTTTAAACAGAGCAGTTAAGATCTGAAGTCCATGGTGACATGCAATTAAGTGTACTTGATAGATTTCTATGGCTGTTTCGTAAATAGAACATGGATTTCTGTTCAGTTGAGCATGGCATGGAAGCAAACATGGTGGATAACTTTAAAAATTTGGTTTAAGTTTTGGCTTTAAGATATTCATCTTTTTATTCCAAAATTAGTATCTGTTAACAATGGTATTTTAGGTGTTTTTTAAAAGTTTACATAAATTAACTGAGGAAAGATACAGTAGATTCCCAGTACCAGAAAGGAGAAAACGGGCTATTGAATTAATTTGTTTTTCATACTTTCCATTTCAGAAGCTTCAGTAGCTTGCATGTGTATTAAATAATCATAAGATGAGGAAGGAATGTCTATGACTGCATTGCCTCTTTCTGGAATTTAAAAACATTAAAATCTCTTGTGAAAGAGATATACCCTTAAGAGTGTAACCATTCCTTAAGCATGAATTTGTTCACATAACATTGAGTCAGAAACATAGAAGTCAAACAGTAGTTAATCATTACCTTCTTTAGTAAAAAGAGAAAAAATTGCTTACAGGAGAATGTAAAATGTTTGTTTGAAAATTGCAAGTGTTGGATTTTGTGAAGCTTGCATACAAAAAAAAAAGTACATTTCTTCTGCTTATTTTTTCATTATTTTTTTTCATTAGCCATGCTAATTACAAAAATGTCAGAATTTTAACTTAATATTCAAGATGATACATGTCATTGCTCCTAACAATGGCTCTAGCTTTAGATAAAAGCATAATCAAGGACATTTCAGAGACTACCCAGCTTAACAGCTAACATCACTGACATATAATTGCAATGCAGTGTTGTCTTCACAATATTTTCCTTCACTTCCCATTAGCAAGGCTTGAAGATAGTTCACCATGCTGATAAGACACTAGCCAGCTTCTGCAAATGGCAAAAGAATGTCAATCCTAAGAGTGATGTGAACCCTACACACCACGATGTGGCTGTTCTTCTAACAAGGTATGACAACAGTTCAGCAGATGTGACCAAATATTGTTTAGTTACATTTCTTTTGGTGACGATTTTTTAAAAATGTTCATGTCATCATTTAGTTCATCCTGCGTAGAACCCATGAAAACACGCTGTTTCTAAAATACCACAGTGAATGCAAAAATAACATAGTGTGAGCATTCCTGACACTCATACAAGCAGAGAATATGAGTTATATTATAAAAAAGTTATATTATATATTATATTATAGTTATATTATGGTTATATAAGTTCTATTATATATATATATATTATAAAAGTTATATTGTAAAAAAGGTTAGACCTGCTGTACCTTTTAAAGATGTTGTTTTTCATTTGTTTTCAAAGTACACATAATAGTCTATGTACGTATGTGGGTGTTTTATTAAAGATGTGTCTTAGTCGGGAAATTGAGAACTGTATGCCTCGAGAGATTAGCAATTTACAGAGCTCAGGTCATTTTCCCCACTTGATCCTGTTTCATTTCATGCTCAATCACTTCTTTATTCTCCTTTGAAGGGATGTACCAAAATAACCCATTGAGTGGAGGAGCAATTCTAGAATGGCAAATCCTCAAATAACACACAGTTTCATTTCACAATGGAAGAATATTTTGTGAAGACTGCAGTTTAAATTGTGTTATTTTTAAATATTATCTCATTATTCAAGGAGAAACACTATGTACATATATATATATATTTACGTGTGAACGATGGAGACATGGAAAACTTAAAAGTTTGAGGTTATGCAGGGACTTTTTGGCAGAGCACAGAGCAGAAATTCTGCTGGCCTGTCAGAATGGATCCAAACTGCACACAGCTGAGAGGAAAGATTGGGTTTCAGATCCAGAAAAAAAAGTCCGAAGTTAGTTTGTTAGAAAAAAAAAAAAAAAAAAAAGAAAAGAAAAACAACACCAAAACCCTCAAGTGGTAGGAAAGAAAATCAACTAATGTTAAAATAAGAATGAGAAAAAGAAATCTCAAAATGTTGAGTGGTTTTGCTCTCCAGATCAATAGGGGTTAGACATTTCATTTGAATGAAACTGAGGCGTTGTTGGGTAGATGGTGTTGGGTAGCCACTCTGGCAACCCTTCAGTGTCTGCAAATGTGTTATACCTGGCAGAGCTGATATACAGGATTAAATCACATTCTTATTAATAAATCTGCCACTTAGCCTAAGGAATATTATTGCAGTAGAATGTTCCTCAGTGAAAGAGACTGAGATGAGGTTGTAACCCTTCAGCCTGCTCTGACTGAACTGGGAGAAGGAAAACCAACCTGCCCCTCACAGGACATCTGAGTCATTCCCTCCTTTGTAAGTTATGGATGTAAAGGTTTGTATTGTGGTTTGACCTGTTCAGAGGCAAAACATGTGTTTCTTCCTTTTATTTATTCTAGCAGACTGCACAGCATCCAGCCAGACATTTTGATGTAAGGGTCCAGTTTCTGACTGCACACAGTTCCTTAATGCTCATGCTGACATGGCAGCACATGGGAGCTGAGGGAGTGAAGCTGTTAGCCTAAAGAGCTTACAGGGATTTTGGCACCACGTTGTATGCATTCTGTTCTGTACCAGCACACTGGTTGCCTGTAGCCGTGAGTCCTGTGTCGTATATGAGATGGTGGAATTAAAGGGAGAGTTTTCTTTGAAATGTAAGAGAGAACAGGAGGCCTTGGGAAATGCTCATCAGAAAGCTAAGGTAGATTCAAGAGATTGAGAGAGGATCAGTAGTGAGTAAATTATTGTCCTGACTGATAAATACTTGGCAAAATTAGAGAAAAGGAAATCCAGCATGTAATGTGCAATCAGGCATTTACTAGAAAACTTCAGATACGCTATGATCAAAATGCTGTCGGAGGTGGAGATTTTAAAGCTTTCTTATGCAAGTTGAAAATAAGTATGTGTTTTAGCACTACAGCAGTGTCAGTATTGATGACTAATTGTAGTGATATAATACAATAGTAGCAAAAGAAACGTATGTTTGTAAAATATTATCACAACTCCTTGCTTAAAACACAGATGCATCGGCACTGATATATTATGAATTGGAAGCATACCACCCAATGTAAGGGATGCTACAGTTGTTTTTAATCTCTTTTAATGACAAGTCATTTTCTGTGATTTTAGAAAGGACATCTGTGCTGGCATGAATCGTCCATGTGAAACCTTAGGTTTATCTCATCTATCAGGCATGTGTCAGCCTCACAGAAGCTGCAACATCAATGAAGATTCTGGTCTTCCGTTGGCATTCACTATTGCTCATGAACTTGGACACAGGTATAATGGAAAGTGAAGGGGGACCTTGCTGAAATTGAATTATTATTTGTATATGAATAATTAAATTGCCAGACAGAAACAAAGCAAGGAGAGGGTTGATGTCTCTTTATTATTAAATCAAAGCCATATTTATTTTTAATAACCAAAAGAATAAGAAACACATTCTTAAGCCTTTGACTTTTTTTTAAAAATAACAACTGTTTATTATACCCCTTTAGTAGTAACTACGGTAGTACATCAGGATTAAATAATTCAGCTGTAAAGAATCATCACTTAATGCTTTAACTTTTCAATTTTATTCATTTTTTTGAACTTGTACTGAATTACTATGCAATTACTTCATATGATCTTCAAGTCAATTGTTTAAAGAAAAAATAACTGTTGTATTGGGTATTTCAGTATTGCAGATCAGCTAGAAACCAGCTACTACTGGAAAACTACTCAAACTTCACAGAACTAACAGGTCTCCTGTCTTACTAAGATTACTTTTTGACTTTTCTTACTAACTTGTAGCCTCTGTAGATTAATGTTCCCACTGTGGACTCACATAGGTCAAATTTACTTACTAAGGTTACTTGGCATTATTTTGGGATTGAGAACTGGCTGACTGGTAGAGCTCAGAGGGTGGTCATCAGTGGCGCAGAGTCTAGTTGGAGGCCTGTAACTAACAGTGTTCCCCAGGGGTGTATGCTGGGTCCGGTCTTGTTCAGCATCTTCATCAACAACCTGGATGTGTGTGACAGAGTCCACCCTCAGCAAGTTTGCGGATGATACAAAGGTGGGAGGAGTGGCTGACAGACCTGAAAGCTGTGCTGCAATTCAACAAGACCTGGACAGTCTAGAGAGTTGGGCAGGGAGGAGCCTGATGAGGTTTAACAAGAGCAAGTGCAGAGCCTTGCATCTGGGGAGGAAAAATCGCATGTATCAGTACAGATTAGGGGATGACCTGCTGGAGAGGAGCTCTACAGAAAAGTACCTGGGGGTCCTGGTGGACAACAGGTTGGCCATGAGCCAGCAGCGTGCCCTTGTGCCCAAGAAGGCCAATGGAATCCTGGGATGCATTGAAAAAGCATGGCCAGGACATCAAGGGAGGTTATCCTCCATCTCTACTCTGCCCTGATGAGGCCACATTTAGACTACTGTGCCCAGTTCTGGGCTCCCCAGTTCAAGAAAGACAGAGATCTGCTAGAAGGAGTCCAGTGGAGGGCCACAAAGATGGTAAAGGGCCTGGAGCATCTCCCATATGAAGAAAGGCTGAGTAACATGGATCTGTTCAGCCTGGGGAAAAGAAGGCAGAGAGGGGATCTGATAAATGTTTATTAATACCTAAAGGGAGGTGGGAGGCAAATGCATGAGGCGAGGCTCCTCTTGGTGATGGCATAAAACTTGAACATAGGAAATTCAGTACTAACATGTGGAATAACTTCTTTATGGTAAGGGTGACAGAGCCCTAGAACAGGCTGCCCAGAGAGGTTGTGGAGTCTCCTTCTATGGATATATTCAAGACCTGTCTGGACTCCTACCTGTGTGACCTATTGTAGGTACCTGCTTTAGCAGGGGGGTTGGACTCAATCTTTTGAGGTCCCTTCCAACCCTGCAATTCTGTTACTCTGTGAGTCTGCAATTGGGCCTTTTTGCTTTAAACTAGATTTGTCCGTATTCCAACTTTGTGAAGGTGTTTTGGTTGGTTAGTTGGTTTATTAAACTCACGTGAAATACTTTAGCTTTTGAATATTTTGACACTGAACTGCTTTCTTCAAGGTACAACATCATCACATGGACAGCTTAGTTTGCCTGCAGCTTTTCCACTGGGCTAGGTGATAGGTTTACTGCTGTATCACATCACTTTCTTTATACTGCCACTCAGGCTGAAGTCTGTATTTCCTTATGGTATATAAAATCTGATAGGAAGATTACTCAAGTATGAATTGGCCTTTCTTTATTCAACCTGTGAATTCTCAGAAATGAAATAATGATAACAATATTTACAATTAGATCTAGGTGCTTTGAGATTCATTCTCTTGATCCCCACAACCTCTTACTGACAGGGAACTTTTTTCATTGGCACTAGTTGTCAGAGAATACTTTTTCCCCGTAGAACATGTGTGACTTTCTCCTGGCCTAGGCTGGGTCCTTTGGTTACTATGAGACAGAGTACAGCTGTACTGCTGTTGCAGGAGTGCTGCATGGCCTTGCTTTCAAGGATTGTCTACCAAAGAGAATGGTAGAGTTCATAATTAATTTGAAACTACCTTTCAATCAAGCAGAGTTAGAGAAAAGACGTTAAAAATTTCAAATATGGACAAGTAAACTCTGTAAGAACAGATGAAAAAAATGATTAAAAACTCCAATTTTTAATGGTTTCCAAAAGTCCCTGCTGCCCCTCTAGATTTTCACAGCCTCCTGTGGCAGCAGACCCTTTTCATAGAAAAGGACCTGTCACTAGGGGGACACACTTGCTTTTAGAACTCGTGCCTGCCACTGGAGTTAGTTCTCTGCCTTTGGAACATTTGAGTCATAGTACAATTACATTTTCCAGAAATAAAGTCTTAGTGGTTTGAACTCACCAGAAGGTCTTTCTCTGATCCATGGCTGAATCATGATCTGAGTTAGTTTTCAAGGCTGTGATATAAGGGTTTATAGAATTTCAGATGTTAACAATTCAGGTGTCAAAATATTCATATCTTTGTGTATTATTGTTTAAAAAAAAAATCTCTTTCCCAACAAGGTGATGCGGAGGTATCTATGTTCAGTCAGCTGAATCCTACTCAAAGGTGTTTTTTTTGTTCGTGACTTTTACTAGCTCTTGAATAAAAATATCTAATAAGGCAGAGAAGCTGTAGAGAGCCACGTTGGAAAGACCTGCTACAGGAGACCTGTATGTTTGTAAGGCACAGCTGGAGAAAGTTAAATAGAAAGGAGTGAAGTTTGGAAGCTAATTCACTGAATGTTCAGTAATGTGAAAACCAGTGTTTCTACCAAAAAAGATTTTAAAAGAAGAAGTAGAGATGTGACAGGGGAGTGTACAATAGTGTAACAAAGTCTGATTGTAGTTAAAGTGGTACAAGTCTAAATAATTGGGGTCCATGAACTAGGAAGGACTCTAGAAGGTTTGACCTAATTCTAAATTTTAAACTGTCACTCCTGGCCAACTTGTGCAATAGTGTTCTGACTCCCTTAAAACTACTCCCTGAATGTAGTAGTCTTTGACAGTATGTTATTTTTACCTCATTAATATTGCTGTACATAACAGACTTACTTGAAAGCCTAACAGAGTGCAAACTTGTTGTAGGTTTTGGGTCAATTCTTTATTTTTTTTTTAGAAAACGGGTATCTACAGTTCACCAGGTGAGGAAGCAACTGACCCTAGTGTCTTTTTAAACACAGCGTGGAACACATAGATGAGTGTTGTGGTACGACCAATCAGCTGGAGTTACCAGATGTTGTTTTGTGTCTCCAGTTTTGGTATCCAGCATGATGGAAAAGAGAATGACTGTGAGCCTGTTGGAAAGCGCCCGTACATCATGTCCCGGCAGCTGCAGTATGATCCCACTCCACTCACCTGGTCACAGTGCAGCAAAGAATACATCACACGATTCCTAGAGTGAGTGATCGGGTTGCAGCATTTCCCAAAAATGAGTACAACTGTGTATGAGATGTTTATGTGAAGTTGGAAGTAAATCCTGTATTATTATGTTACTAGATTTAGGTTTTTGTAGTATGCATGAATTAATTACCATGGAGGATTTTATAGCTCACTTAGTAATTTTGGAAAGCTCCATTATACTTGTGTTTTCTGGGAGTGAACTCCAGTCTTGTCATAACAGCTCAGGTTTGGTTCAGCCTGCAACTTTTCGTAGTTACCAGAAAGAAAGAAGCCTTTTGTCTAGGACCCTGAGGGAACATGAGAGATCTTGCCCCTGTCCACGGTGATATCTGCTTCTTTTCAAGGATTTGTTGAAATTCAACATGTTCTTTATATGAGCAGCAATGTGGTATAAATTTCACGAGAAGTGGTGATATTCTCTGAAACCACTCTGTGAGCTATAATGACCTCATGATATTTCCACTTTGACAAACTTTATTCTGCCCAGCCTCGGGATCATCAGCACACATAAGAACCACAGACATTTAAATCTCCCAGATCCATGAATATCAGCTATTACATTTTTTTATAATACCCAATCTTCCTTTGCTGTAAGTTAGGGAATGAGAGGAAGGAGCTTGCGACAGTAAAAATTTTCTTCATATTTCTTGCTGTATTTCAAGTTGGACATGATTCAGTAGGCATAGCCACCATCAAATTCCTGAAGTAAATCACTAAGTAATATTCTTGAATATTACTTGAATAGTCTTGAAGATTGCGCTATTTCAGTGTGTATGTTGGGAAACAGTTGCCATGGGGATCGGTGAGTCTTCTCTAATAGACAAATTATTAATTCTTGGCTCAGGTCTATTAAAGCACAAGGAAGAAGACTTTTTTTAATTTGAACTAGTACTCAGTGTCAAGTGGGCTGCTACAAATAAATTTTTCAGTATTGGTTAATACTCTGAAAAAAAAAATTGATCTATCTCCTAGAAGACTGAAGATTAGTCTCCTGGAAGGATATAGAATTATAGAATGATTTGAGTTGGAAGGGACCTTTAAAGCTCATGTAATCCAACTCCCCTGCAAAGAACAAGGACATCGACAGCCAGATCAGGTTCATCCTAACCTTGAATGTACCCAAGGACAGCGCAATCACCACATCTCTGGGCAACCTACTGCAGTGCGTCATCACCATTACTATAGAAACTCTTTTCCTTTTATCCATTCTAAATCTCCCCTCTTTTAGTTTGAAACTATTTCCCCTTGCCAATCACAACAGACCCTGCTGAAAAGTCTGTCCCTTCTTTCTTATAGCCCCTTTTAGATACTGAAAGGCTGCTATCAGGTAACCTCAGAGCCTCCTCTTCTCCAAGCTGAATAGCCCCAGCTGTCTCAACCTGTCCTCTTTGGGGAGGTGTTCCATCCCCTGGATCTTTTCTGTGGCCCTCCTCTGGACTCACTCCAGCAGGTCGATGTCTCTCCTGCACTGAAGACTCCACCTCTGGACACAGTACTCCAGGTGAGGTCTCACCAGTGCAGAGTAGAGGGGCAGGATCACCTCCCTTGCCCTGCTGGCCATGCTTCTTTTGATTCAGCTCAGGGTTTAGTTGGCTTTCTGGGCTGCAAAAGCACACTGCTGGCTCATGTCCACATATGACCAGATGACAATGAGGAACTGTGAGGCTGATTTTTAATCACTTGTTGATCAGACTGGAATTCTTGTCTGGGATTACTAGCTCAGCTCCCTGCATACAGTGGGGAAAGAATTGAGAGGTTTGTATTGGGAATCTCAACCAAGAGGCTGGGCAGGAAGCTACTTCTCAGGAAGTTCACCAACAACACTTAACTGGGTGGTGCTGCTGACTACCTGGAGGGTTGGGAGGCCTTCCAGAGTGATCTAGATAGATTGAAGCAGTGTCAGCAACGGCATGAAGTTTAACATGGAGAATGCCGAGCACTGCGCCTGGAATGAAGCGATGCTGGATATAGACGCAGAAGGGAAACGAGTGCTGGAGAGCTGCTCAGCAGGAAGGGACCTAGGGGTACTGGGGATAGCAGCTCAACATGTGCCCAGGCAGCCAGAGGGCAAACTGCCTTGCGGGGGCACTGAACACAGCACAGCTAGTGGCCAGAAGAAATTCTCTGCTGTATTTAGCATTAGAGTATTGTATGCAGATATATTTAGCACTGGAATATTCTTGAGTATCATGTGCAGTTCTGGGCTCCACAATACCAGGAAGATGTTAAGGCTCTTCTGAAAGTGTCCCACAGAGAGCAGTAAAGCTGTAAAAGAACTGGAAAACATGACCTGTGAGGAAAGGCTGCGGATGCTTGTGTTGTCCAGTCTGGTGAAAAGGAGGCTGAGAGGTGACCTCACTGCTCTCTGCAGCTCATGAGAAGGGGAAGCAGAGGGAGGTGCTATGTTCTGCTCTCTGGGAATTGATGTCAGAATGCACGGCAACAGCACAAAGCTGTGCCAGGGGACATTCACATGGAACATTAGGTAGAAGTTCCTTTACTGTGAGAGTGATCAAACCCTGGAACAGTCTTCCTAGAGAAGTGGTTGATGCCCCATGGCTGTCAATGTTCAGGAGGCGTTTGGATAACGCCCTCTGTAATGTGCTTTGACTTTTGGATAGCCCTGACATAGTCAGGCAGTTGAACTTGATGTTCTTTGAAGATGTCTTCCAACTGAACTATTGTTTACTCTACTCTACTATTCTCTACTTTACTATGCTACACTATGCTACACTACACTGTACACTGGACTACACACTACACTACACTATACTATAAACTATACAATTCTATTCTATTCTGTTCTGTTCTGTTCTGTTCTGCTCTCCTTTACGTTTTTAGATTTTAATGATCCTACTCCAGAGTTTGGGATTCGTATAAGAGTCCACTTGTTGTTGATACTAGGATTGCTCCAGAGCAGGCAGTTTCTTCTGTTTTTTTGTTCTCCTTTAAAATTTCATAAATGATTAGAAGTGAGTGCTGTTTGGTTGTAGCCCCTCAGCATATCTTAGTTGGCATATGAAACAGTTGTTTCCAAAAGACATTTTGGAATTACCATTAACAATTAGATATTGAAAGTCGGCATGGAAGTATCAAAAAGCATGGTTGATTGTTCTTTTGGTTTGGTTTTTTTTTTTCAGTATGCAATTTTTGTCTTTTAGCCGAGGATGGGGATTCTGTCTGGATGATATCCCCCAAAAAGAAGTCTTAAAGTCCCCAGTCATTGCTCCCGGGGTGATTTATGATGTGCATCACCAGTGCCAGCTTCAGTATGGTTCCAATGCTACTTTCTGTGAAGATGTGGATGTGAGTGCTGTATATTTTTATTTATTCTGCTAATGGTAACTTACTCTTTTTGAACAGTGTGGAAGCACAGTCACTGAAACTCAGTTACTAGCTACATATAGCATGTTCAGTCTCATAGGCTATGTACCAATACAGGCATTACCTATCATGGTATTTTAATTCCATACTCCAGATTCTGCAAGTGAGTTGTTGTTCTGTATGCTTTGTTTATTCCAACACATTTACTGTATCTGGGACCATACCTACTATTAAATGCCTGTCCTCCACTGGGTGGAGTAATTTTGATTTGAAACTTCTATTAGTGATCATAGATTAGTTATCAGTGCAGTCACATTTTCAAAAGCAAGATGCTTATCAAACTTACCATTTTTAACTGACCAAATATTTCAGGCAACAGCTTTTCAGTTCCAGAAAGTGTTTTCTGAAGAAATCAGGGTTGTGCTCTTTTCCGGTGTCTTGACTTTTCACACTCTTGATGGTCTAAATAATTAAAGGAAATTTCAGTCCATGTCCCCCAAAGAACCTTTAAGTCCCCATCATACATGAGATTTATATGCACTAATGGGTAATTTGGATAGTACCCAGGAGCTTTATCTCACAGCACAGCAAAACAGAGATGCATAGGAACATTATACTGACATCAATGCAATTCCCCATAAGAGCTAGAAAGGAATGCAGAGTAACAGATCATATTAGCTATGGTGCAGTGCTATGCTACTGTAACTGTACCTAGCATCAGAGCTAATTGGCTCAGCCGGTACTTTCCTACATAGAGCAGTTCAGAAATAGTGGTTTCAAGTGCTAATCGAGCTAAGTGATCACTAAATTTCGATGAGCTTAGGACAGCAATATTCAGCAAACACTGAGGGCAGCCATCCCCATGTTACGAAGGGCTGTGGAGTAGTGTCTTCTCTAGGAAAGGTATTGCACACAGCTGTGGACTGGGGACTGCTGATCTTGATTGTTTATTCCATTTGGATAATTATGTGTATCCTCATTTAGTGTATCCTATTAGAGGGATTATTTCTGATTAATCTCCTTAGCCTTAATAGATAACATGATTACCAATGTTGAACTGCAACTACTGAATCTGAAGTAGGTATTGAAAAATTACTTTCATTTGCTGTTCCAGTTTCCCCAGCTTCTGCAATTTGTCCAGTGGTACAGACAGAAAACTGAAGTGTAATCTTGCAGCTCTGGTTTATTCTGTGTTTCCTTTGCTTTGACCCTAGTAGACCTTTACGTTTGACATCTCCTGATTGACCAATTTTACAGCTAGACGTGTCAGAAAACTAATTGCTATTATCTTATTTTGCTTTTTATTGCAAGGACTTTGTTTTGCAGGTAGCTGTAACTGGCAAGGAAATGAATTGTGAATAGTATAGTCTGCCTGGCATTTCATCTAAGAGGTCTGGCTATTATTTGCCTTTCCACTGTTTACTTAACACTCACTGACAGAGCTATATTTGTTGTGTAACTTTTAATGTCTCTCTGAATTCAATCCATGGAGAAGAATCTGTATTTAGCTGAAGATGCCCAGGGGTTCCATGATTATACTTAGCAAAGACTGAGCTTTAGAATTCAGATAGTGGTTTGCATGAACCATTTAAGTTGTAAGTCCTCTAAGGATCTTGTGAAGTACGAAAATTTTGTCCCTCTAATAAGAAAAAAATAAATAAAATGAAAAATATAGATTAGGGAAAGGAGTTTTCCAAATGGTAAGTAAATCTGTAGATTTCTACAGATAATAGCTCAACATCCTTATCTTATAATCCACTCCTTATCTCCAAACTTCCATTGACTCCAGTGAAATTGGGATTTTTTACATTGGACTTCTTGAAGTACAGACCCTTATCTCACAGATTGAGTGAAAAGTGTACACCATACACTTGCCTTGCCTTGAGTCCATGTTACAGTCGTGAATTCCTTCTCATATTTCCAAAGTGCACAGTAAAGAGTGCTTTTTCTTGTACTGTTGTTGTTTTGGTTATTCCTAAAGATGGAGAAAAGCTCTGGTATATGGAGATCAATATGAGAATTTGTTTTAAAGCTAAAGAATTTCCTCCATTAACACCTGACTTTGCCATACATGAGTATTTGCACTTCATAAAAATTGTAACTGCTGGTGGAAAGCTGCGTTCAGTTTTGGTGCCTCTTCATTTCTGGGCACCACCATGTAAGAAGGACATAAAGCTATTAGGGAGTGTCAAAAGGAGAGCTACAAAGTTGGTGAGGCTCTGGAGGGCAAGGTTTATGAACAGCAGCTGAGGGCCCTGGGTGTGCTGGGCCCAGCGCAGAGGAGCTGAGGGGAGGCCTCATGGCGGCTGCAGCTCCTCACAAAGGAGCAGAGGGCAGCGCTGAGCTCTGCTCTCTGTGACAGTGACAGGGCCCGAGGGAACGGCATGGAGCTGTGACAGGGGAGGGCCGGGGGTTAGGGAGAGGCTCTGCCCCAGAGGGTGGTGGGAATGGGAAGGACTGCCGAGGGCAGTGGGCACGGCCCTGAGCTGCTGGAGCTCACAGAGCATTTGGACACAGCCCTCAGACATTGGGTTTGGGTTTGGGTGGTGCTGTGCGGAGCCACAGGGTGGTCTCAGTGATCCTTGTGCATTCCTTCCAACTCGGGATATTCTGTGTTTCGCTGATTCTTTCTGTGGTATTTGAAGCACAGAGCAGTAGTGTGCTTTATGCATTAAAAAACATGAAGCATATTCTATATTTAACAGCTAAAAATAAAGGATTAATTTCATAATGAGAAAATATTCGCCAGCTGGAACATTCGGGTAGCTCTGCCTTTACATGCTGACGATGATGGTTCCACAAAGAGCTGCAAAGTAGTGCTACTCTTGAACTATAAATAGGAACTGCAGAACAACCTCTGACTTGTAAATATCACATAAAAGTGGCTAAATGAGCAGAGAGGCAGTACCCCAGGCAATATATTTCCAACTGGATATGTGAAGTACTTAGAGATGTTTTATAACACACAATGCTGAAGGTAAATAAGAGGCATCTCTCTCAAAACAGACTACCCCTAAGCTTTGCTGTTTTAAATAGAAGCAGGCCAGAAACCAGCAGCCATGTTTTGATTTCAAACTCAGCCAAATGTTGCTGCTAGCTTATTGGAGCTGCATTTTCCCAAGCATCCAGTTTCTGCCTGGCTCTCAAGCCCAGAATGTTTTTTACTTTGAGGATCCCATTGGCAGCTGAATTATGATCCCAGTACTGAACTCTGCAGTTAAACACCCTAAGACAAAACCTAGCACAAAGCCCCTGGGCTTTTACTTCTGGTGTTCCAGTTGAGACTGCACAGTTTCTTTTACACCTGTGGTTTCTCTAACTTGGAAATGGTCTTCCACGTAAAGCCCGGCTCATTCAGGATGTCCTAAGCACGTGGGAGTCCTGTGTGGCAACTGAAAGACAAGTTTATTTGTACAAGAACTTAGGAAAGTCTACCAGAGATATATTAACCACCTCTGTCAAGGGAGAATTGGCCTCATGTCTTTCCTCAGAGAATAGTTCTGCTTGTTTGAAGAGGATTTGTGATAACATTGTTGTTGCAATGATTTTTGACTTGCTGTCTTTGACTCTGGGGTTTCTGTCCCTTCTGTGGAGAGCTGACCACTGCATGTGGAACAGCACCTCAAGTTTATGCTTTACCAATGGGGAATTGCATGGCACCAGCTTCTGACCTTGTTAATATGCCAGTGTTCACCAACTAGAGCCCCTATTCTTCCCAGACTACTAGTTGTTTATTTTTTTACAGCTAGCTACCTTGGCCTGCTTTTTAGAGTACCATGTCATTGTCTGTTCGGCTAATGTTTTAAGAGACCTCTTTCCCTTCCTCAAATTTTGGGATCTCATGAATGTTGATCTGGCTGTTACACTTGTAGACATGATGTTGTTTTCACTTACCTGACAGGCTTAAGTAACCTTCTTTGATTTCACTGTTTACAAGCAAGCAGCAATAAAGAACCTGAATATTGCATTGTACTTTTAGTGTGAAAATAATAGACTCTGTTCACCTTCACTATAAACAGTAGTTCCCAAACATTGTTATTTTTTCGTGTATGTAGATGGAAGGTGAAGAGCCAGTGAGGAGAATATTTAAACTCACACACATAGTTCAGTTAATTTGCTTGACAGGAAGTATTCACTGTTACGTATTTGTCAAAGAGTCCCTCCTTGTATGCTAATGAAGAGTGCCTGAATATGGACTCCTCATGTGTGCTAACTTGTGGAAAGCTCTGAACACGTCTCTGGAAATACAGCCCTTACAAGGTTTTGTAAATTGATATACAAAACTGTGGGAAATACTTTGAAACTCTTAGCCATGGGAGTTCTTAAGCTCTACTTCATTTGCAGCAGTTTTCTTTCTTTTCCAGAACCTTTGCCAAACACTCTGGTGCTCAGTGAAAGGCTCCTGCCGCTCTAAGCTGGATGCTGCTGCGGATGGAACTCGGTGTGGAGAAAACAAGGTGACTGTGAGGTTTGGTGCCTGCAGAATGTTAGCAGAAAAACCATGAGAAAATCTGCTATTGTTTAGCTGTAGAAGAGAGGCACCCTTTGGTATCTACTTGTCGGTTTCCACTGAAGCAGTCAGTCTTTGGGGACTGAAATAGCAAACGATTAATGCAACATTTTTCTGTGTTGTGATAATCTTGTTTGTAATTTCTCTTCTCTCTTCAGTGGTGCTTCTCTGGTGAGTGCATTACGGTGGGCAAAACTCCAGAAGCAGTCCATGGAGGATGGGGTGTTTGGTCATCCTGGTCCCATTGCACAAGAACCTGTGGGGCAGGAGTTCAGAGCGCAGAAAGACCATGCGATAACCCAGAGTAAGCTGAGTACACAATCTTTTCATGCATTTTATTCAAGATCTTTGTGGTACTTAGGATGCTGGAGACATTTCTGTGTGGTGCTGGTTTACCATTGGGTGCTGCAGCAAGACAGAGTGAACCTCATCTGCCCAGTTAAGCATATTGTGTGAAATTCATTTGTCTCGCCTTATACAATCATTGTCTCATTCTTTAATCCTTACCTTCCATGGAGCTTATTTCTATAGAAAATGTAAAAAAATCCCATTGTTTTGCATGCAAGCTTTGCATAAATGCTATAAATGTTGATTTAATAATACTGTCATGAATTAATAAATGTATTCATATGAAGGATGAGAACAATAGGTAGCTTTTCGTTCCTGAGGGGAATCAAGGACTTGCCTTTCATGTTCTGTGTTAGTCATCAGCTTTGTTTTCAGCTTTATATACATGAACCGATAGGTACAGAATGTGAAGGACAGAGTTTTCTAATACATACCTGAGTTCATGAGGACCCTACATCTCATTTTGAAAAATCACTTGATTTTTCTGGAAGAACTGTCAAACATTCTGGAAAATACAGTGTTTTAGGAAAGCTTTTTGATAAGGCAGTTTTGTCATAAGCTTAGCTGGGCAGTGTGCCAAGCACTTCTTATTGCTTGTTCCAAGATACAGTATCTCTACGTCCTTGTACTTAATACTGATGTATTTATATTCAAGCATTTGAACATGTGAACAGTATGTTCACCCTATAATGGTTTCTGATTCACTTTGTTATCTCACTGGAACCTGAAAGCCATTGCTTGTTTGAAACTACTTGTCTCCCAGTATCACATCCCAGTCTCAATGTTGTTTTCATAGACCACAGTTTGGAGGAGACTACTGCACCGGAGAAAGGAAACGTTATCGCATGTGTAACATTAGCCCCTGTCGGAAAGGCTTGCCAACTTTTCGTCAGATGCAGTGCACTGAGTTTGACACAGTTCCCTACCAAAATGAGTTTTACCACTGGGTCCCAGTTTATAACACAGGTACAAAGCTGAGAATTTTTAAACTTCTTGTATAACTTAACAGATCTGTGAAAAGCCTCTATTGAATTAGAAGTCTTCTAAGTACTTAGAAAAATTTTGTGTGCCTCCACCAACAGGTATGCTTTTTGTGTATATGCAAAGGCATACAGACATTGTTGCAGAGCTCTAGCAATACTGACTGTGAGAATAAATAGACTGGTTCCTGAAAAGGTGCTGCAGTCATGACAGCTGTTGAAGTCATACCTATGCTAATTGGTTGCAATAGACTTGAACTCTCTTTCCCAGTGTCAACTCCAGAAAAAGAAGTACTATACATGGAGTAGAGCTGCATGTTTACGCTTGCAGGCATCACGGCACATAATAAGCAGAGCTCTTCAGCCTTACAAATACTTATTTACTATTTCCAAACTTGGATGTGTGTGGTAAGTGTGCCTGGCACCGCATTAAGGAAATAATTCCTCAGCAGTAATGAAGTGCTCTGTATCGTAGAGACAAGATTGATTCATCTGCTTTATCACTTGCTTTGTAACATCTAGTTGCTAAGTGTAGGGGTAATAGTTAATACCATGAAGCCTGAATCTGGTTTACGCAGAAATTTAAGGAGTAGAGTAAACAGAAGAAGCTATCAATGTAATTTTTTTAAAGAAAAAGTGAAGCTCAAAATTCAACTTGTAATTTTGAAGTGATCAGGCAGTTTGACTTGACCTTTTAAAGTCCCTTCCAATTGTATTATTCTATTCTATTCTATTCTATTCTATTCTATTCTATTCTATTCTATTCTATTCTATTCTATTCTATTCTATTCTATTCTATTCTATTCTATTCTATTCCTTCTCTTTTGTGGATTTTAATGGTCCTACTCCAGAGTTTGGAATTGGTATAAAAGTCTACTTGTTATTGGTACCTGGGTTGCTCCAGAGTGGGCAGTTTCTTCTGTATTTTCAGGTTTTTTGTTCTCCTTTAAACTAATGTCATCCAATTTTAAAGAATTTTCAGAGCATTCTGTTCCTACGCTAAGCTTGCTCCCAAGAAGGTTTGGGCTTATGTTTTACTATCAGTCATGCTCAATTCTCTCACCCTGTACATGTGATATAAGGGTAAAAGAAAATGTTTTGAAGATTTCCCAAACCCTGAGTGATATAGCAGTTTTTGTGTGAAAACATTTAGTTGAGATGAAAACCTGAGCTAGAAATTTTTTTAGATGCTGGTAATTTCTGTGTTCCCTCATCCTTCTGGAAAAAGGGTAAATGGCGAAAGGAACCTTGTGTCTTTAATTTCATAGTTTCAATAACCCAGTTCTAGTCATTGTCACTTAATTAAACGCTGCTTTAATGTCCTTTTACATTGTGTAAATTGTACCCTCATAAAAGAACAAAGATTTTCTTATGAATAGCTCAGTATGCAACATGTAGCTTTAACAGGCAAACAGGAAGGAAAGGAGTGAGCGATACTTTGCTGTTACCTAGACTAATTATGTTTGAGGTTATAAATACTTGGAGATTTTTCCTCCTGTTTTAAATGAGTTTTAGCCTCCTGGGGGCTTGCACAGATTTACAGTAGATTTACTTTGGAGCACAGAAACCCATCTGCTCACACTAGAGCACATTAGTATCCCTGAGAGTCTCAATTTGAAGAGGACTTTAAGGTTCAAAGGTGTCTTAAATATACAGTGGCTTTGGCCAGGATGTTTTCTGAATTGCTTGATTCAGGTCCCTGCATTGACACTTTATGCAGAAATTGGCACTAAATTACTTCTCTGGCCGTCACACTGAGCCCATATCCATTTATTTCATACCTTTTCACAAATTACATTTATCAGAACCTGATAGCTACCCAGGATTTAAAGTCGGTGTAGTCAGGGTGAGTATTACATTGAAGTGATAAAAGTAATCATGTAAACAACTTTCTTTTCTCAGTCAGTGCCAGGACCATCTCATGTACTGGCAGATAGGAGTTATATAGCTAAGGTTGGAAATTTCGTATTTTTTCCAAAATATGCTTGTACGTCAAGTAAGATCTGTACTGATAGTCGCAGAGTCTCAGCTAACAGTGCAAGTTATTATTTCTGTTGCCACTAATTTGGAATTAAACTTTCTTTTGGGGCGACAAGTTAGGTTAGTGTGATAAAATACCTTTCTTTTTACATGTTTTGTCTGTTTGATGATTGTCTTTTCTAATTTTCTTTGTTTTGGATTTCTTCATCCAATTCTGACTTCCCACAAACTCATGTTGACAGGAGTTTCAGAAGGAGAGGACCACCTCTTTTACTCCTTGTGAGATAGAGAAAAAAATATTGAGGCCTTATCTCCTGGCAGTCATGTTATTTACATCTTTCTCTGTCAAGTTAAAGTGACCCTTCCTGCATTCATACTCCTGTGATTCGGCTATAAGAAAAACATTCTGCTCTGAGCAGGGGGTATGCTTTTTTCTGGTTATCTTCATGTTGTACTGTTTACACTTTGTGAATATGAATTCTATTCTGATATACACAGGGAAAAAAATAATATTCCTGAATTTTAGGACTTCTAATCAGCTTTGCTGTCTTGCTTCCTTAGCCCTGTTCTGATTACAACTAAGTCAATGGCTACTAAGGGGAACTCTTAGGCTTGGGATTCCGTTACATCTGATATTCTTCTGTGTAAATGACTGATCCTGTCCCTGTTCAAAACAGAATGATATTCTTGGTGCAGGATGTGAGCAGTGTGCATAAAATGGAAGATGCAATTTTTCTGGGCCACTGAGCATTGAAGGCACCTCAGCTAATACGTTTTGTCCAGCTAGAGCCAATACACTGCCAGAATGACACAGACAATCTGGAAGAGCTTCACAGAAAAGCAGTGTGAAAGACAAACAATTCAAAAAATAGAGTTTAAAGGAAAAGTTTTTTAAAAAATCTAGTATTGCTCTAGAAAAGAGATTGAATTAAGTGTCAGCTATTTGAAAAGAGTTTCAAAAGGTGTATTGCATGGGGTCAGAAGCTATAAAGCCCTTTGTTAGCTGAGTTTGAAAAGCAAGACCCTGTGGTCTTATTAGTTCAGTGTGAATGTAACTCTTCAGCTTTCATACTTGAATTTGACATCAAGTTTCACGTCATTGTACTTCGTAATGCAGCTTCTGACACCCTCAACTCAAGTAACATAAAGAAAACCAGAGAGTGTAGACTCAGCAGTTCTTCATATCTGTGAAAGGCAGAAGAAGCAGTAGCAATCAGAATAGTAAAAAAGCACTGTAGGTTTCACATCGAGTTCTTTATTTCTGGTTACCTAGAGTGTCTGGGGAATTAGTATTATAATTAATACAATTTAAGTGCAATCTAGGCTGGAGCAAAGTGGCTTTGATCCTACGTTGCTGTGGAGACATGGATAAACCTGCATAAAACCTACGTGGTTATACCCAAGTGTTCATTACTGAGTGTTTAACAGTTGGATCTAGTGTTTCATGTGTATGCTCAGTTGTAAGTATTTCTGTGTATTTGGCTTAAAGAATTTCTAAGATGACGGCCTTTTAAAAGTCTCATCGCTAGTTAATAAAATTTGCTGAAGTAACAGAAACCAAACCAGCTGCTTTGAAGACCTCCATCTGAGCAACCCTGATGCTTCCCACTGATCTCAGTATAGTCCTTTTTTCTTTTTTTTCTTTCCTGAGGACTAAAATAGGATTTAAAAGCTGTGAATTCAGTGCGTCTTTGCATCTGTGTCATGTCAAGTAATGCATTTTCCTAGTGTCAGTTCTCTAACTGCAAATAGAAGATAAAACTTTCTACATTTGTATCTGTCTCTTGTTTAAAGTATTAGACTTTTGGATGACTGTGACTGATTCTGGTCTGGTTTATTTACAGTCTTAGAATAATGGAGTCCTGATACTTCATTAGATTCCTGGGCTCAGCTGTAAAAAATAATAATGATAAATGAGTAAATAATTTCAGAAAATGAATGGCTAATATGGCGCTTGGATAATTTCTTCAGTGGTGCCCTAATCAGCCTTCTATGCAGATGAAATAAGATAACAGCTTTAAGAATGAGGTCAGGGGTATAAAATACTGAATTGTAGTGAGTTTGTTGGAAGGGAGTTATAGCCTCTCATTTCCAATGGGTCTTAGTAGACAACTGTCAAGAAGAGAAGCAACACCAATGGGATGAGGTTCAACAAGACCAAGTGCCGGGTCCTGCACTTCGGCCGCAACAACCCCAGGCAACGCTACAGGCTTGGAGCAGAGTGGCTGGGAGGTTGTGTGGAGGAAACGGACCTGGGGGTATTGGTCAATGCTTGGCTGAGCATGAGCCAGCAGTGTGCCCAGGTGGCCAAGAAGGCCAATGGCAGCCTGGCTTGTATCGGAAATAGTGTTGCTAGTAGGAGTAGGGAAGTCATTCTCCCTCTGTACTCAGCCCTGGTGAGGCCCCACCTCGAGTACTGTGTCCAGTTTTGGGCCCCTCACTGCAAGAAAGACACTGAGGCCCTGGAGCATGTTCAGAGGAGGGCAATGAAGCTGGTGAGGGGTCTGGAGCACAGGCCTTATGAGGAGCGGCTGAGGAAGCTGGGATTGTTCAGTCTGGAGAAGAGGAGGCTCAGGGGAGACCTTATCACTCTCTATAACTACCTGAAGGGAAGTTGTAGTGAGCTGGGGGTCAGCCTCTTCTCCATTGTAACTAGTGACAGGATGAGGGAGAATGGCCTCAAGTTGCGCCAGGGAGATTTAGGCTGGACATTAGGAAATACTACTTTTCTAAAAGAGTGGTTAGGTGCTGGAATGGGCTGCCCAGGGAGGTGGTTGAGTCACCATCTCTGGAGGTGTTCAAGAAACATTTAGATATAGCGTTGAGAGACATGGTTTAGTGGGGTTATTGGTGATAGGTCGATGGTTGGACTGGATGATCTTGTAGGTCTTTTCCAACGTAGCTAATTCTGTGATTCTATGAACACAAGGTTTGTGGTACAGATAGGATTATTTTAAGACCAGTTACTACAATTAGGGAAAACTGGAAAGCTTTTAGGCCTAGGAAGTCCTTCTTTGAATCATGAGGATTTGCAAGTCTGGAATTTGGCTTATTATTTGTTTTTACTTTTTCATTTGGCTTGTCAAGGAAGACTGTCTTTCCCTTCAAACTCTTTCTGAGCAGTATACTTAGACCATCGTTATGACCAGAGTATGTCAGCAGTCACTTTTTCTTGCTGATTGATTTCTGAAATGGAATTGGATATCATTCCTATGTATGTTATCCCAACATATAGCTAGGGAGGAGATACAGTTATCAGGCTACTACTTCACATTTTTTATTCTGAACAGTGTAAAACTGAAATGGCTTTACGTAAAATCTGTGTCAGTTAGGATGAATTTTGAGCAGGGCATGGGCTAACTGGAGGTCTTCTGCCATATTGACTACTGTGCTTTGTGTTTGAAAAATGGTGCACTGAGAAGGTAAACAAGGCGAAGCAAACTTTAGAGCATGAAAGAAATCGAATTAGAAGGAAAAAAGACTGCTCCAGATAAAAGTAAAATAAATGTGACAGTTGTTATGGCTAACAGTTTTCACAGAGAGGCTGAGGACTGGTAAGGTTTACAATCCTTATGTTCTTGCCTGAGACTTGTAGCTCCATCTCTGCTGATATTCTTGAACATAACTCATTATCAACTTGATTTCCTCCAGTTTCATAACTTTGGTCTGTGTTTTTCCTCTGCCACTAATCCTTCTATTGTCTTTCTTTATGAAGGCATCTTAATTTGAGGAGACACAAACATGTCATTCTTGTCAGGTTTAAGGCGCCATTTTAGTCTACTGACTAGAGGAAAAACACAAAGCTCCTCATTAAGGTTTTAGATTTCCTGGTGGATCCACTTTTTTAGTTTTTGTGTCCCAGTTCTACAGAAATGCTGTTTACATGAATGAGATTAATAATTAGAACTAAGCCTGTGCAGGAGTCAGTGCTGGCATTGCAAGAACCCTGGGGCCAGGAGCTGCTCCCAGTTTTGTGCACAGCGTGGTGCTTTGTGTATATTGGTGCTGTACAAACCAGAGCAATAAAAGTGAATTTCCCCCTTCGAAAGCATAAATCCTTTTAAAGGAAATGATTTGGTTTCTTTGCATTAGCAAAAAATTGAATTTTTCTCATTACTAGAAACTCCTCCAATTTTGAACACAGTTCTTTGTATGACAAAAGCAAGGTCAACAAAGGAGGAAAGGGAAACAGAAATTCATCAGCCAGGATATCAATTTATAGATACCCTGCATCGCTTTCAGAGCAGGGAGGTGAGCAGCTTTTGTTACCTATCGGTACAGGATGAACCTGTGACTCTGTAGAGGGCCCCTCTGTAGCACCCAGAGGGGTTTTATTAAAATGGGTTCATATTTGTCCCATAAAAGTTCCCAAAGCTGACATTTTAACACCTACTGCTTTGCTGTGCAAAGGATTTCATTTTTCTGAGCACGAACAAATTGCTGTGGCACTTGGCTTGACCAGGGTCTTGAAACAGGACAGTTCCCCAGCTGCCATCCATCATAAGTGTGACCGTGGAGAGTTTTTGTTTCAGTCAGATAGCTCTGTGCCGGAGGCTTTCTAGGAGATTAAGAAGAGGGCAGAGATTGTCTTTTTTGGCTTTGACTTTGGTTTCAGCTCTAACTCATCTTCTGTTTATACACCTTATTTACCAAACTTGTGTCCTTGGACTCTCCTAAGCCTTAGTTCCCAAGTTTCCAGTTCCTAAGGAGTAGCATCTGTGAGGCAAGGTAGGTAAACATTTCATATAATCATTAAGATTGGGAAGACCTCTATCATCTAGTCCAACCACCAACCCATCCCCACCGTGCCCACTAGCCATGTCCTCAGAGCCACATCTCCATGGTTCTTGAACGCCTCCAGAGACGGTGACTCCACCACCTCCCTAGGCAGCCTGTGCCAATGCATTACCACTCTCTCTGAGAAGAAAATCTTCCAAATATCCAATCTGAACTCCTCTGGCTCAACCTAAGGCCATTACTTCTCATACAATCACACCTGGGAGAAGAAGCTGACCTCCACCTCGCCACAGCCTCCTTTCAGGCAGTTGTAGAGAGTGATAAGGTCTCCCTGGGCCTCCTCTGAACAGTTCCAGTTTCCTTAGCCGCTCCCCATAGGACTTGTGCTCCAGACTCTTCACAGCTTCCTTGTCCTTCTTTGGACTCTTGTGCTTCACTGATTTTCTTCAGCTTTTCTAAATCCATGTGTAGACTGGAATTAAGCTGGGCTGTTGTGGAGAATCTTATTTTAGAGACCCACAGACTGCTTTTGCTGCAGTTTTTCTCTTCCCTGTTGCACATCTATGCAAGAACAACCTGGCTCTGTCAGAGCTACCAGCATTATCTCTATTTCATAAATTCCCAAGCTGGAAAAAAAAATGGAGTGATTGACATAATTTATTGACTGCCAACAAATATCTGAAAATAAGCAGTGATTTGACCCTTGACTGACATGCTGAAGATGAGAAGCAGTCATTTCATTGCTCCCCTGAGAGATGTTGGCGACACTTATCAGGAGTTGTAAAATGTCTCTGAAATCACTCAGTCATCAGCTGATGAAAAACAGTTGCTTATCTCTCACAATCTTACTCCCTGGTTTCTCCTTTCCCCTCACTGATGGCAGGTGGTTTTGCTGGTGTCCTGTCCCTTTCTCCTTCGCAGCTGAGGACCTCACTATTGCTTGACTCAACTGGCTGTTAATATATCAGGGAGGGAATGTATGGAGGTGTGAGGACACTGGGCTCCAGCTGTTTCTTGCTCTAGTTACATCAATCAGGCCTCTTACACTCTGTTAGCATTAGTATTGTGGGTTTGTTAATTGCTTCTAATTATGCCATTACTTATCAATGGGTGGATGGTACTATGAAGACACACAGTTATTCTCTGTACGTTACATTTCAATATCCTGCTGAAATATTTTCTGAGAAGTTATTTCGTTTTTGTTTCAGCTAACCCCTGCGAGCTCCACTGTCGCCCAATAGATCGCCATTTTTCAGAGAAGATGTTGGATGCAGTCACTGATGGTACTCCCTGCTTTGAAGGAAAGCACAGCCGAGATATCTGTATTAATGGCATGTGTAAGGTATTGGGTATGTTTGCATGTTTCTTTCTCTTCATTCTTTAGTATAGTTAAGGGGAAAAATTAATGCTTTGAGGTTTTGTTTTGCTGGAAGATCCATACGAGGCACTTCATTTGATTGCATTTTAATGCTCATGGAAATAAATCCATAGGAATAGCTTTTCTAAATTGACATTAGGGTTATTTCTATCATTTTTACAAGTCCATTAGCCTGATTTCTGGTACCTTCAAACTCATCTTTTCTTCTTCAGTTTTAAAACATCATCAAGAATGCTTGTTTGTTTCTGGTGATTTTCATGTACTATAGCTTTAGAGTTGCAACTGGTATCTCTGCTACTTGGTTTTATTTTGAAGATTCAGTTCCGTATTGCACACTAAGTAACAGTTGTGAGCTGACTTGTAATCGGACAAGACGCTTGCTCTTGAAGACAATAAAAATAATTTCCCTTTACAATAGTAAATTGAATAATGTGGTACAATGAGTTAACTGGCAAACATACAGTATGTGGTTCCTTCTGTTTATTGAAGGATAAATATAAGGTTCTCTGCATATTCTGCACGTTGGTATTTACTATGCTTCAGAGAAGAGCAACAGAAAATTAGTTCTAAGTTTTCCTTGCAGGTCATGCGTTTGTGAGAGGAAGTTATTGAGATTCTGTTCAGATTCACAGTGAAGAGATTCCATTTGGCTTTGCTGAGAGCCAGAATGGCTCTTTTAACTGTGATGGTGAAAGAGTTGACTGGCAACTAGCATCTCAAGCCAGCTGGTAACAAAGACTAGCGTACTGAAGTATGTAAATTTTGCATACTGTATTGGCGCTTTTGAACTTCACTAAAGAGAGGGAATGTACTAAACCCAGAAGGCTGTCTTTGTGTTGTTATGTTTTAATTTTCTGATTTCCAGACCAAGGAGATTGGGGTCACTATGGCTAATTATATTATATTGCCTGTGCCTCAGTGTGCAAGGAAGCCTTACCTGTTAGAAATTAGTGTAGTATTTCTTTAGAACTTGCCTTGTTGATTCAAGGACAAACTGGAATTGGCACCTCTCTGGAGAACCTAGCAAATAAGATAGTGGGACTCTCTGACAATGATAGAGAAGAGGAACTCCCTAAATATGTAAAGCTGTTAAATCACTCAGCACTGGAACCAGTGACAGCAAAGGGGAGTCTCAAAGTTACATGTCTGAGGTTGCAACCACGTTTTGTTGCTAGGTGGTGCTAATAAGGGGAAGAGAGATGCCATCCTCTTAACTCTTTTATTCTGTTTGCATCTATCTTGGCTTTTTTTCTTGGACTATCTCCTGTCATGAGGTCAAACTTAGGTTTTAAATGGAGTCAGTCAGAAAGATCAGTCAGAAATGTTACTTAACATCATCAAGGTATATCATGACTAATTTGCTATTTAGCCATATTTCTCTGCCTTCATCCTTTGGGTACCATTTCTTTTTTCCTTTATTTAGAAGACATTTAAAGAACATATTGTATCTCCCTATGCTTTAAATTATTTATCACAAGATGACTATAATTCTTATTAGAACACTTGATTGCTCCCACAGGGTTAATAAACAAATATACTGCCACCATTGTATATTTGTTGAACAGTGATGCATACATGAGTTTTCCAGACTGAGGATTTTGGTTAAATATCTGTCATGGTTTTGTGATTTTTGTTGTTGGTATTCTACATCATAACATCATGTAAAACACTGGCAGTTAAAGAGTTAATCTTCTGTTTGTGGAGACTGCTGTTTTTAGGTGCTTGGTTCTCGGAGGAGGAGGGGAGGAGGTGCACTCCCCAGGGGTCTTTGCGTCTTTGGGGAGGGGGGGGCTTGTGAAGCCACCTGATTGATCGGGAGTCTTCGTACGCGGTGGAGAAGCATGTGGTCCCCCTGCAGCTTACGGCGTAAGAATCTCAGCTTTGAACTCTCTCTGTTTTGATTTGCTGGCCTCAGTTTCGATATCATATTATAACATTCCTCCTCAGACTGATGCCACTGTTTTGTTTTAGGTCTGTCTACAAGTTCCCTACCTTTCCCCTTTTCCCTTTGTCTTCCCCAGGGCATGGGTCCATGGTTTCCCTGCTGCATTAGCCACCGGACCAGTCTGGGCCGGTCCCTAAACCGCCAACACTTTTTTTTCCTCCTTTCTATCTTTTCCGGGCCTGTGGGCCTGCTGTCCCCCTGTCGCGAACACAGATCCATAGATAACGCCGTGACAATATGCCATGGCATTATCTAGAAGTGAAAACTTACGTGGTGCACGTACTGAGAGAGTGCAGATGCTGACAGTGAAGGACCTGGCAACTCCGCTGTTTATAACAGCCATTCATCTGCCGCGCAGCATTTTAATAGGCTTAAATGACCTTCAGTCATGCAAGTCCTTGAGCTGTTCTCTGTAGTAATGCACAATTATTATGTTCAGAGATTAACGTTGTGTTGGAGATCTACACAGCATCATAGCAGGGAGAAAAGTAGTTGTGGGTTTTTTTTTTTTCTTTGTTAAAAAGTGGATTACTTTTTTTTTCTTGTAGTACTTCTACTGCTGCTCATTATGGTTCAGTGTCTTCCTCCCACTGCTAGCCCAGTGGGACATTGATTCAGCCATGTCTAGACAAATTGTAGGTGAAATAGGCACATCAGGATACATCTCTCCCTATTTAAGGCAATGTCTTGGCCTACATGACAAGATTGTGATTTCTCAGTTTGGAGACCAGTGTGGGAGACAAGTAGAAGGAAGAGTTTAGAAGCGTAATGTAGCATTCATGTAACTTTGATATTCCGGCAATAGGTCCAGTAAATACCCTTCAGTGGCAGCAAGGACTCCTTGTTTCTGCCTCCCGCAGTCAGTCTGACAGAAAAATTTCTCCCTATGGAAATGGCAAAAGGACAATGCCTCTGGCTGTTTTCCTTTTAGTTACTATGCAGCAGGAAATAAATTACTTTTTCTTCGTGTAATTTGGCCAAGGCAATTCAGGTTACTATTTCTGCTTCCACATTGTTTGGTAGGACCTGTAATAAAGCTAGTCTCAGGTGTGTTAGAAAAGCACTTGGTGAATGGGGCAATTACAAAGGGCACAGAAAATGATGCTGATTTGCAACACACATGATATGGCACACAATGGTTTCTTGTTAGCACAACATGTTCAACTGGCAGAGGGTGCACAGGAACATGTGTGCAATAGATTCAGAATCTAATTGATGCTGTTTTTTTTTTTTTTAATTTTCTAGTTTTAATAACCTGCATGTAGTCTGCAGGTCTGCTTAATAGTCAACTTGACAGAAATTTTAGGCTTGTCATTTAAGACAGTTTTAAAAGGTATTGCTACTGCTTCTCTAGGATAGAAGATTCAGGAAAGTAAAAGGGAGGTCTAATGATAAACCTGATAACACTGATTTTACTAACTTCTTGTAGACTGTTAACAAAAGTGCTGACAGTACCACAGATACACTGGAGAATGCATCTTGTGAAGAAAGATAGCCACGTACCTATCTTTTTACATTCTTAGGAAGTGTGAAATATAAATTGTGCTGCATCCTTAGCTAACAAGTGTAGATCTGAGCTCTTTGCTAGATGGAGAATCATTCTGCACTTATTACTGTGTTGTCTGAGTACTTTGAGTACTTCATTTGAGTACTCGATTCTATGATTTAATCCATCCTTGTCTGAGTAGCTACATGCTTGTAGGCAAAAACTGAGTCATGAACCTTCTTAGCATGTGTTTATCTCTGTAACATTGTGTACTTCTCATAAATATGCTCCTTGGTGCTGAGATGTATCTGTGAAAGACACATCAATAACAGAGAGAATAAACTTTCCCTCTTTTGAAAGTGGCCTTCTGTGAATCAAGAGAGTATATCTTGGCACAGCCACTGTTTTTCATAGCAGGTATCAAAGGTACTGATGAAGTGGTGTCATTAAGTGACAGACGAGTGTTTTTTTGAAACTTCTGTAAAAATGTAAGTGATAATATTGTTATACAAAGTGGCATCATTAACTTGAGGCCTTTCCTTGTGGCTCCTGTAGCTGCTCGTTAAATCACTGGTGCACAGAGTAAAAGCTGAAGTGTTTCTTTCTCTGAAATAGACAGTGGAATATGAAGAAGGCTTTGTACCTAGATTAATGTAATAGATAGGCTTTCCTGTCAAAAGCTTATGGAGGATTACATGAACTGAAGGTAAAAGAGGATCAGAATTAAAAGACGGGATACTCAGCTCTTCATACATCAAGGGGATATTAGAGAAGTTGACAGGTTTTGCACCTGAAAGTTTATTTTGACAAAAATCAGCAGAGAAAAACTTTTAGCTACTGCCAGCCTTATGGTTGTTCATCTAAATCAGAGGCAGTCTTCTGTCTGAAGTCTTCCAGATGTCTCAGATACTGTTGACAACCACTAAGTGTTAGACTCAACCAGGTGCTTGTTGTGTTCTGCAAGTTTAGCTTGATGTCATGATAGCACAAAGCATTGTGGAGTTTCATTGATAAAAACGAATGAACAAAACTGCAAGAAAACCCTTACTAGGAATGAACATAGGATCTGTGAAGTGTGAATACCATACTGGGGCTGAGTCTGAGGTTGTGATACACCAGAGGAAAAAAGTGCCTCAATCTCGTGTGCAAGTAGCAGTATCCATGCACACCAGCCAGAGAATGTCAGAAGGGGCAAGCTGTCAGGTAAATGGTTCTCTTCTCCCAGAGTCCCAGTCACCTATGTCTTTTGTGGTGTGGGGCATGCCCAAGTTTTGACCAAAATTGCCTCTGTTCTCGCTAAGCTAAATAGGATTTTATTTATTTAATAAGGGCTTAATAAATCAAGAAATGTAAGATCTAAGGAATTATAACTATGCACTAATTCATGTCAAAATTTAAAGTAATTCAGATTGAAACTAGAATATGGAAAGGAGGGAGCAGAGAACGGGGAGTGACATAAGTATTGATGCACTTTGTTGTGTGGTTTTGAAAACAACTCCCTTCCCTCCCTGAAATTTACTCAGAATTTTTGAGAAAAATTTTGTTGTTTTTTTTTTAAATGATTACCCAGATGTGATTTTCAAGGAGGAGGGAGACAGACAAAATTATTTATTGAAGTATTCTTCAAATTGAGCAAAAAATAAATAAGTAAATAGTGTTAATGATGTATGACTGAAAAATTCAGTTCTAGGGGAACCAAGTCAAATGTTGTAGCACGCTCCTTAGACGACAAGTAGATGGAGGCGGAGCACTGCCAAATGTGCACTATCTGCATGAGGGTGCATTGCAGATGAATCCATACTGACACACACAACAAACATGGAACAATGCAATTGGAGATTCGTTTAGTTGGGGAGCTGCAGCCAGCTCCTCAGTAATGATGATAGGCTCTGGTACAAAGTACTGTTAATATACTTCAGAATTCATTAACATATATTTGTGACAAAAGTAGCTGAAATGCAGATATCATTTAAAGAGATTTATGATATCAAGGAGCTCAAGCGTGCTGTTATGCATACACCTCTTTTTCTGAAAAGCAATAGTCTAAAAAGTGCAGAGTTTAACAGTACTTCACAGTCGAGCTTCTATTTTGTGCTGTAAACTTTTTAAAGTTTCCAAAGTTAGCTGCTTATAATCATCTTAAATAAGTTTATTTTAGGATCCCTTTCCTGCTGTATTTTTGTAGTATTGTATTAGCACAAAGCCTGTCAGAAAGTTTAGGGCTTGGTTTTCCTTCAACAACTGAGCAGTGTTCATAGAAGGAGAGAGAAGCTTCAGGGAGCTCCGAACCATTACATTTACCTCCAGGTTAATTCAGATGATGAAAAGTTCTTCTGCTTTGTACATGGGTAGGATCCAAACTCTTCAGTGTAACCCACATTGCACTCTGATTTCTCATCTGGAGCATATGCTACTTTGATTCTGATAAATGGATATAAAATGTAAGAAATTTCAGGTTGTTTTCATACCACATTTTTGATGTCAAAATAGTTTAACTTAAAAATCTTCCTAGTTCTTTAAGAGAGGCAAAAAACTTACCCCAGAACTAGAACAAGGTTTTCCTGAAGTTTAATGGACTAGTACACGGAATTTTTGGTTTGGGCAAGGAAGAAGTTCGTTCCTAACTCAAAATAAATAAGTTCTTCTCTCACTTTCTCCCCATAGCAAAAATGAATGGAAAAATCAGTCTTTGTCAGAACTTTCAGTCTGACACATTGCCCTGTGTTGGCAAGCTGGAGAAGAAAAGGCTGTAAAACTTGATGCCTACTGAAGAGTTTTAGTTGTCAGGGGATTTGTCTACGGTAGTATTCTTCACTAGGACTGCTACAAAACATGAGACAGTGATCAGAAGGTGGTCTGTCATTTCTTGAGTTGTGTTGTGGTTTTGTGGGTACAGTTCTCTAAGTTCAGCATGACCAGTAAGTGAATCTTTGGCAAGTAATCCTTGTTCCATGTGCCATTATTAATACAGATTCAAAGCATCTGTTCTTGTGCATAGCTTTTGTTTTGCGTCTGTTGAAGAAACATTGTGAAATGTTTGTATTTGTCTGTGGGTAAAATACTGGGGTTTCTCAGAGGCATATATTATACACAGGAGTTTCAATTAGGTGATCTCTACTATTAGTGTCTTTATGCTATAAAAAATATATATTTTTTTAATGTATATGTAATATACTTATCTAAACTGAAGCTTCATGGTGAAGACTGTATTTATTCTAAAACTATATTTTTTTTTCCTTCCCCTAGGCTGTTGGCTGTGATTATGAGATAAATTCCAATGCCACTGAAGACCAGTGTGGAGTTTGCCTGGGAGATGGCTCTGCCTGTCATACAGTGAAAATGACATTTAATCAAAGTGAAGGATTTGGTAAATTGGGTTATTTACTTAAACTCTTCTATTGATGAAGTGTTTATCCACATGAAAAGGCTTAAGAAATGCTTTTCATTGTAAACTGATTGATCAGTCTGTATAGGAAATAGCAAAAGGATGTTTCACAATTAATTTTGCTTGTGCCTGAAAAGATTGGTGTTTTTTAAGTTTACTTCATCTAATAAAAGTGATGTCACAGACCAACAGGTCCTGTGCAATTTACGCAGATACTGACAAAACCCAAAATAGAAAGTGCATTTACAAATTATTTATGTAATTAATGCCCTTGGAAAATGTGATCTGAATCTCTAGAAAAGTAAAGCACCCAGAAAACGCTGGACCAAGTGCTTCGTAGTGTCATAAATCTGACAGCATTGGCTTTAGTGACCATGTACAGCCCCTTCCCTGTGCAGAATTTTGTAGATCTGTTTTCTGTAGAAGTTTCTGTGATAGGCCTCTGGGCTGGAAGGGTGAAAAAGTGAGTTCCTGCAGAGTTACAGAGGTCTAAATCAGCACTTTAGGGCCTGAGCCCTTCTTCACCAATGCCAGTGAGACAAGCAGTCCTTAAGTTGCCTTTTGTGGGATGAATTGTTGCCAAAAAGTCTGGAAGAGGGAGTGGGAACTAAAACTGATAAAATATTATTTATGCAAATAATTTAGATTTTGCATAAATATGCAAATAATTTTGGGAAAAGCACTTTCAATATTTCAGGTTTTTTTCTCACTGTGTACTTAGATATGCTCTTCCCACAGCCCTCCAAATCTGTATCCCACAGATAAAGTGTGAAGGTGCCTGCAGCGATGCAGGTTGTATGTGTCTGTATTGAATGTTAAGTAAATTATTTCAAGTAAAAAAAATTGATTGCTTCTGTAGATTCTTTCACTTCTACTGAAGTCAAATCCATTGCAGAAAACAAGAAAATATGTCAGGAAAGGCAGAGGTTGGCAGGGTCTTCAGCTTTTAAGGCAATGTATGGTGCTTACTGATAGCTCACATCTGGCTGATTCTTGACTCTGATTTACAAGTACTATGATGTTCTGCCTTACAGGAAGGAATAATAGCTGTGTGTCTACTGAACAGTTTATGTAAATACGATGAATTTGGGGTCATAGATTCAGTATAGGTAATAAAGCTGGACCAAAGCTCAGGATATGTATTGCTATCAACTGAGAAGGAAAATTTGATTTTTTTGAAAGTTCAGTGGCACACAGAAGTATAAAGCAAGGCTAAATATTCTGATCTAAAGCTTTCCTCAGTATTTAGGTCTTTCTTGACTCTGGTATTGTAGCAGTAAACAGTGTGTCTGCAAGTCGACTAGATTGCCAGGTCATGGCAATGACATACTGGGAAAGAGCTTTAATAATTCAGCCTTTCACTGTAGTGCAGAGTGATCCCTTTTGCCTGAAGTCTTACCTGTTCATGTTCAGGAAAACAATAAGAAAAAAACAATTAAATCTGTGTTTTTACTTAGAGTTTCTTTTAAATGCTTTTCCTTCCCTTTGAATGCAAAATGGGAAAACTTGCATGGAGAGCTCCAAACACTGCTGCAGGATAGACATTTTTATCAGTGTAATGGGTTCCGTTAGTTTTATGGTAAAAAAAAGTCGTAACTCTGATTTTGCACAAATAGTCTCAGCTGTTGACGCTAATACTAGCCAGTATGCAGACCACACTGTTTTCAGGAGATTCAGTAGCAAGTTAGTTAAGTTGCCCAGCTGCACTCAGGGTAGAAATCTTGCAGTGTAAGCAGGATCTAGGCTTGGGCAGAGTTACAAGATTTTCTGTGATTGAGGTAAAAGGTGTCTGCTTTTTTTATTGATAGTATTTTAAAGGGAGGGAAATCTCTGTTGTTACTCACATCAGCTGTAGAGGAATATTACTATGCACAGCTGAACACTGACAAGGCATGCAGACACTGGAAAAAGAATAAATGGTGCTGCTTGATAGGGAAAAGCGTTGGGGTAAGAAGAAAGGCTGGGTTGCAGGTGACAAGGGTTTAGGACTGCAACAGGTAGAATGAGGAGTAAATAGATTAACAAAATGAGGGAATGAGGCTTTGCAGATCAGACAAAGGAATCTGCTTGGGAAAAGGAAGAAGAGTGGCTAGGAGCAGAGTGGTGGTCAGAAGGACAGGGGTTTGTCCTGCCTTCACTCTTTGGTGTGTGTAGGGGAAATGAATTTTAAAATTTTCATTATGTCAACGGTTTACGGGCGTTAGGCCCGATTCCGTGACAAAGGGGACGGGGG
>NC_034438.1:10189577-10346567 GCF_002078875.1 Numida meleagris | reverse complement strand
CCGTGGGGACTGTAGTAGTCCTTCTCTTCTGAGAACTAGGTATGTCCACTACATGATGTTATGATGTGGAATACCAATAACCGAAAATCACAAAACCATGACACATTAGGAACGTTTAAATCTCTGGAAATCGATAAATGAGGGATTTTGCAACAGGGATGGGGAGAGGTCTGATTCTGCTAGACAGAAGACAGGGCTAGGCCCATCTCACTTCTATGAAGGGCTGAATTTCCATGAACTGACAAGCAAATGAGGAAATGTGACTGTATTCACTTTAACCCAGAGATTTAGCCTGGTCCTGACACCTTATGAACAACCTGATTGGAACTGATTCAACAATTTGCACAGTCCCTTGCTGTCCAAGTGCGCACAGAGGTCTGATACAATGCTTTAGATGAATTTTGGACACAGCCATGATGCAAATGGGAATCTGAGAGATTGGAAGTTCTCCTGCATCCTCACTTCAGAGATTGTGCCTAGACTATAATTTTTTTCCCCATTACCATTACACACTGCAGTGCTCCTTCTATTCCATGGAAAGGCTGCGTGCAACTATACTTTGATTTGCAAACCTGATCTGATGTGGGAAGCCTGTGCTCTTTCACGTATATTTTTGTGATAGTGCCTAGAGCCTGGCTTAGAAGAAAATAGTGCTTCAGGAACTTCCATTTTTAAGTAAGAAACTCACAAATATATTACTAACTGGAGAGCAGGGTGGGAGCTGGTGTGATAAGGAGAAATAGCAAAATTGTAATCTGATCTGCAATACTGTGCTAAGTACTTTGGTGAAATTTCCTCTGTCTCACAGCAATGGGAAAAGAGAAACAAGCTCTTCAGCCCCAGTAGGGATGTGCCTTCAAGGGTTATATGAATTTATTCGTATACTCTTGTCCATGATTAGGAACATAAAGATTTAATTTTTGTTAAAAATTGAAAGATTAATGATGCCTGAGAGTTGCCATTGCCAAGGTGTATGACAGCACCTACAGCGTGGATGCTGTGGAGTTTAATGAATACAGCATGCAGGTTAGCCCACGGACATTTCAACTGTTATTGAATCTAGATTCTCTAGATGATCTCAACAGATGGAACCGTATAACCAGGAACAATTATATAAACACCACCTACACCATTTTTAAACAACAACAACAAAATATTGTGCTGCTTGATAAAGTCAAACGCTTGCTCCAGATTAGCATTGCTTTCAAAATGCAAATTCATGGAGAGTTAAACTGGTGTTCTGGGAAACCAGGAGATAATTTAGGAACGGCCAAGGGGAAGGAGTGTGATACATTGACCAAATGGTAACACCTATCATCAGACAGCTGAAATGTATTTAAAATCAGGTTTATATGCAATAGTAAGTGATTCAGACAGAAATAATTTTGCAAAAACCTGACGGTATGGATTTTTAATGTTAACAACAGTAGGAAAATTATGTTTAACTGTTTTTATATTTTGTGTCTTGAACAAATGTTATTCAAATTGCAGCTGGAAAAAAATCTGCTGGAGAAGGGACACCAAGGTTGCAAAGCAAAGCTCTCAGAAAATTACACAATAAAAATTTTGCATGCATAAAATTTAATTTGGCCCCCTTGTGAGTATGTCTTCTAATCAGGTCTTTAGTCATACAGTCATACACTGCTTGTAACACATCCACTGCACTGAATGAATAGAACAATTGGGAAAATCATTAGACCTTAGTTTCTTATAAAGCCCTGGTTTCCTATAATAATCTAGTTACTTAGGAATCTTCCAAATTTTGTTACACTTATGAAAGACTGAAACATTTCAGTTTCCATAGCCAATCTTGGAAACATGCTAAAGGTGTAATCCAGACAACAGTATCTGTTTAACATTATTCAAAAATATATTGCTTTTTATTAGTAAGGGACTGAAGTAGACAGATCCTTTTTTATTTTGTTGTGGATTTTTGTTTTTTTATGGTTGTGGGTTGGTGATTTTTTTTTTGGGGGGGGGGAGGAAATGTGGGGGACATAGATGGGTATTTGAATTTATTTGAATTTTTTTACTCACTTTTGTGACTTTATGTTTTGTTTCTTTTTACCATTGGCAACATATGTCAGTAGGGCCAATACTTGTTACCCTGCAAAAGGGCTACAAGCTGCAACTTACTGAAGTAAGTTGTCCAGCATGTTAAGTGTAGCGCTGATACTGAAGGTTGCTTATTATGGCCAGTATGGTTTATGTCTGTGTAATCAGAGGTGATCAGCTTATTTCGCAAGACAGGTGATGGGGATGTGATTCTCAGAATTTAATTTGTGATATCAGCTGCGTGTGATGAGAACTGAGGAACTACATACCTACACTACAGCCAAACTTCTGCAGCTTACACTTATAGGGTACATGCTTGTAGAGCTTGTCTTCCTTCCAATTTCTAAAACCCAGCCAGGAGCAACAGCAAGAAAGCTATTTGAGTTTGTGTTCAAATTTGTATGTGAATTTCCTGTGTTACAGTTTTCTTTCAGTAGCAATTGTAGTTCTCTCTAAGGTGAGAATCACTGAGCCTAACTCCCTGTGCGCAAACAAGACTCTCCACCAGGTGTTCTGACTTCATTCTTTACACACAAACCAATAACATCTTCTTACAGATGATTTTGTACATGAATGGCTTCCTTTTTTTTTTTTTTTTTTTTTGGTAGCAAGATTGTCTAAGGGAAACAGTCTTAGAGAACTTGAATGACTTAAGACTAAAGGATTGGAAAATTATTTACATCCACTGATGACAGATGAATATGTTTCTTGCAAATTAACAAACCTTTCCTAGAACAGACTCTTAACATACTGAGACTCCCTAGTGTTTTTCCTGAGTACTCACAGTTGCAGTGTGCCAGAGCCCTCAGGCATGGTTGTAGAGATGCTGATGCTCAGCTGTGGAGTAAATTTCATGTGGCACAGCTCAGAAAAGCATTCACATCTATATCCCTTCTAAATGCCACTGTAATTGCCTAAACATAGTGCATGTTCCCAAACTGATACTGGAAAATCTGGGTTGGAAAATCCCACCATTAATTAAATGAAAAGAATATATAAATATATAAATGAAAAGCTCTGTGACAGCACTTCTGTATATATTTTTAAGCAAATCTAACATTTTTTAAAATACGTTAAATAAAATGCAATGACATTTTCATTGTTTACCTCCTTGCACCTTCTTTTTCTCTAGGTTATGTTGATATTGGATTAATTCCAAAAGGTGCAAGGGGTATCAGAGTCACAGAAGTTGCAGAAGCAGGCAACTTCCTTGCTGTGCGAAGTGAAGACCCAGAAAAATATTACCTGAATGGAGGTTTTATCATCCAGTGGAATGGTGAATACAAAGTGGCAGGAACAATATTTCAGTATGACAGGACAGGTGATCTAGAAAATCTGACTGCTCCAGGACCCATTAATGAATCAGTATGGATTCAGGTAAGTAACAGATCTCTAGCAGAATCTGCTGGGTTTGAATGGTAGCTGACTGTACCAAAGCTTTGAAACTGAGGCTGGAAAATATGTATATTTTTATATAAACTGCTCTACTAGCATCATGTCTTGCAGAAATCATTTAAGCTATTTTGGAAAGAAATATGTTGCTTGAGAAGGCGGTTCATCCTACCTGAAAACATGTTTGTCCTATGTCATAGTTTGATTACTAAAAACTAGTATAATTCAGTGCTGCCACTAGGATGGGAATCCTACCAGCTGTAGTTGGTGAGCCCTTTGCTCCAATTTCCATGTCTCCTGTGCCAGATTAGACCAAACCATGAAAAGTAATGATGAAAAGTAATTAACACAGAAAAGGAGCTGATGTCAGGCTGTGAACAGAGAGTTAGCAAAGGGGACAGCAGTGACAGCTTACACTGAACAAGAAGGTACAGAATTAGATAGAGAGTTTAATAGCTTATGGTAAATAAAATGGATCTGTGTAGTATCCACTGATTAACGTTTCAAACTTTTGTTTCTCTTATGTTGCTTCATAGATTTTAACTTAAATGTAACCAGCTTCTGTTAATTTTTAAATATTTTTAATTTGCCCGTTTGTTCTCTGAATGGTGCTTTCTGGGCTTGTTTGCCTGTGTATCCATCATGTAATTAAAGACATATTAGAGCTATCCTGGGAGAAGATCCATCCAGAAGGTATTCAGCTGTCACCATCAGGAAACAAATCCAGTGAAACCATTAGGAGGAAGAGGCAAATTTCATTGCCTCAGTAATTTATCCCTTGATGATGTTCTTCTTATCTCCCTCCTATGAGCCAAATTGTAACATTCATGAGTGCCTCTGCTTAGCTGGGATGTTCCTTCTTAATTTGGAAATGCTGAAAAATAATAAGAAGGTAGTACCTAAATAAAATCTCTAGTTTTCTGATCTACTGGATATTTTTAACAGTTGTTATGTATGGGTAGGGTAATTACCATTTATAATAATGGTAGGCAATAGCTCTTAGTCAGTGCCATGTTTTCCAGAGGCTTGGATGGACTTTGCATTATCTCCTGGTCAATAGGATGCCAATTATGTTGACCCACTTACACCTGAACTTTCAAAACTGCATGGCAAATGACTGTGTCTTAAAAAGTAACATCTGCCACTGTTGACAAACAAATGAATGGTTTGCCAGTCTGTATTTCTGAACTGGTAGTAGGCTCCAAAATGTGTTGCTTTTAAACCTGTTGGGTTTTTTTGCTGTCATACTTTGAAAGCTTTGGGCTAGAAGGTTATAATAATCACAAATGGTTAAATGAGCTGTACTGTTTTTCCAGCTACTTTTTCAAGAGACTAACCCTGGAATCAAGTATGAATATACTGTACGTAAAGAAGAAAGTCATGAGAATGAGATTGGAGAGCCTGAGTATTTTTGGCAATATGGAGAGTGGACAGCCTGCACTGTTACCTGTGGAAGAGGTAATTCCACATTTTGTTTTTCTATTATTGTCATTGTTATTTACTTAAAATTGTCTAGACTGTTTCTGTCATTTCTCTTTCTTTAAGAGGTAAGGTTCTTACATGCATTTGATGAGTTTATATATAAGAATGTATTTTAGCTTTAAAATAAGATAACAAACGTATTTAAGATGAGTGAGTACATGTAGTACCTGCCCTGAAATTCTCAGCCTCTCTGAGCCAAAATGGAAAAACTACTTTTCCCTTGCATCTTACTGTCAGAATTGTTTGTAATAATCCTGCTTCCCAGCAATACTGGTTTGTAACCTACTTTTGTTTCTCTGTGTAGGTGTTCTAAACTCAGGTATGTTAAATACAAAAAATAGCCTTCATTTCTGCCCAAAAAGCAAATATGCTTTTGTGCATTTCTCAGTAAGTACTCTACTTAAATTGATCTTGAAACTTGTATATCTTTGCCACTCTCAATACAATGGAACAGTTCCATTTGTGCTGAAGTTCTGTGTGGCGTGTTAAGCCAGACAATTGTGTAGAATGACAACCATGAAATACTGTTTAACAGCAGGTCTAGAAGATTGCCTTTGGTAAGGGAAAACGCTGGCAGGAAAACTTTCTTTAAGGTATAGAACAGTATACTATACTACAACAGTACGCTGTTGTTGTTACAGCTATTGGAGAACTGATGTGAAACAGGTCTTTTATCTTTCTAATGTTTGGGTTCTGTTTGGAGTATGTGATTGTTGTTGGTTTCTTTTTCTTTTTTTCTGGGAAGTACAGACAAATTTCTTAACAAATCCAGTTGTTAGTATGACAAGAATAATGATTACACTAGTAACAATTTTTAGATCTTTCCTGTCATAAAAGACTCTGAAATAATGTATTTTTTCAAGGGTTTGAAAAAAGGGCATTGAATAGCTTTAATTTTAGAAGATTAAAAGAAGAATTTTAGAAGGTCTTTACAAATGACCCCATCCCCAAAACTTTCCTGTATTGATACTTGTATGTGTGTATAAATATGTATAAATGTTTGCTCATAAGTGCAAACTTCTGTGTATATATGTGGGGTTTTGTTTTGTTTTTGTGGAAAGAGCTTCTCACCACGGAACACCATGGGCTTAGCAAAATAAAGCTTTTTCTTTAGGTACCTAAAACAAATGCTTTGCTCAATGGCATGCCGCATGTTTTAGCTCTTTTATGTACTTGTGGATGATGTTAACAATTGTCATGATGACAAAAAGAGAGGCAAAAAGTGTTATTAACCTGATAATTATGTTTTTATTCAACATCTGCTCCACTTTTCCCAGAAGTGTTTCCTACTAAGTAAATTATAATCCTATGTACTGCCTTCTGGCTGAAGAATTGTGTGATTTGGCTTTGATTTCTAACTGCAACGTGATTATTTAAACAGAAGACTGCAGGATATGCGTTTTTTTCAGTTTTTATTTATTAAGTGGCTTCCCCCTTCACCATCTTTGACTTCTTAATGAATATTTCTTGAGCTTATGGCCTTGTTCTTTGCATAGGTAGAAATGAAACATCTCAGGCAGCACTGTGAACTTCTTCCTCTGCAGAGAAACTATGAGGTACATCACAGTATTAAAGCATGGAAACTTTCTCCGTTCTCTGTATTCATTCAAGGACAAGATAAAAGGAATAAATAAACCTTTTGCTCTCTCTCCCCTTAGATACAAACATTATAAAAATTACAAAACAGACTTGAACAAAGGTGTAATCTGCTAGTAAGTGATGAAGTCAGGGTACTGTCACTTACTCCCTGCACAATGAAAAAGGGAAAGCCTGCCTTAGAGCTTAAATGCATTGCTTGGACAAGGGGAATTACACATAATCACAGAATTGCAGGGTTTGGAAGGGACCTCAAGAGATTGAGTCCAACCGCCCTGCTAAATCATGGAACCCACAATAAGTCACACAGGTACGTGTCCAGCCAGGTCTTTAGTATCTCTGTAGAAGGAGACTCCACAAACTCTCTGGGCAGCCTGTTCCAGTGCTCCGTCACCCTTACCATGAAGAAGTTCTTCTGCATGTTAGTAATGAACTTCCTATGTTCAAGTTATAGGCCTTTGCTCCTTGTCCTATCACTGCACACCACCAAGAAGAGCCTAACCTCATCCATTTGCCTCCTATCTCCCTTTAGATAGTTATAAACATTTATCAGATTCCCTCTCTGTCTTCTTTTCCCCAGGCTGAACAGATGCAGGTTACTCAGCCTTTCCTCATATGGGAAATGCTTCAGACCCTTAAACATCCTTATGGCCATCCACTGGACTCCTCCTAGGAGATCCCCATCTTTTTTGAACTAGAGAGACAGAGTTCTGATATTACAATCAGTTTGCATTTCTCTGCCGGTAGCCTTTGCTCAATCTGACTGTGCTCTGTGTTGCCTGAATGTGAACCAGTCGTGCTGTTCGTAGAGAGTCTAAGCTAACTGTGGCCCTACTAGGCTCCACACCAGTGTTTGGGCTCTGCTTATCCAGATGTAACCCTACACATTAACAACAAAACCTGGAGCTCAGCTGCTCAGCAGTGGAGGAAGGAGTATTTGGAAAATGTTAATGGTCCATCAGCAAAGAAGTTTGTAAACTCTGAAGTCTTGCCTCATTTAGCAAGGAATGAGCATAATAGTAATTGTTTATGTAGAACCAGAAATTCTCACAGTTGCACATTACTGTAGTTTGTTCCTCCCGAGCTAAGCATAGAAACCAAGAGGCAAAATGAAGGCAGGACTTAATGTTCCCAGTGTTGCTGCCTTAATCAGCATATTTCCCTGACTTCTGCAGAACTTCCTTCTAGGTTTAAATAATAAGATTCATTTTATCTGAATGTACAGGCTGTTTAGATCCAGAATTTAGTGCCATTGGCAGTAACAAACCTGTTATGCCAGATCTCAGGCATGAAAATACTTTCTTAAGGCTTCCAATGTAAAGTGTGTTGAAGTAGGCAAGAAGATAATCTTCTGCTATCAATATGCTGCATCACAACTCTACTGAAGACAAATGTTCCATGGGGCTCAAGGAGATTAAAAAAATAAGTTGCATATGTTTAGACTAAATGCGATAGTGTAATAACCTTGAAGTACTTTTTCATTCATCATTTGGTAAATAATGAACTTGTTGTTTTTCAGGTTCAAAGGGGGGGCCAAGAAAGGTGAACTATTGAAGTAACTGACTGACATAACTGACATAGCTAGTGGAATAAATTGATTCTTACTTAGAGTTTTTTCTCTTGGCAAACCTGGACCTGCCTAAAAATTCATTATAGGCCTCACATCAAGGTTGGTCAATAGGATAGTGATAAATCCAAGAGCCTTTCAGCATTTTGTAGCCACAGAGGTCAGGACAATGCAAACATGCTTTCCATAGCCAAAAGAGGAGAACAGAATTAGGGGGTGGCAAATAGGACTGCATACACAGGAACAGGCTGGTCCAGGAAAGCCTCTTCTATCTAGAGTAAAAAAATACAGTTTTAGATCCTTATCCAAGGGAAATTTCCAATGATGCATAATGTGCTTGTAGAATTAAGCTTTGCCTTCTCAGAACGACCTCAGGTAACTCCTTACGGGCATTCTCCAGTATTCCTCCCCTTAAGGGTGTGCCACATATACTGCTGTGCCCTGGCCCATGTCCTTCTCCAATTCCACTGCAGCTGTGATAGAGAAGAAGCAAACGTGCTTATGTTTTCCATCATCTCTTTCATGTGCCTCTGTGTTTTGTAGTTTCAAAGTGCGAGTGCATCCAGCTATCAACAGTATAGTAATTTAGCAGGGAATAATATTGTCTGAAAAACTGATGTTTTCTGTAGCAAAAATAGCTAATACTGTGAGCAGGGTATGAGCAGGGATGATGTATATCAATACCTGATATTTATTTGTAGTGTAGAAAATAGTTTGGTAATTTCATTTCATGACAAACTTTTATGGCCATAATTTACAGTAAAAAATTATGAGCCTTTCTCGCCCTCACTGTGGATTCTTTTGCTTTCTGTAGAATAGAATTGCCTTGCAGTCAGGATCTGTGCATTACAGAAGGCATCCTCCAAACTGTTGTACTATCAAACTTTTGCACACTGCAACTCTCTCACCAAGAGGGCTGTCCCTCCAGAGTCTGCTGTCCAGCCAGATAGCATATAAAGCCTTTAAGCTTCTTTTATAGGACAGTTAATTTAAATGCCTCCCTAAGTATTTTCTAGAAGGCTACCCCTTGTTGTTTCTTTAAGTAATGGTAAATTAGAAACTACAAGCAAAATCCCTTTGTCCTTTTTGAAATACTGCAACAATGTTTTGTAGAACTAGTTTTGAGTGGCATGGCAAGAAGCAAAAAATACAGCACAGCTGCAACTAAGGGAGAATATTAGGCAACTTCAGAAATGTACTCCTCCGTAGATAACACCTGTGATTGGCAAATCTGCAAAGCTTTTCAGAAAGACTTAACTGCGAGATTTGTTTGGGGTTAATTGCTGTGCGCCCTCTAAATCCTTCACAACTGCTATCAGGGCTGTTTTGAAAAATTACCTGCAGGTGTTCCTGAACTGAAACGTACTACTAAACTAGCGGCACTGAGATTGAGAAAACAATAGTCACAGTGTTTTACTTCACTATTATGGGTTTAAGTTTTATAATGCCAAGAATGTAAAGGCTGTTTTTTGTATTGCGTATGTGACCTGTGCATGCATGAGATGTAATTAGTTCATTCAAGTACGAAAGTGAACTCCATGCAGACTGATTTGATGCACAACATTGACAATTCCATGTTCACACAAGTGACTCTTACTGTGCTCTTTTGCATGCACACGTTGTACATATGCTTCTGGAGCACATTCAGTTCTGTCATTTGCAGCTTTAACCATATGCAAACTGAAAATCGGAGTTTTGCAGAATGGGTTGGGTTGGAAGGGACCTTAAAGATTCATCTAGTTCCAACTTCCTTGCCCTGGCTGTTCTGCTAGCAGGTGCCTAATCTCTTTTAAAATCCCTTCAAACCCAACTAATTTTTAAACTCATGCCTTTCTTGCCTAGGGTGAATTTCTACCTCCCATCTAAAATGTTCTGTATTAGGGTTGAAGCCTCGTGGTGAGGTAGAAGTGCTTTCTGAGTTGACTGAGTGAAATTAAGACCTGTGTAAATATTTGGTAGAGCAGAGTCAAATGTGAGGTGACTAGTTTTCTGTGCCAGGTTTTTTTTTTTGTTTTTTGTTTTTTTTTAAGTTTCCATGGAAATAAATAAGAGTCATTACTTTTGGAGGGACCCATGTGTATTTGCAATGCTTTCTAGTTCAACTTGCTCAATATTAAAAAAAAATTAAGAAAAATCAACTTCCTGCACATATATATTGTATTCTGTCTAATCATGGAAATGGTAATAATGTTTTTAGTGTGACATAGAAAAGCAAAGAAGAGTTGAACATTCAATAGAAGAATGAGATTTAGGAAGTATAAAATGTCTGTTCAGGAAAGTTCAAGCTAATTTTATGTATCATTCACCAGCCCAACTTTCTTTTTCTATCTCATTTTCCTTACCAGCTGAAAACCTTGAAAAACATGATAAAATTGCACACAATGTTCCTCCTTTCTTTCTACAGCTATATTGAAGCACCACTGTATTTTTAAGATGACAGCTTCTAAGAAAATGTATATACATCTATACATGCATATAGAATTCTTTTCAATTTTGTAACTGAACTGTATGCAGTCCTTATGAAAAAAAATGCATTTATGGCTTCTTTAAATATGTATTCATTCCAGATTTTGAAACTACAATATAAATTCATGTAACTTCTGTATTAAAAATCATTTATGTGAATTAAGTTTATTGATGCCAGTGATAAACAAATGTTTTATGAGAATGTGCAGCCTCAAAGCAGTATTTCTGCAAAGGTTTATAGCTGTTTTAAAGTGAATTACAGCAGGTGAAATGACACTAAAAATTTATTGGAGCAAAAGAGGAGTTCTCTTGCTTTATTTACATTTGTAGCAGCGACATATCATGATTTTGAAAGGATCAGAAATGTATTTCTGTGAACTGCTTTGTTTACCACTAGTGTGAAGGCTGCTTACTATTCCAGTTATGTTTTCCATAGCATAAAACAGGACTTTGCTCCCTGGGAGTCCTGCACTGGACCAGACAGCTTTCTGTTTGTTGAAGTCCCCAAGGAAGAGGAGAGCCATGTCCAACCACACTGCAGGCAGGATGGCTGTGCTGCCGTACAGCTGCTACCATGTCACATACTCTGAAGCTTGAATGTCTCAGCAAAAAGAATATTAACAGAAGTGTAGGGCTGCAGTCCCCCTAATCCTCCCTTCTAGAGGAAACTGATTCTTGTTCTGAACTAGGTGCTGTTGGGTTAGATGATTTTTAGAGGTCCCTTCCAACTGAACTGTTCTATTCTAAAATCAGCTCTTGTGTATGAATGGAGGAGACTCAGTGTATTTGTTGCATAGATCTTAGTCATATGTCTGAAGGTGCTCTAGAAGCTGTACAGTTTTGTAAGTGTCATACACCTGAAATCTTAGAGTGCTATTCAAAGAAGCTAAAGGTTTACAGCCAGTCAGCTGTAATGCCAGTGTGAAATTCTAGGATGTATGCTTTAGTTGTCTTATAAGTGGGCACTGTATAGAGGAACAGAACAAAATGCTGCATAGAGAAATATTTTCATGTTTTCTCAAGCAGCATTATCTCTGATTTGCTCTTCTTTTTTTCCAGATAGGTTTCCACGCTCGTTACTGGGAGATATGAGAAAAGGAAAAGTTTGATTCTTAAATATACCACAAAAAAACATAACGCTTACCCCTGCACCATAGTAACAGTATTACTAAGCCCATGTCTTCCCTGGAGAGGGATGAAAGTCACAGAAATAGCGCCTTAACATCTGCGTATTAATTGCTGTGAATTATTAGTGCAGTTAACGGCAGTGAGCAAACAAGGTTTCTTCAGTCATGTTTATCCCAGTCATTGTCTGGATTTGCAGCACAGGACCTACATCAAATTATTGCAAAACTCTGTGGGAGGTAATCTCCTGGAAGGTGGTTTTCTTCAGGTTCGCACTAGGATAATGCAGTATTTTGTTTCAAGTTTCTTCCTCTTTGGTGAGCAGGAGTTTATGTAACTGGAACTGATAATAAGTAACCTAAATTGTATCTATGGAATATCTCTCAGTTACTATGATTTGCCTCCTGTCTGCTGTGCATTAGTTACTTAGAAAACAGATTTTCTCCTTTGTATTATGACGTTGTTGTTTTAGGTCAAGATTTGTATCATTTTTAAAAGTTTTAAAAAGCAGAATTCAGCATTAGCAATCATAGGACTATATTCTTAGTGAAACGCTCTGGTTACTTTTCTGTTTAATTGGCTGTTCCAGAACAAAGTAAAGATCAGTAATAATTCACATGCTGTGAATAGCCTCCTGTTGCCCTGTTGTCTCTTCTCCGTGAGAAATTTAAAAAACTATTCACAGCCCTTTAAACTCGACTGATTTCAGGGGTATAAGAGCCCTTTCTGAGACTGACAGCTTCACTGAGATAAGGGAAAGCTCCTTCTGGTATGTACCTCATCTAACTGATTCACGGGAGCTCTGCATAACTCCCTTTCTGCTCAGTTAAAGGATACTCACACCTGATTTAGCTCAGACGTACAGCAGAACTGACTTTTACTCCTGAAAACATCACACGGCTCTTTCTGCATTCTAGGATTTGGCGCACAAACAGTGCTCATGCTGGAGGACTTCTGCAGTTTGTCCCTGGCCTACTGGGATTACTCTTCTGTTTTGTCTTTCTCTTCCAGGGGTGCGGCGCCAGATTGCCCACTGCATGCGGAAGGGAGGTGGAGCGACCAAAAACTCCTTCTGTGACCCAGCCACACAGCCAAATGGACGACAGAAGAAGTGCTATGAAAAGGACTGTCCGCCAAGGTACCAGTTACTTGGAAGGCCCTTGTAATCTTAAATAAGAGTAATTCAGAAGAATATGTTGATTCTAATACCAGATTAGTGTGGCATCAACAGCCTCCTATGGTGACAGCTTCCAAGTATTCCAGAGCAAAGGTGTCAGAAACTCAACAGTGGTCAAATTAGGAGTGAAGTGCCCTACGAAGTTACTAGTGTGAATTACTCACTCAGTGAGTCACCCACTGTGCTGTGAATGGCAGAGATTTCTATCTGCAATCTGTAACTATGATTTTTGTTTAGATTAGGTGCAGGTGTGCATGCAAGCCAGATAAATTCTTTTTTTCTTAAATTCTATTCCTATCTTGGATCAATTAATACTGTGTGTTCCAATGCTGTTTTTCAATTTATTTTTTTTTAAATATTCCTTTGTCTTTTTTATGCAGAAGGATGAATGGAAAAGAACACTTATTTACTAATTCTAATTATCATACCTTCTTTATAACACTTATTATTAGGCATCTTTTTTATCATATTCCTTCTTATTTTTTCTTACCAGTAAAGTACAGCTTTTTTTCATTCTGTGTGCACATGGGATTTTTTTTTTTCCATCCCCATAATATGAATTACCTTATCCATCTCTATTTTTTTTCTATTCTACCATCTTAGAGATTAGGGTAAGAAAGATTAACCACAGTAAACATTTCAGGTGATAGTAGCCTATGGCTATGAAAAAAAGGCACAGATTTGCTGGAAGGCATCAGTGGTACAAAGTACGTGACAGGACACCCCCTGTATTTTTTGCTACAGTCAGTATGGGTTTTAGTTTTGTTCTTTAGGTACTGACATGTCCTACATTTGTCTTTTACTGTCTTTGGAAATGCTTTATCATGATGTCCACAATGGTACAGCATCACAGAATGGCTTGGGTTTGAAGGGATCTCAAAGACCACCCAGTTCCAACTTCCCTCAAGGGGTTCTTCTCCTAGTCTGTACATGCATCTGGGATTGTCCTAGCCCACGTGCAGTACCTTGGACTTGGTCTCCTGAACCTCACTAGGTTTCTGTTGGCACACTACTTAAGTTTGTCTATCCTTGTGGATGGCATCTCTTCCTTAAACAAGTGTTTACCTAGTAATTCTAGTTAACTCAGGATCAAAGCCATTGTAATTACTCCCTTGAAGTATTTCATGCTATATTTGTCAGCAGTAATTTTTGTGAAGCTTTAATGTAACAAATTCTGTGTAGTTGTTGGTTTTATTAATCATTTCAAAATATCTTCACAAGATTGTGCGATACTTCCTTTGGGAATTACATCTTTCCAGATGCAACCTCTATAAATGACTGTTAAAAGCATAAACAACAAACATTTCATAATTCTGCATAGATTGCTTGGAAATAGGAATAGACGATAGATCAAACTTAGCAACTAGTTGACTACATAAGAGCTGAACCTACCTGCTAGTGTGAGTGGGGATGTTTTGAATTTATAACATATATAAACTTTTATTCCAAAAATATTTATATTTATTCCAAAATTTCAAATGAGCTCAAGTTACCCCATTTGCTTGAAGTGGTTGCATTATTCAGGGATGCTCTTGAAAGTGGGAGAGGAAAATTTTTCCAGTGTTACACAGATTGTGGAATTATATTACAGGTGAACTAGGCAGAAAAGCTCTTGTGCACTGCCCATCTGAGTGATGCTTCTCAAACTTATCATGCTGTGCAGAGAAAAGAGCTAGTTACCTTTCTGAGGACTGCAAAATACTGACAATTCTGCTATCTTTAGTGCAGGAAACCCAGATAATGTACATTTTTTAGAGTCTATTTATTTATTTATTTTTATCTTAACAGAAGTATGAGTATAGTAGTTTAATCAAGGAACCATCTAAGCCCCTACTCTGGTTTTCAGCAGACCTATAACTATGTGCTTAAAGAAGAGCAGACAAGGCAAGCATAAATTATCTCTCTTTCTAATACTCTTCCAGTTTCCAATTGATTTTAACTCAAGGCATTTCTAGAGCAATATATCTTCACAGTAGTAGCTCAGACTCGCCCTGCAACTCTGTGAAACTTTATTCATGCACAACTTCCTTGGCAAGAAGTTCCACAGTTTTAATGCCTACTCTGTGAAGAACCACTCATTTTAATAGTTGGACTTGATGATCTTGGAAGTCTTTTCCAACCTAAATTATTTTATTCAATGGATTCTATGATTTTGTTTATTTTGAACATGGCTTTCACTGGCTTCTGTTGGTGGCCACTAGCTCTTTGACTGGAAGAGCTGACAGGGCAGAGTGGGTTTGTATTCACCCTTGTCAAGCCATTCATTGTGTAGATCTGGTCTCTGATCCAGGCTGTAGTCCCAGCGTGAAGTTTAGCTGCCATTTACTTTCCCATGGCATACATGCCAGCTTGAACCCAGACAGATACACATCTCTATATGAAAAGCAAGAACACTCCCAAAGTAGTTCAGTTTGGTGGTTGTAAAGAAAACCTGAATGTTAGAGAATGATGTGACTGCCCTTCACAGTACAATATAGCATAACTGAGAATTCATTTGAAACTACTACAGAGCAAGAGTTTTGCAGAGATGCCTAAATTCTGTGCTGGAGCTGAGGTCAGTGTAGTTGAACACGGCACTGCTGGGGACCTTTTGTTAGTGCTGTAGCCACAGGACCGGAACTGCTAGATGATATGGTGCTTCCCGAAAGCAAATCAATGTCTTTGTGGGAACATTCTGTGAGAAACAACAAGGATATTGTCTTGCACAATCCTCCTCTGACCTACATCATCTCATCGATAAAAAACATGCTACTGTGCCATTAGCTACTAGACCCTAACTCAACATCAGATAATGTATCAAATAGTATCTACAGGCAAAGAATAACATTATGGTAATGTTTGTAACTTGTGCGGACCAGATACTACCTCATTAATTCTTTTCAGGAAGTTAATTATAAACTGTTTAAATGACAGGCTTCTGCAAATCCAGGTCTTAACATTATTATTGGTTTTTTGTTTTGTTTTGTTTTGTTTTCCCCTCCACTTCCTACTAAAAGAATCTGGAGCAATGCAAGTATTTTTAATATTGCAATACATATGTGCCACATATTGAGTAGGAACAAAATAAAGATGTCTGAACAGTTGAGAGTTAAAAGGCGATACAGCTGCTCATGTGAAACTTCAGTGATTCTGCCTAGCAGGAGTGACTGTGTGTTTTCCACACTGTGCTATGGAATATGTTTTCCTGTTACGCAATTCTTTGATAGGCAGGGATTTTGCTCCACAGGTATTCACGATAAAAATCAAGAGGCAGTGCTTGGAAAGAGAGTTTTTAACTGCTCATGCTCTGAATAGAAATTTTAACTGCTTGTGCAGTTAATTCTGAATAGAATTTTTATCTCCACTGTAAAGAAATATTGCCTTAAGTCTTTTTAACTTGACTACATCTATGAGCAGAGGAATTGTAAGTAGATTGTTTTTGAAGAATTTGGGATCTCCTGCAGGGCCCAAATTTATCTATTGTTACTGTATTGTCCTACTGCAGAATGGTTTAGTAAACTCAACAACACAATAAAAACAAAACATGCTGTTTTTATTATAATACACAGACCAAAAATCAGTGCCCTGTTGGTATCTGCTGTGCCTGGCATTCTACAAAATATGTAGTGCAAAAAGTGTCTCAATATTGAGCCCCATAGGCATGAATATAGCAAACTTAGATTCCAAGGTCCCAACAACATCCATGACCTTATTCTGTAAGCATCATCTGTGCATAAGCAGAAAAGGATGTTGGGCTCTGCCTTAATTATTACATACTTTGAAAGTCCAAGTATGTGCATTCAAGTATATGCATATTCTTCATCTTTTGGGTGCATTGTCAGGTGCTTCTTATTGAAAAAAGCTGAAAAAACCTTATTGAGAAAAGCTGAGTGCTCCCAGCTGCAGCTGAAAGTCAACCGAAGTTGCATTTTCACTATACAGACTGCTCTCTAGTTTGAGAGCCTCAGGAAAATCTGTTCTCACTCAAGTTAGTTACCTGAACCATATAGTTTGTCAGTTAACACAGTCTTTCTGTTGCTGTGCTATACAAGCCTATGGTGATAAAACAGTCCTGTAGCTTTGTAGGGACAAGGTGATGCATTAATTTTTAAAAACTACCCATCTGCTGTAGTGGTGAATGCCACAGGAAACCAGAGGTAGGAATAAATATTAGATAAAGTCCATCAGGTTTCAGTTTCCACCAACTCATCCCAGATTCTCATCCCAGATTCTCATCACAATCAGCACAGCTATATACTAGTTTTCTTCCCCACGTTCTTTTTGCCAAGCAACTTTGAATGTGATAAAAAAAAAAAAAAAAAACCTTGTTTATAACATGCCTAAATCTAAGTCTGTCTGGCAGTGCCCTTCACTGTCCAACTCAAAGCTGGGAAGTCTGTCAGCTTGGTCATGTCAATTTAGAAGTTGCTTATGTGGATGCTGTGTCAGTTCTGCATGCTCAGCAGTCGTCTCCAGTTTCAGTCAAGCCTCTGCAATATGGAGACAGTAGAAGCTTCTAGATGAGTGGTGTTTTGTCACTTGCATGCTGCTACACTCTGTGTGGTCCAGGACTTGCTCTGGGTTATCCTGTAACAGAACTTACAAGTGGATGTTAATGTTCCACCCTCTTTGATTTGCCTTTCTTCCGCTTCCGCTGGAACACTGCAGTTCAGAAGTCCTCATGATGGAGTGTTTATGGCATATCCATTTACAGTGGAATGGAAGTAAGGAAAATACACCCCTGAGAACTCCAGTTACTGATGAGAATGAGCTTTCAAAAAAAAAATGTTGGGGTAGTGTGTAGTGAACTAATTGTCTCATCAGTATCATCTATTACCTGTGTTGAATGAGGAAGGGCTCAGTAGAAAAAGTTACATGACTAAATGTAGTTTAAGATTGGTATGAAGGTGGAATAAGTTACAATCTCAATACTAGGGCTTCTTAACTTCAGAGCACTTATTTTGTTTCATGACTTATTAAAAAAAATGTGTGTGCACTAGCTTGTTACCAATGCACCACTACTGCTGGCCAACGTAAATTTTGAAGTGAACTGATAATTCAGTACTTGAAGTTCAGTACTCAAACCTGCAAAATGCTGACCCCTTACTCAAAGCCATGTGAAAATTAGGGAGGGAGGAAGTGTAGCATCTACATAGCATCTCTGTAACTAGAAATACGTGATCTGATTCCATTAAAATTAAAAGGGCAATTCACGTACTTCTGATTGCATTTGCGGTGAAGCATCAGCTATTTATAAGATACCTAGGATGATAAAGAGAATTGGAGGGAATATGCAATAGATGAAAACAACCCTGCGATTACTTGGTTCAGGTTACAATAACATATTTTTCTTTTCTTTATTTCCACATTAATCTGAGGTGCACTTGTTTTTTCTTTTTAACTGGTTATTTTTCCTTGGTTATTTGCAGAAACCCAAAAGAGAAAGAAGCACTCTAAAATAAGGCAAGAGAAGAGGAGAAATAATATGTTCTTTTTATTACAGAGTGTCTAGAGGGCCCACGTAGGTTTGTGGCAGTGGGCTACCATTCTATAGCATTTTGCAAAACAATCTGTGCCTCAAAGGGCTTACAGTGTAATTTAAAAGGAAATGCAATATGTATTCATAACTAAAGAGAAGATGAAAAGTGTAGGTTCCCCAGAGGAAACTAGATGGTTGCACAGCTGAGCTGTGTGTGTAGCTTGATTGCTCTGAGTCCTTATATTCTTTTTCTGAATGATTATGAGTAGGTATTGGTGCCTTCCAAATCAGAGACAGTTGTTTGTTTGGGTGGGGTTTTTTTGTTTCGTTTTGTTTTGTTTTGTTTTGCAATTGAAGAATAAATTTATCAAGAAAAGTGGAAACTACGGAGAAAGGGGAGAGAAGGGGTTGTTAGCAAACCAAAGTCAGAAATGCACCAAGACTGGAGACTATGACTACTGAATCAGATGAATGCTACAAACAGTTAATAAAAGCTGCCATGGAACTTTGATGTTTTCATCAGAATGGAATTAGTTTGCTCAAAGTTCATTGACTTAAAGAAAAGGAAAAAAGTACAAGAGAGTAATGTTGGTTTTAAGTCAAAAACAATTTTTTTCTAGACAGAAAGGCATTTTCTGAGTATATCCGTTATGTTGTTTGGTTTTTGTGTGTGTTTGTGTAAGGCATTGTTATCATGACCTGCTTTAAAACTCAGGAACAAGAAGCAATAGTACCTAGGAGCATTTTTTTTAACTTAGAGTTCACAATTAGGGCCAGATTTGTTATACTGCAGCTTGGAGCTATGTTCTTGCATGTGGTAAACTAAACTAAATCACACTGGAAAAGACTGCGCTAGAGGAAACATTTATCTTTCACTTAGTGAAGCATTGCATAGCATACTATTTAAGACCACCAGTAATCAGGAGAGACACACGTACAGGGCTAGTTTTTCCCTTATGAAGGATCAAAGTACGTATTCTAATTTGTTAATTCTTTCTTTATTAAGGTAACAATAAGCAGATAATAGAATAAAAGCATTGCTGAGCTGCCTAGCAGTTACTGAAATCTAGATGTGAAAGGCTAGTCTTAATGCACTAGTTATGGATTATTTTCTGTAATATTTCTTACAATTCTGTTTTTCAGATGGTGGGCAGGAGAATGGCAGAAGTGTTCGACAACATGTGGCCCGACAGGACAGAAGAAGCGAACTGTACTTTGCATCCAGACAGTGGGATCTGATGAGCAGGCTTTGGCTGTCACAGAATGCCAGCACCTGCTTAAACCAAAGACCCATCTGTCATGCAACAGAGATGTCTTGTGCCCATCTGACTGGACAGTGAGCAACTGGACTGAGGTAAGTTCATATCAGCTATAGTATTAAATGTTTGACTTTTTATTTTTTCTGATTTTTTTGGTGTTTGTGCTTCTTTTTTTTTTTTTTTCTTTTTTTCCAACGTGATCTATCATAGTTAAAAAGAAAGTCCAATGACCTGTTTTGCTGGCTTTTCTTTTTGCCTTATTTCTTAGCATGTCTTCACAAGTCCTTTATGCAGAGGAAAAAAAAGCTGTGCTGCTTGCTAATGACCTCAACGAGTGTGCGTTTTAAATATTTCTAAGGGTTTGGCTTGCTGAGCTTTTGGTATTTTAGAACAGAGCATGTTTGCGTGCACAGAATTCTATGGAATACTCATAACTGCTGTGAAACAGGTGGGGTGAGGTTCTGTGTCATGTCTACACAGAGAAAAAGAAACGATTTTTTTTTTTTTTTTTGGATTCACATCTCTTTTGCATTCTTCTGTCTGCTGTTTTGCAGCAGCATGATAGCTTTTTTACTTCTAGTAGTAATCTGAAGCCCTGATAAACACTGGAATATTTTTTCAAACTCCAAGTGATAATTCAGTATTGTGCAGTTATTTCACTGGCAGCTGATGACCTGCAGAATGTGAGGTCATCAAATTAATAACTGCAGTACAATAAACTTGTTTAAACGTACTGGCATTTGTTCTGCAATACATGTTACTATTAATAGGGAGTCCTCATTTGCTGCTTTTTTTCATAATTAATCTGTGGAAGGATCTCATGTTTCTTAGCATTCTTGAGATTTATAGCGTTGGTATCTGTGGGTGCTTCGCACCCATGCTTTCCATTGAAGTTGAGGAGAGTTATGGGTCCCCGGGATACTGAGCAGTCTACTTCTGGATGAAAACTAAAAATACACAAGGATACTTCTTTGGAGTAGGTTTTGGGGAATGTGAAATTTTTAAATTGCTTTACTCTAATCAATTCTGTTATAGTGAAACTTGCTTGTAGCTCACCTCACAAATGGGCAATTTTGTCATGTATGCTGAGGTAAAGTGTGTCTGAAAATAAAAAAAATACACTCTTAACAAATCTTTTCCACCTTAGGTGTCCATAAAATTGAAAATTACTGCATTTTTCAAAACTTTCAAGACTTCTTTTTTAAAACTTCTTTCCCTTCTTTTTCCTAATTTGTTTTTCTTTTTTTTCTTTTTTTTTTTTTTTTTGAAGAACTCACTAATGAGCTTGATAGTAGATTCAGATAATGAACCAGTTGAATTTTCTGGCAGTATTAATTCTATTTATTCTGCTCACAAGGCATCATCACCAAATGTTGATTGTTTTGTAAATTGAGTAGTCACCATTTTTTAACTACCTGTGGAAAAAAATAAACTTGGGGCTACATGGCCAACTTATGCAGAATGGCAATTTATTTATAAAAATAACATGCTACTATAGCATACAGTGGTTGCTCACTTGTCTCTGGTTTTTATTTGCACGTTTCTAACAAAAATAAATTTCTTCGCCTCAGTAAATTGGGGTGAGAGCATAGGTCGGACTATTTCTCCCCCAGAAACGACAGCATTGTCCAGAGATTAGTAACTGGAGAAAACTCTTTGATGATAAATGTGTGAGAAAATTTCACACAGGCAAAACTTCCTTTTTCTCTGAACTTCTCTGGTTGTTAAAAGATCACTGTATACATTAAAAACTGAAAATATCTAATTAAGCAGATAACGAAGATGAAGTGTTATAGACATTCTGAAATCCCTTTTTTACTACATGTCTGTAATCTAAAGCAGAAGCTTTCAGAGCTAATTCTGGGAGAGATAATTTCGCCCCAAGAAGTTAGTGAGGTTAGATGTTCCTTCTAATTCACACGAATGCAAATCTAAGTCAGCCACATGGAATAGTCTGACAAATTGTGTTGTATTTCTGTGGAAGCAACAACAAAATGCCAGCAGTTACTGTCTTCCTCAGCACGCAAAACACATTACTACCAATGTCAGTAACTTCAGAGGTCAAATTGCAGCTGATATAAACTTGCATAGCTCTGAGTACAGTAGATACACTATTCTGCTAGAAATGCAAGGAGGACAGACAGAATAACTAATGAACCTTCCTGCTCTGAAGTTACCATGCTTTCATCCCTGTCCTGGTGATGCAGAGCTGGTGTTATTTTACTTGTGTTAGCAACACAGGAGGGACCAGTAACACCAAGTCACATGTATTCTACTGCACTTTGACCCTGAGAAGGGCTGTAAGTCTCAGGGGTTTTAAAGTGCTGGCAGTAGGAGTGTTCGTAAGTCTGTGTTGAGCATCTATTTTAAACCAGCTAAATGAGTTGGTAGGGCTCCCTCGCATCTTAAGGAGACGTCTTCCACTAGGTTATATGTAACATCTCCAGCTAACAAGTCAACTAGCCTTATACCTTCAAACACCTGCTAAACTCATTGTTGTACCTGTGGGACTGAGGACAAAACATCAGAGGAAAAACTGAATATCCTTAGCTTCTAGCATCCTTTGTACATGACAGTGCTCACATTTAAATAGAAGCCACATAGGTTAGCAGTCCATGATTTAGAAGGGAAATGCTAGCAGCCCTGGTAGCAAGTGCACTAAAACAGAATGAAAGATCCATTTCATAAAGTTAACAAGGATCTATAAGCTGTGCAAATTGTCACAGCAAGTTTGTGGCATTGTGAACAGCCAGTAGTAAGCCAGATATATATACTTTTAATGACAAATTTTTGAGTCTGTTTTTTATACTTTCAATTGTAAAGGTATTGGCTAAACAACTTTTGTGATTGTTTTAGTGCAGGAATCAGATTCTAGCATATTACTTCTATATTTTGTCTTTATCATGTAGTCTTTTATTACTGCTGTTTACTCAAGTTGACGTTTACTCTTCCAAGAACTTTGAAAATGCTCCATGATAGAAGAAAATCACTAGAATGGAATGCTTGTTCCTCAGGGGGGAAAAGAAGTTTTTCATTATTTATAATGATCCTTCTTTATTAAAACAGCTGTGATTTGAAACTTATTTTTATTGACATGTGCAGCAGAATGAAGAATTATATTAATACTACTTCTTTTGCAGTGCACAGTTACTTGTGGTGGTGGGATAAGGACTCGCAGTGTTACCTGTGCCAAAAATAATCATGAGCCATGTGATAGTTCCAAAAGACCAAACTCTAAGGCCCTGTGTGGTCTCCAGCAATGTCCTTCTGCTAGAAGATTTCTGATACCCCCACTGGCACCTAGAAGAGGAAAGATTATAATCCAAAAAACTACTAATCCCAAGAGGAGTCCACCTCACAGAATTCCCATACCTGTACCAAGCCCAAGGTCCCATACAACAAGAATTCCCAAGCCTGAAACTGTAACTCCCTCACCTACATCCTCTGGTTTGGGTAAAATACCACAAAAAGAAGAAACAGACAACAAAACATTACAAAATAATTTTGCTGGATCAAGTGATGTTTACAATTATCCTGTTTTTTCTACTGAAAATAGTTTTCATCAAAATACTACTTCATTGCCTTTTCCTAATAGCTTAAGTACTGAAATTATAAAGCATGCCGAAAAGGTTTCTAAAAGTGAGACAGTTTCTACTGTAGAGGATGAGTTGCAAAGAAGTGAGGACACTCCTGTGTCTTCCTTTACGAGCGGACCAGAAATAACTTCCAGCTATGATTACTTAACCGAAGAATCTGATGATGTTGATGGGTCAACTGAAGGCAGTGAGAAACCAGCTGATTACCTTTACAGCACAGAACACAATCTGGAAATCAGAACCAGGAGCACAACACTAGATACCAACTCTCGCGTCCTTCAAACTGGGGATGTGACTTCTCATCTCCCTGCCTCATCTCATCCTGAAGAGCCTTCTACGTCCCTTCATGATAGCAGAGCAGCACAAGAATTGACATTTCCAACAACAGCAAGCTCTGTCAGTCTGCAAATTGATGTGCCCATCAGAGAAGTAACTACCCAAGAAACACCTGCTACAGTAGTGCCCACCATGTTTGATAATGTATTGAGAGGACGAGCTGACAGCAGAACAGAAATAAAGCTCCCTGACAGCGTAACCTCCAGCACGCAATCGTTAGAAAGCGAACATGCTCTCAAGAACCACATGGCAACATCTGTGGGGATTTTGCTGAATGGCACAGAAAGTAGCCACCTAATAACATCCAACAGTTTGCCTGGTGATGCCTACTGGATAGTAGGGAACTGGAGTGAGGTATGTTACTTTTAGTTTGTAAACAATGAAGAGTGTGTCAGCTTTCTGAACTGCTGCTGGGGAAATAAATGATTATATGACATAAGTATAATAAATTCAAATTAAAGACTTGTTATAACAAAAATATGGATAACAAAACACAGGATATCTAATATTAGAATGCTTAAATAAAATGTATTTGTCTGTATGGATTCTGCAGATTTCTGTGTAGCTCTTCCAGGAAAATGACATTTAGGTTTGACTATAACCTTGAGACCTCAAGAGCTCTGTTTTAGAGCACAGGAAAAAGATAGGCTGTTAGATGAATCCTGGAGACACCAAATGAATGTGCTTGCATTTCCAGATAAGTTAGCTGTACATGTGCCACTGTATTATAACTTTTACTTATATATAATTTCTCTCTAAATCGTATTTCCTAACTACATTACACTCGTCATGTACAAAGCTAGCTTTGTTTCTAAATAAAGCACATGAATATCATGATTAATAAACATATATTTAGTTGGCTATTAACAGATTTATGTGGTACAGGTCTATCTCATACCACTATCAGTATTTGTATTCACCATTAAGCAAATACCTCCTAACTCAGAGCAGCATTTGGCCTGGTAAAACCAGTTTGAATATACAAAGTTAAGGTGAGAATGTTAGTCCGAAGTTAAACTGGTATGGTCATGGAGGGGCGTTGCACTGTTCTTTGAAGTATGGGTGATCGTGCACTGGAACTAGGTTGTAGCAGTAGTAAACAGGAAGTGTTTTGTCTGGTTTGCATAGAAGTTAAAATTATCAGGCCTGGGTTGTAGTTATTACAGTACCTTTGGATACAGTAGCTGATAATTACAGTGTTAAACTCTGTCTTGTTTAAATGGAGAAAGGAGCAGTTTTTATCCACATTAATGGCTGTGCTTAAAGGAGATTGGATCGAAACAAGTTTTAACATTGTGTAATACTTAGGAAAGCTCTGTCATCCTGTTTGAGTAAATGAAACAAGAGCACTTCACAGGGAGTTGGAAACTCTTTTGAGGTGTAAAGCAACTGAAAGGTTCAGACTTCTTCTGAAAGATGTCAGCTTGTCCCAGTTCTCAGACTTGACACACAAAAGCTCTTAAAAGAATAACTTTGTGAGTGTAATTCTTGCATGCTAAACAGATCAGATGGAGAACTGAGCTTCCCAGACTGGATATTTCTGATCATTACTGAAGGGTTATAATACTTGAGTAACTTACATTTTCTTCAAAGGAGCAATATAAATTGTTATGTTTTCTATAGCTTCTCAAAAGTGCTTACGATCTTTCATACTATAATATTGACTTTCCATTACCAATACCCAGCATTATGCTTTTTGACAAGTTTCTGTGCTGTTACTTTGCAATATTCTGGGATAGTAGTTACTCTGGGGTCAGAGCTGGTGAAGGGGCAACCATAGTAAGGAGTCTATTCACATTTTACATTTTTAATCCAGAACTGGAAACCTCCTTGCACTGAGCATAGAATCATAGAATGGTTTCAGTTGCAAGGGACTTTAAAGACCATCAAGTTTTGGTCCACCTGCCCAAAGCCCATTCCTGCCCAAGGTCTAGCCTTGAACACTTCCAAGGATAGGATATCCACAACTTCTTTGGGCAACCTGTTCCAGAACCTCACTACCCTCAAAGTGAGGACTTTCTTCCTAACGTCTAATCTAAATCTACCATTTATGGTCCCTCTCCAGCTTTCTTGTAGGCCCCCTTTAAGTAATCATAGAATTATAGAATGGCCTGGGTTGAAAAGGACCTCAAAGATCAGCTAATTTCAACCCCCACCGCTGAGTGCAGGGTTGCCAACCACTAGACCAGGCTGCCCAGAGCCACGTCCAGCCTGCCCTTGAATGCCTCCAGGGTTGGGGCATCCACAACCTCCCTGGGCAACAAGTTCCAGTGCATCACCATCCTCTGCTTGAAGAACTTCCTCCTAATACCTAACCTAAACCTCCCCTGTCTCAGTTTAAAACCATTCCCCCTTGATCTATCACTAGCCACCCATACAAACAGTCGTACCCCCTCCTGTTTATATGCTCCCTTCAAGTATTGGAAGGCCACAATGAGGTCTCCCCGGAGCCTTCTCTTCTCCAAGCTAAACAAGCCCAGTTCCCTCAACCTTCCTTCATAGGAGAGCTTCTCCAGCCCTCTGTTCATCTTGGTGGCCCTCCTCTGGACTTGTTCCAAGAGCTCTGCATCTTTCTTGATGCTGGAGGCCCCAGGCCTGGACACAGTACTGCAGATGGGGCCTCACAAGAGCCAAGTAGAAGTGGACCACCACCTCCCTCTCCCTGCTGGCCACTCCTCTTTTAATGCAGCCCAGAACATAGTTGGCCTTCCGGGCTGCCAGCGCACACTGCTGGCTCATGTCCAGCTTCTCATCCACCAGGACCCCCAAGTCCTTCTCCGCAGGGCTGCTCTCAAGGAGTTCTTCCCCCAGTCTGTGTAAATACCTGGGATTGCCCCAGCCCAGGTGCAGCACCTTGCATTTGGCCATGGTGAACCTCGTTAGGTTCTCATGGGCCCACTTCTCCAGCCTGTCCAGGTCCCTCTGGACAGCTTCCTTTTCCTCCAGTGTATCAGCTGCACCACTCAGCTTGGTGTCATCTGCAAACTTGCTGAGGCTGCACTCGATTCCATAATCTATATCATTAATAAAGATGTTGAAGAGCACCAGTCCCAAGACCGAGCCTTGGGGGACACCACTCATGACCAGCCTCCACCCAGACATAGAACCATTGATCACAACCCTTTGGCTGTGACCAGCCAACCAGTTCTTAATCCACCAAACAGTCCATCCTTCAAATCCATATCTCTCCAGTTTGGAGAGAAGGATGTGGTGAGAGACCATGTCAAAGGCTTTGGAGAAGTCCGGGTAGATGACATCTGTCAACCTTCCCCCATCTACTGTTGCCATCACTCCATCATAGAAGACCACCATATTGGTCAGGCAAGATCTGCCCTTGGTGAAGCCATGCTGGCTGTCTTGGATCACCTCTTTGTCTCATATGTACCTTAACATAGCTTCTAGGAGGATCTGCTCCATGATGTTCCCAGGCACAGAGGTGAGGCTCACCGGCCTGTAGTTCCTCGGGTCTTCCTTTCTCCCTTTCTTAAAAATGGGAGTAATGTTTCCCTTTTTCCAGTCACCGGGGACTTCACCTGACAGCCATGATTTTTCAAATATTATGGAGAGCAGCTCAGCAACCACATCAGCCATCCGTCTCAGAACCCTAGGATGGATATCATCTGGCCCCATGGACTTATATACATTCAGTTTCATGAGGAGGTCTCAGACTTGTTCCACTGTTACAGTGGGACAGAATCCACTCCCCACCCCCTCACCTAGAGGTTCAGGCTCCTGGCAGACTTTGGAAGCTTGACCACCAGTGAAGACTGAGGCAAAGCACTCACTGAGTACATCAGCTTTTTCCATGTCTGACAAATCAAGCTCTCCATTACCTTTCATCAGAGAGGGAGCACTCTCCTTGGCCTGTCTCCTCCTGCCTATGTATCTGTAGAACCCCTTCTTATTATCTTTCACATCCCTTGCCAAGTTCAGCTCCATCTGTGCCTTGGCTTTCCTAATGCTGTCTCTACACATATGGACAACAGCTCTGTATTCCTCCCAGGCTACACAACCCTATTTCCACTTTGTGTACATTTCCCTCTTTTCTCTCAGTTTACGCTGCAGGTCCTTGCTTAACCACGTTGGTCACCCGTCTCCCCTGCTCAATTTCTTCAGCTGGGGATGGAGAGCTGTTGCACTCTCAGAAGGATGTCCTTAAAGAACTGCCAGCTCTGCTCTGTACCCATGCCCTTAAGGACAGTTTCCCAGGGGAACCCATCTGGCGATTCCTTAATAGCTGGAATTTTGTTCTCCCAAAGCTCAGGGTCCTTCAGGTCTGCTTTTTGCTGGGCCTGCATTCTTCAGGATCACGAACTCCACCAGGGCATGGTCACTACAGCCCAGGCTGCCTCTAGTCTTAACCCCTCTAGTGCTCTCCTCTCATTGGTGAGCTCCAGGTCCAGTAGGGCTTCACTTTGGGTCAGTCCATCTAATACCTGAACCAGGAAGTTTCCTCAACAGACTCCAGGAATCTCCTGGATTGTCTCCTGGATAGCACCCCCGTGGTGCTATCCCAGCAGATATCTGGGTGGTTGAAATCCCCCATCAGGACAAGAGCCCATGAGCGTGACACTTCCTGCAGCTGAAGCAAGAAGGCCTTGTCAACAGGCTCCCCCTGATCAGGTGGCTTGTAGCAGACCCCAGCCATGAGATGCCCCTTACTGGACCAGTCCTTGATTTTAACCCACAAGCTCTCAGCCTGATCATGGCTGTTTCTCAGACACAGCTCTTTGTCTATCCACTTCCTAACGTAGAAGGCAACTCCCTCACCCCTTCTACCCTGTTTATCCCTTCTGAAAAGCCTGTAGCCCTCAATCAGAATCAGTAGTGTAAGACTGCTATAAAGTTTCCCCAGATCTTTCTCTTCTCCAGGCTGAACAACGCCAGCTCTCTCAGCCTCACCTCACAGGAGAGGTGCTCCAGACATCTAATCATCCTTGTGCCCCTCCTCTGGACCTGCTCCAACAGCTCGGCATCTTTCCTGCACTGAGGGACACAGGCGTGGACACAGTACTCCAGGTGGAGCCTTATGAGAGTGGTGTCTTGTGAGAATCAAGATGGAGAGGAGACAATCACCTCCCTCAACTGGTCACAATTATTTTGATGCAGCCCAGAATACAGTTGGCTTTCTGGGTTGTAAGGATACACTAACAACTCATATTCAGCTTTCCATTGACTAATACCCCTGAGTTTTTCTCTGCAGGACTGTTCTCAATCTGCTCATCACCCAGTTTGTATTCTTGTTCAAGACTTCTGATCTGATTGCCGAACCTTGCATTTGGCCTTGTTGAACTTCATGAGGTTTGCACAGGCCCATCTCTTATGCCTGACCAGGTCCCTCTGCATGGCTACACTTGGTGCTGCATTCAATTCCACTGTCCATGTCACTGACTAAGACGTTAAATAACGCCAGTGCCAGTACTGACCCCTGAGGAATACTGCTCATCACTGGTCTCCACCCTGAGCCATTGGCTGCAACTCACTGAGTGCAACCGTCCAGCCAGTTCCTTATCTACCAAGTGGTCCATCTTTCAAATCAGTGTCACTCCAATTTGAAGACAAGGGTGTTTTGCTGGACAGCATCAAATGCTTTTCACAAGTCCAGGCAGGTGGATTCTTCCCTTATCTACCAATGCTGTCACCATGTCTCAAAAGACCACCAAATTTGTCAGGCACAATTTATCCTTAGTGAACCGCTGTCTATCCCCACTCACCTCTCTGTTTTCTATGTGCTTTAGCATAGTTTCTAGGAGGGTCTGTTCCATGATCTTGCCAGGAACAGACACGAGACTGACTGACCTGTCATTTTCCAGCACTTCCTTTTTCCATTTTTAAAAATGAGTGTTATGTTTCCCCTTTTCCAGTCAGTGGGATCTTCACTCAACTGTGATGGATAGTGGCATGGTAACTTAAACTGCCAGTTCCCTCGGGACTGTTGGATGCTTCTCATCAGGAGTTCCCATGGACTTGTGTGCATTTGGGTTCCTTACGGGTTCTTTTTGTCTTGCCTGGGTCGTGATGAGTGAAGAGAGATTTTCTGGGATGCATATAAAATATAGAGTATAGTTAATGTGTGCAAGTAATACAACATCTTTTTTTTTTTTTTTTTAAATTAAAACAAAAAAAAAGGTAACAAAAACATAAAGCTAGTGGGTTGGACATGTACGCCTTAGATGATCTCACAGCTCTTCTTTCACAGTGGGCAGTTCTTCATTCTCACAGACCCTGCCTTTGGATTCTGTGACTTGGGCAGTATGGCTGGAGGACTTGTTTGTAGAAACTGAGACAAAAAAAGTTGTGTAACTCTTCCTTCTCCCATGATCTGCCACTATGTCTCACTGATGTTGGAGGAGGTTGTTAAAAGGTCTGTTTGCTCTCTGGCCCACTGGAATGTTGCAAATAGCTGGAAATGTAGAAATGCATGGCTAAAAAGATCAGCAAGAGATGAGTTAGTGTGTCCCATAGCAGTGAAGTTAGAGCACAGATAGACCAGGAAGATCCAGTTGATGCCCTCTGTCTGATGCAGCCTGTGGGTCACTCTTCCTCATTCATGTTGGCAATTCACAGAATTTCAGAATTGTAGAAGTTGGAAGAGATCTCTGGAGATCATCTAGTTCACCCCTTTCTAAAGCAGGTTCCCTGGAGGACATTGCACAGGAAAGCATCCAGGCAACTATTACATATCTCCAGAGAAGGAGACGCCACAGCCTCTCAGGGCAGCCTGTTCCTATGCTCTGTCACCCTCACAGTAAAGAAATTAGTGTGGAACTGCCTATGTTCCAGTTTGTGCCTTCTACCCCCTGTCCTGTCGCTGGGCATAATTGAAAAAAGCCTGGTCCCACCCACTTCACTCCCACATTTTAGGTATTTTTAAATAGTGATGAGACCGCCTCTCAGCCTTCTCTTCTGCAGGCTGAGCAGCCCCAAGTCTCTCAGCATTTCCTCAGAAAGAAAGTGTCCCATACCCCTCATCATCTTTGTGGCCTCTGCTAGACTCTCTCCAGAAGTTCCCTGTCCTTCTTGAACTGGGATGAACATACTTGGATACTGTACTCCAGAGGCAACTTCACCAGAGCGGAGTAGAGGGGGAGGATCACCTCCCTGGACCTGCTAGCCATGCTCCTTTTTATACACTGCAGGATACCACTGGCCTTTTTGGCCACAAGGGCACACTGCTGGCTCATGGCCCACCTGTTTCCAGCAGGACACCCAGGTCCCTATCTGCAGAGCTCCTTTCCAGCAGGTCAGCTCCTAATCTGTACTGGTTCATGCAGATATTCCTCCCCACGTGCAAGACTCCATATTTGCTCTTGCTGAACCTCATCAGCTTTCTCTCCACCTAACTCTCAGTCTGTCCGGGTCCTGCTGAGTGGCAGCAAAGCTTTCTGGTGTGTAACAGCCTTCTGGTTGTGGGACATGTACTCCCTGATGTCAGTCTGGAGGTTCTTCTTGTGCCTTCCTATGGCAAGGTGGGAATGGCTTGAGCTTCCCATATTCAGGCAGGACAAGTGAAAGATTTCCTCCTGCAAATGCCCAAAGACCTATATTTAAGTCTGCTTGGGTGGAGGACCCTATAAGAGAAGGTCAGTCCAAGGGCTGTTCTCCTAAGCACAGTGCATCCCAAACAGCTGTCTAAAGTAGAGATCCAGTGATCTTAGTTATTCATTACCCCCTATAAGAATGATTTTCTTTACATTTTACTTAAATTTTCTGTTCTGAAAGTGAAGATTATTTTTTATATGCAGTGGCCATGGTAGGTCATTGCCTTTTTAACAGTGGTTTGGTGGTCTGTCTTCTAAACAAAACAATCCAGTTCTTTTCATACTTTCCTTGTATTTTCTAAGCATGTGTTGACTTTGTTTTAATGTTCTCTCAGCTTGCTTCAGTTTCACCATATATTTCTTCAACAGTGGTGTTCATTATGGTCCCAGCTGACGCCTGGCATATAAAATGAAATAATTATTTTAATGTTATATCTGACCCTCTCTGTGAATTCTGGGATTAAATTTGCCTTGTTTTGTAACCATCTCACTTCAATTCATTCAATTTGTTGGCCACTGTAAACCTTGGATTCTTCAATACATCTGTTTTCAGCAGATGTTCTGTTTTGTTTGGTGTGTGAATTTATACAACAATTTTTTAATTAAAATTAACTGTTTTCTTACAATTTTTCAGCTCAGTGCAATGCTTTTGAACTCAGATTGGGTCTTCCCATGTTCCTGCCAACTCTCGCCACCAAGGGTCATCTGCACATTTTATAAGTGCATGGTATCGTTAATCATTCAGTTAATGAAAATTCTGAAACGAGCTGGGCTTTGGACAGAGCCTTGCAAGGCCATATTTGAAATGTCTTTTCATTTTGACTTAAAATCATTGAAGACCACTTTATTACAGTTTTTCAGTTAGCTTTGCACCAGTCTTGTAATAATGCCACTTAAATCATATTTCTATCATTTGCTAAAAGAGCAATCATATCAAAAAAGATTATTATATTATTATGTAGACTGGCCCTTTTACCATTAAACCAGATACCCCATGTATTCTTGATAGCTCCATGCTTACTGTGTTATTGCTTTATCATCTTTGTCACTGTATGCCATTTTGGTCTTGATCATTTAATACTTTGCTTTTATATCTTGTGAAATGAAATTAGGCTGTGTGTTCTTCAGTCCACAGATCTGTCTTCTTGTTTTCCCAAAGATAATTTGAAAAATGTTGTTCTATAATCCTCTGGAGCCCTCCCAGTCTTCCACAATTTTTTAAAAGTAATTCTCAACAGTTCAAAGAATATTTGTGAACATTTGAATGAATATTGAGGTGAGGAGTTCAATGCATTCAGTTTCATGGAGCGGATGAGGTACCAATTTGAGGTACTCAACACTTCTCGATTTACTATTTTTTAATGTTTTAGGAATCTTCTGCTATTCTGATGCAAGCTATGGCTTCTAGTTAAAATTAACTTTACATAAAGCCTGGCACATTTAACTTCTTCCATCTTGCTATGGTTCTGAGCAATGAGCAGTAGGCGGCCCTGCTTGAGTGGGTGGCTTGGTTAAGACCACCTCCAGAGATCTCTTCCAATCTTGTGAATGCCAGCTGTTATGCTTCATATGGGATAAAGGGCCTGTATTTCCCCCACACAACTTGATGGAACCTTTTTTTATTGTTCCTTACTTTCAATTCATTTTCAGTTCAGTATTCTGACTTCCTGTGTGTTTTTTTCTGTTTACTTGTCCTTACTAGAACTTTGTGCCTGTTTTTTGATGCCTTCTCTTTAAGGCCTTGACATTTCAATGTCACGTATTACTCTCTTGCTATGCTCTCTTTCTACTGTTATTGTAATGTGGATGATAAATCTCATAGTAACTACCAGTATTCTGGCACTTCTTTGCTCCTTGGATATGTTTATACCAGTAAATATACTGTAGACCACACAGTAGAATTTGTTCTCTTTGTTATTTTTCTGGCTTAACCCAAGACTGTCGTGTTTCTTATGCCAACTATAGGCTGATCGGCATATGTTGAATTTGCCTCTGTGCATATAGTTCACTATCTCCCACATTTTAAGGGAGAAGAAGGTGAAAGATGATTTCCGGTTACTTTTTGCCTCTTCCTGCTTCAGGATATAATGACTTTTTGGTGAAGAGCATGCAGTCTTGGGAGCCTGGCTGACATGATCAATGTTCTCATACCTCACGTGCTGAAACCCTCCAAGAGAAGCACATAGCCACTCTGAATTCTTAAAAATCCTTTTCCTCTGCAGTTTTCCCAGGAGTCTCACGCAATTTATTTCATATTTTCAGCATCATGTACTCAATTTACTGAATATCTAATTTGCATAGGATTAGAGTAGAAGTGATGGAGATTTGATGCAATGATAATTTGCCTTAAACCCCCAAGGATCAGAGAAGGAAAGAATGGAATAGCTGCTACAGATTTCTAAAGTCTTAGAAAGCAGAAGTTTGCCAGAGAAAATGAGTGAGTGGTATAAATCAGAATTTGTATTTTCCTAAAATAAAAAAATGCAAAGTATTTTTAACTAAGAACTAGGTAAATTTTAAGTAAGAATTAGGTAAATTTGAAGTCTTCTTTTGAGCACCCGTACAAACATCTTAAATTAGGTAAGCCAAAATTGCTCTAGGTCTATTTGTTTAGGCACATGAATTGTTTCCAGAATGATTTACTAACCTTGAGTTTTCCCCTTGGGCTTTCCTCTCGCTTTGGCCAGTGCTCTACCACCTGTGGAATGGGGGCTTACTGGAGACACGTGGAATGCAGCAGCAAGAATGTATCTCACTGTCAGCACATAAAAAAGCCGGATCATGCCAGAAAATGTTATCTCCGCCCATGTGCTGGCTGGAAAACAGGAAATTGGAGCAAGGTAACTTCATTCAGAGAGCTGCGTGTGAACAGTAAGCTTGTTAACTTCAAAGACTAGAGATTTCTAAATACTTCATTTTTAAAGTAAGTATTTATTCAGTGAATGCATACATAATTCCCAGTTGACCATTCAGTGCTAATTTCCTAAGTTATTTGTGGAAACACAACCGCTGCAAATTTTGTTCCTCCTGTGCTAAGGTTGTGCTAATTAAATCTCACACCTAAATCTAAAGCAGGACTCAATGTCAATGTTATGTGGACAAACATGAGCAAAGCTGTACATATTTGCAAGTACTTTTTTGACCTCTGCCCCCAGAGGCATATTCTAATTTTATTAAGAAGATGAGATTTCAGGAGAGGGAGTTCACACACTCCTATTCACCTTAACTGGTATGTATTCCTCTCTCACATGACACAGTCTATTCCCCATTCATTTAACTCATAAATTCTACGTTACATAAACCAAAGAAAAATATGCTGAGGAGAGTGCCTGTTATGGCTAGGGTCTTATGTAGTGCAAGTTACACGCACAGCCCTGGTCAACAGACAGAAGCACGTCCAACGTGATAAATGGAACCCAAGTAATTGTGTTTGTGCACATTTTAAGATGTGTGATGAATACCTGGAAGGACTTCTAGAAGTTTTTGTTTTTGTCTTCACACTATTTAAAATTGGAGCATCAAACAGTGGGCACGTTTTCAAGACTCAGAAGAGGAAAAAAAATTACAAAATTTTGTTTGAAATAATGCTAGTTTATTATAGGAAAAAAGATAAGTCTCTCAAACTTTCTTAGTCTCTTACCATATTTGCAGGCAGTGCTGGTGCCATTGGACTAGGGGGCAGATCTGTACAGAGAAGAGTTTGCAGAAAAGGTTATAGTTACAAAACCTGTGTTATATTATTGGTTTCGTTGACACAGAAGTGATTTGTACATGAAATATGTGTCTGTGTAGATAGCCCAGGCAATGCCTTACATGACCACACTTAAATCTTCAAAACTGATTTTAAGTGAGGCACAGACATAATGTGGTCCTACTTCAAGGAAGGTGTATTTCACCTTCACTTTTTCTTCATAAGTGTTGTTGCTCTTGCAACAAGATGACAGTTATGTCACAGAAAGTAGCTTTAAATCAGATTTAATGATAAAATATGGGAAACAAATGTTTCAAAGCAAAAATAAAGAAGATCGTTTGAGACAAAAGCCCTTTCTTAGCAGATTTCTGTTGTTAGCATCCTTATTTTTCAGCAGTTGAGCTATACAGCCATAACCACAATTTGATATATTAAAATGCTTTTTTTGTTTGCTTGCTTTTGCAAGTGGAAGTTGTTTTTCTCATTTCCTGTTCCAAATATTTTAAGGCAGCTTATCAGAGGAAGATGGCTGCAATCCTCTGCTGGCACAGTAAATCCATGTTCCTTTTCTCACATCTAATTCTTCCACTCCCCTGAAGGAAAAGTGCTTCAGACTAGATCTTACAGTCTGTGTTTAGTACCAAATACAATTTGCACATGTTCTGGGGCTGTGTACTCAGTTTCTTGCATAGTGACTTCTGTCCATTGTTTCTATTCAGAGGGCCAGAAACTTCTGTGAACAAGAATGTGAATTCCTCTTCCATCTACCCTTCAACTCCCAGGGGAAGTACTGTATTCAGTTTCCTTGTTCAACTCAGAAATAATTACTTATATAAAAGAGAATTACATTAGTTGTTATAACACAATGTGGTCATAAAGATCAAAGCTGATCTGAGGTTATTCAGTAACATAGGCAGAATTGGCTTTAATTCTAGATGAAGACAGAATAATTAAATGTGTATTTGTTCTTATCCTTGGAGTAGCAGATTTATTTCTTCCTCAGCAGCAGAAGAGGCTTTGCATGGGGTCAGAAGCTGGTGCTGCTGCATGAGGCCTGGGAGCAACCTCTGGAGAGACTGGAAGGGCTCATCTGTTGGCATCTTTTGAAGAAGTGTCCCTTTCTGCTTTTGTTCACAGTGCTCTGCCTACTGTAATGGAGGTTTCAAGACCCGAGATGTTCAATGCATTGATGTTCGTGAGAAGCAACTTCTCAGGCCTTTTCATTGCCAATTACTTGGATACAAACCACAACTCACTACCACTTGTAATATGGAGCCTTGCTTGCAGTGGAGAGTGGAACCTTGGAATGAGGTACTAGTGTTCAAAAGAAACTTTGGCAGTGAACAATTAGCTGCCAATTTACAGTGCTAAGTAAACTTGTGCACAGAGAGCAACACAGCTGTTACTACTTAGATGTTCTGCTGTGTTTGTGTGTGACTGCAGCAAAAATTATCACAGACATTATTAAGACTTCTCAGAATCATTCCTAGGATTGCGTGTGATACACAGCTAGAGCTGTAAATTACTGTACCCTGAAACAGAGAAGCAGATGGGCTGGAAGATTAAGTGGATTTGTTTTAGCTATCCTGCTGGATCAGTAAATGGGATTCATTCAAATGTTTCCCTTTTGCTGCTATTTTAATGTTGTGGTCATTGTGGAGTTTGCCCTTACACTTTTTGGGTCTGGAATTTTGTGGGAACAGAGGCTGAGGTCAAACATAAGTAAAATCTGATTTTGAAGTCACTTTGTAATATAAATCTGTACCAACTAATTTAACAGGCAGCCAGGCACATATTTATATCAGCTAAAGTATGTAGTCTCATTACATTTGAATGTCTGCTTCCACTAAAAGCAGCTCTGGAGAAAACATCACGTGCCATATTTGTGGTGGTATGGATTTCATGCTTTTGGGTTTTGCTTCCTTACAAGTCCTGTTTGCACTGGGTGGGAGACCTCATCCTGTGTCTTGTCAGAGCAGTTAGTAAGGGCTTAATAACAATAGTAGTGAAATGATTGTGCCCAACTGGTATTTTGCTACTTAAAATATTTTATAAAAATGCTTGTTCAACCCTGGCAGTTGTCTTCATATTGAGGATACTGGGTAAAATTGGATGGAAAAAGTTCATTTATTGGATGTCAGCTCCAATCCTCTGTCCACAGGGATGCAGTTCCCTGTAGGAGAGTAACAGTGCACTATTCAAAGTATACCTGTCATCTTATTTCACGTCAGGCTACAAATCTTCTGTGTATTTCAAGCAGGCTCTATTGCAGACCTAATGAACAGAGTAAAAATCAGTTGATAAGTAATAACAGGAACGGGACACAAGAATGCTTACAAAACTTGTCACTGTCTTTGCATGACACTTTTTATTGCCATTCTGTACCTAATATATTGTTTGCACTGGGTGAATTTTAATGTCCCTAACCACCTCATAAAAATGAGATGTTGCATCTAATGAACATGTACTGTCTTCTATAACTATTGCAGTTTAATCTTACAGGCACATGACTTGCAATCTCATTTTTGTTAGAGAAATTACTGTTGCTGGTGATGTTGCATGAGCAGTTCTGTATTGCCACTTCTGTCTCATATTACTTCCATTAATATATGTCAGGAACAGCTTCCTCGCAAGTATTTTGGACCAATCATGATTCTTTCCCTCTCTGTTTCCAAACATACAATGAAATTTCTCAGTGCAGAGCCTCTCTTCTTAACTGGACTGTAGAATGTGTCGTGCAAGGTAGCCTTTGGACCTTTCCAAAACAAATGGGGCAATGACTTCCTTCTTGTTACCTGTGGATCCACATTTCTAACTGAAGAACTCTGCTGTCTTTATGGCCTTTTTCTGGGTTCTCATTCCTTCCTATCTCTCTCCTCATGGGTTTGTGCCCCTGTTTTGCTAGTGTTCAAGGACATGTGGTGGTGGCAAGCGAAAAGTAAAGCAAAAGGAGGCAATTGTGACTGGACAAAAAGACCCAGTGCCATTGCATCATGTAACAGGCGACCTTGTACTCAGTGGATTAACCATACATGGGGTTCAGTAGGATTCAGTTTCTTCATTGTTGTATTTGTGTTCATGTGTTGGCCAAAGACAAAGGGCAAAGAGCACAAACTGGAACACAGGGACTTCCATACAAACATGAGGAAGAACTTCTTGACAGTACGCTGAGAAGGCAGCCCATGGAGGCTTTGGAGTCTCCATCTCTGGAGGTATTCAATTCAAGACCCGCCTGGATGCTTTCCCATGTAAAGTACTGTAAGGAACCTGCTTTAGCAGAGGGTGGACTAGATGATATCCAGAGGTCCTTTCCAACCCTTCTGATTCTGTAAGTCTGTAAAATGTGGTCATATTTAAATTGTTGATGTTATTTAAAGATTAGACAGCAGTTAAGGTGAAAAAGAAGAGAGGGATCAGACAAACACTTAATTACCTACTTTTGTTTGAGTGTTGGTGCCAGTAGAAAGAATAAATTCTCATGGAATCATGGAATCCTTAGAGTTGGAAGGTTCCTCTGAAGGCCATGTAGTCCAAATCCCCTGCAGTGAACAGGGATATGCACAGCTAAATCAGGTTGCCCAGAGCCTTATCCAGCCTCACCTTGAAAGTCTCCAGGGACAACCACATCACTGGGCAACTTGTTCCAGTGCCTCACCACCCTCACTATAAAAGACTTTTTCCTTACATCCAACCTAAATCTACCTTCTTTAAGATTGAAGCCACTTCCCTTTCTTCTGTCACCACAGACCCTGCTGTCTGTCCCCTTCTCTCCTGTAGTTCCGCTTCTGATACCGAAAGGCCACTATTATGTCACCTCACAGCCTTCTTTTCTCCAGGCTGAACAGCCTCAGCTCTTTCATCCTGTCCTTGTAGCAGAGGTGTTCCATTCCATGGATCATTTTTGGGGCCCTGAAACTGGACAGCTGGACTTACAATAGGAGCTTTCTTGAAAGTAGAACCAAACATTTCAGATCCAGCCTCCCTCAGTGACTTCAAGTGACTGATGTTTTGCGGCTGTTTGTTCTTACTTTTCTCATAAAGAATGAGTTACCATTAATATTCTTCCCTTGCTCATTTGATATCTCCATTGAAAGAGAGTGATTAACAAAAGATGGTTGTGTTTAATAAAGAGGTAAAATTTCAAGAGAAAGTGTCAAGAAACTAGGCATTTCTTTATTCACGATACCTACCAGGTGACTTGGCAAATCAAAAGCATGCTCTTGGAATTTGGGTTCTAATTTTAACAGTTAAGACATTTGCAGTACATTTCCTGGAAACAGCATACATATTCATAATCTTCTAAGAACTCATTAATATATGCTAATGTCCCTACAGGCATGCGCAATATGGCTGTATGACCACCTACATCATCCCTTTTTTTTCATCTTCAACTTCTTCACAGTGACCTTTGGCCAACCTTCAGCAGTTTCTGCTCAGTTTGGCAAATTTCCATTGCTTGTTACGGCATAACAAGCAAGCTTTTATATTGATACACTGCAGTTCAGAACAATTATATGAAACCCAAGAGAAGTCCTTTCACCTGGTGGATACAAAGAAGCTCTCAGTACATACTTTGCAGATAAAAAGTGATCTGTTGTGGCTTCAGTATTTTAGTGAAACAAGAATCAAGCAAAACAGGACTGTTCACATACCAAGCAAAGCTGAACTGGAAAATTCTGAAACTAGTACACATCAATTCCTTTTGCTAAACTAGTATGTTGCTCCTTAAACTAATATGTATTGATCTCTATTGCTAAACCAGCCTATATCACAGGCTCTCTTTCTAGAGGGAAGGAAAACCTCAATTGCTAGTAAAAGTCCCTTATACAAGCCTAGCTGAATCCTTCCAAGTACAGCTAGACTGTTTGATCTGTCTGTGCTTTCAGAGCCTTTCCAGTCACTTTAATGTTTTTGTGTTTGTTTGAAAACTGGGAGCAAGGGTGAGCTGGGAATGATATCCTGAAAGCAACTTTGTGCCGTGTTGGAATTGCCTGCACAAACAGAGATTTTTAATTTTGACAAATTGCCCCCTACTTTGGATTCTGGAAATCTAACGAATATGGTGTATTATTTGTTTGGAGAACATCCCTATATCTGCAATAAATGGTTTTATATATATATATAAAGAAACTGGTATTTCTAATAGATCTTTCCTTTCAGTTTCCTTAATAAACCTGTTCATACATTACAAGTATTCCTCACAGCAGAAGAGAACAGAGAAAGAACACAAAAAGCCAGAAGCCACGCATAAGTAAATACTGGAGAAACATCTAACAGAAAATTTCATGAGGGTTATTTTTGACAGAATGCTTTCAGATGGGATAATACTGTGATGTAATGGCTTCAACTCTGATAAACAGGGAAGTGAAGAAGTTGGGAGATGCATAAAATAAGCAACTGAATACCAAAATTTTATGGATCTATTAATCAAATGGATTATAATTTACTTTAAAAAAAATGTAACATGAATCTAAATTTGCTGCATGAGTAACCAAGATCTCTTTCTGTGTTTCACACCAATAATGTTGTGTCTTATGCACAGAGGTGTACGTTACAAATAGGGTGATAGGCAGCAAAATTAAAGAACCTGTCTTCATCTCTTACTCTTCATTAGCTGGCACTGGCTATATCTGTTGAACTGTTTGTCTTGCTGGCCACTGTTTATTTGAAGAGAATAAGAATTGAAAATTCATTGGAATTCTCATAAGCTCTGGGATATATGAGGAACTAAGTAAATTTTCAGAGTAGCGAAGGAATGTGTTCTCAAAATGTTCTATTATGTTCATCTGCGTGTCACCAGAACAAGCAGTTGGTAGTTTTTTTGCTGTTATAAAGAAAGGGTAACCACAATGTAAGTGTCACCAAAGAAAAAACTTCACATTGAACTTTTAAGATTAATCTTAAGCTCAGTCATTTCTAGACCTAGCATTGTAATTGATGTGGATTATTCATGTTTAAAACAGCTTGTGAAAAATACACATGAAACAAAAATTGTCGGTTTGCAATACTAGTTTGGATTACAACTCTCTTTGTAACATTTCCATTTCAGATCATCCTCCTGTGTAGAAAATACTCCTCTCACCCTGGTTGTACATTCCAAGGTGCTGAATTTGTTCTGTTTCTCTCTCCATTGTATCCTGACAAATCTGGCTGTATGGATACATGTCTAGGCGGAGAAGGCAGTACACGAAGTATTTATTGTCCTTAGTTCTGGATCATATGGCTTTTTTAGCTTTCCGTCTCATCACAGCTCACATATTGGTATATTACACAACTCCCACCTAGAAATGTTTTATATGTGTTTAAATGACTTCTTTTCAGTGCACTGTTTCCTGTGGAGGAGGCATTCGGCAAAGAACCGTGAAGTGCAGGAATATAGAAACTAATGAAACAGAAGATGACAGTATGTGTGTGGATAAGCCCAAGCCAGCAGAGCGTCGGCAATGCAATCAGCACGAGTGCAGAAAAAGTGCAGGTATGATAATGCACTGGCAGCAGACAGCTTCCAAGTCTCTGTGTGTTTGTGCTGAGGTCTTGCAAAAGCTGGGAGCTGGCCCAGTCTGTGAGCTTGCTGTGAATGCTACATGCTCAGTAATTATAGTTTAGTTACTACTCAGCTGTGCTGTTGCCAGAATCATGCTCCAGCCCCTCTGGCCTTGTGTTGATGTGATGGGGCTCTCTGAGTATGCATCGGTAATTTAGGATGCCTCAACTAAATGAATGGCTCTGCCTGCATTGACCGGTTTTAAGTAAATCATAGGCTGCTTTTAAGGCCTGTAGAAGGAGTCCAAACAGATTCCATTTCTTAAGACAGACAACCATATAGGCTCTGCAAATTATAAACAGGAAGTACAAGCAAGTGAAGTGAGAAAGACACTGTAAGAAAAATCTGACTAGCAGTGAACACAGACTCTTTGCACTTTGAATTCAGTGTCCCAGAGAGTGCGACATATCTCTTCATATCTCCAAAATGAAGAGGTGAAGAGAATAAAACTCCCTCAGATAATAACTGTCCAGAAAAGAAGAACTGGGAGGTGGAGAGAGTGGAAGGGGAAAATTTACAAACAAGAATCTTTATCCATGTTTATGACAAATACGAAGTGGAGGAAAACCTGGAACTCTGTAGTCTGTGTGCTGCAGTATCCAACAGGTACCCTAAGGGTAAGCACAGCGGCAGCTCAGATGCCTACTGGAATAGCCTTCATAGACCTTTCGGAGGAGGATTCTTCCCTCTTAGAAAGTCATTAGTGAGGGAGCAACCTGATGAAGAGACAAGAGATTGTCTCCTGAGGGCAATGCGGATGTGGCATGCACTTGAGGGTGATGTATCATCCCCCATGCTGTTCAAAGATCTTGAGCACATGTTTTGCCTTGGGGTTGATTCGGTCTGCTTATCGCTTATCCCTCTCATATTTGGAAAGACAGACTCAGATAAATAGTACCCATGCAGATTAGTTAATAGTTACTTCTGCAAACAGGCCAATGAAGCATAGGAAAATGTGCGAGTGGGCAGGCCAGTGGTGCATGCAGCCCCATATTTTGTCTGCAGGAATGCCATTAGGAGATTCCACTGAAGGAAACTACAATAGCTTCGTACTTCTCTGTGGTTTATTTCCTGGGTTTTCCTCCAGCATTCCCAACTGACATAGTAGGACAAGTAAAATCACCCCAGCCTGATTCTTTTAGTTTAAATCTATGTAACTTCTTTCATGAATATATTGCATCCCTTTTTGAAACTCTGATACTGTCTGCTTCTACCATGTCTTCTGGCAGTAAGTTCCAGAAGTTTGCAGCCTGCTGTGAGAAGAAATCCTCCTGTCTGGTGTAAACCACCTTCTTCTTGTTTAATTGTGTTTCCTCGGTTATGGTGCTGAGGAGTTTGCTGAAAAAATCCTGCATTCAGCTAATCCACCACCTTTCTGCCTTTGCAAACCTTTACCTTCCTTCAGCCATTGCTTCTCACGTTTTCTAATTCCTAACCAAATCTGACATGTCTCGGTTTATTAAATCTACCACAGAGCTATTAGCACCATATTATAGATGCTAGCAGTCCCTGGCTTATTCTGATTCTGCAGAAAAGTAGAGTCAAGCTGAATCTTGACAAAGGTTCAAAAATGTGGAGGACCAGAATGTGTACCAGGCACACAAATTATTGTTACTGAATCTCTCTGACAGTTCTAGAAGGCAGAAATCATAAAATGAAAAACATGAACCAACTCTGTCTGCTGCAAAAGTAAACCCTCACTGACCAATAATGAAAAAGTGCTTTATTTTGTGAGGCTGAAGGCCACGTGAAATTTGCTAGGATCTTTTCATTTGGGGGTCCTAAACTTTCAGGAGGCTCAAGCTAACAAATAATATGAAGGAAGAGAAAGCTGTCATAAAGCAGTTTAAGATTCTTGAGATACAGATGATTTGTCAGCAAAATACAGATTATTCTTCTCATTTTTTCCACCATAGGCCTCCCTTGCAGCAAAGACCAACTGTCGATTCACTTCTGCCAGAGGCTGAGAGGCATTGGCAAGTGCTTGGTGCCATCAATACAGTCTCAGTGCTGCTTCACATGTAGCCGTCCCCGAATTCGTAACAAAACAAGATACTGGGATCAGCAAGGCCTCAGACAACAATATTATACTAAATCTAGAAGAAAGTCACATCAGAACCAAGAAAACAACATCCAAGCTGCTCAGCACTAGCTGCTTTTTAGCTTGTTGATTTCAATAGGGCTTCTGTTTACAAGTTTTATGTGCCTTCATGTGTTTTTCTGAACCGTCCAACATGAATGAAAATCTGTGATCACAACTGGGAAAACACATTCCTTAGGGTTATCAGTCTTACTTTACTGCTTCAGTTTGTTATCTGTAGAAGTCCAAAATTTGTAACATAATTTGCAATGTGCCATCAGTTAGTACTTAGATGTGCATAGAGGCTATAGACAAGCTTGGAATAATTTTTTTTAATTAATGTTTTGCTTGCTTTTTCTTCCATCTTTTTTTCCAAAACCAGCTTGAAACAGCAGCACCACTTAACTCGAGTGTTCAGTGAAGGTGGATGATGGGGCAGCCAACACAGACCTGTACTGTGGGCCAGATCCCCCTGTGCTTACTGACTTTTCTATTCTTTTTTTTTATTTTATTCTAAAGAATTAAGTTGAAGTGGCAGTGCTCCTCTAAATCGTTTGCACACTTCAGTTCTTAAAAATTTAAAAGCAGAGTTTTATTATTACTGATGTGTAGGCCGTACAACAAAAAATGTTGTTTTTGAAAGAAAAATTGTTCACTTGGTACTTGACTGAACATCTAAATGATACCTCAGAAACAGCCTGTCATGGCCAGTGTTCTTCTGCTGCAAATGTCTTGCTCTAACCTGAAACAACCCACCACATTTGGAATTATATGCTCCCAAATGTGTTTTAAGCAACATTCCTTTGTACTATGAAAGTGAAGATCTTTGCATCAACCACATGAACAGATGGAGCATCATTGTGAATTATTTATCTGTGGTGGCAGTATCATTTAACCCAATATCTCCTTGAAGGGCATAAAATCACATCCACGTGATTGTTACCACTCACTCACAGCAAATTTTTCCCCCCAGTTCAAATCAGTGATCATAATGAAAGGTAACACCTGGGATTAGGAACCTGAGACCCAGAGTATCTGCATAGCTGCATTCTGGACCTCAGGCATTAACAGAGCACTAGCCGAATAGTTCTTTGCTATTGAAGAAAATGGCAGTACAACCTCTAGGGAGGTCAGACTGGACTCTTTGAAGCATATCTGGGCATTTTCAAAAGAGGTGGTCAGAGTCTGACATTTAGATTCCTTTGAAATTCAGTAGAAGTTGGACACCTTTAGTCTTCATACTCTTTTGAAAATCTCAGATTTGCTCCCTAACCACCTTTGACGATTTGAGATTGTAATATAGGGAAATGTCATATTTTATGCAATGTAAAGTGAGATACAAAGCCATGAACTGAAGTGTCACTGAGGTTACAGAGCTATGACTAGCAAATAGTCATATTTCTAGACAGACATTTATGAAAGTTAACCAAAATATTTGGGCCTGGCTTTGTTGTATTAACCTAATAAAGACCATAATTCTAATTGCCCTGTTTTGTGGGTTGGTGGCCTTTGGGTAAGGGCTCACTTCTTCACTTGAAGTCTCTGGGAGTTTAGGATATGCAGCATGGTAAGGTTAGATTTACTCTGTGATGGCAATGTAAGCCCAGTTACAGGTGCTGATAAAACTTAAAATCCACTGTTAAAAACATGGTGCTAGTATACATAGATGTGGGGGATGACTTACAGTGGTGCATGTGCGTGCATAGCCTATGGGCACGTACTCTTAAATAATACATATCTGTGGTGTTGCTGGCCAATGCCAGACGTATTGCTTTTTCAGTATCACAGTGTGCTTATGTCCTTATGAGGTCCTGAACTAGCCCACTGAACAACATAAATCAGGTTGGTTCTTATTCCACAGGACACAGAAATGCTGAATTATGTGAAGAAGTGGAGGTGTTCCATTTGTGATTCAGGAAGTATTTGAGCAGGCTTTGGCCTCAGGCTGCATTGTATAGAGCAGAGCCTGCACAGTGAAATCTGAGGCAGTTGTCTGATGGCCAAACAAAATGGACTGGTGGCCACTGGGAATGCACATTAGAGGTCAGCAGAAGGACCACCAGTCATGTGGGCTAATGAGAAGGGAACTTGCTGAGTGAAGATAGTGCAGGGGGGAGGAAGGATGCCTTGGGGTTGGGTTGCGCTTTCCAGTGCTCCTTACAGCTAGTGTGGAGTAAAACCATGTCTGTCTTCATTGTTTTATTCAGGGAGTTGTTATTTCATTTGAAATGGATAAAAGTAAGTAATATCATGAACATTAATGGAAATAATCATTCTACCTGGGATAGCACAGTCATCACTGTTGTTCAGCTTAAAACTTTAGGGAAAAGACTGTGACAACAACATGAACTGTTTTAACAGAGCAGTGCCCACTGCTGTATTTTACATTGCACTCATCAGCCTAATATCTTTTTAATGCTAACAGTATTTAGTCATCTCTCTCATTCATTTAGGAAAATTCATTTCTTACAACATATTTCTTTTAAAGTAAAGGTGGATTTATGATCCTAACCCAGACAGTCGCTATTCTCAAAACTGAATAGAGTATCAAGATCTGAGGCATAATATCATTATATTATCATATTAGCCTGAGACACATCAGCTTCAGCAGGTTGCTCAGGAAAAGTCTGTATTTGGCACATTCACTGCTTGCTCTAACATTTCAAGGTTTAAAAAGCAGACTATGATGACTTACTTGTTTCAAGCTTCAATAAATGGCATTGCTTACATCTCGCGTCTCTGATATTTCATTTCCAGTGCCTGTGTTTTTTGTCTAATTATTCCACATGCATCCTCATCATTCATGTATTTTGATATTTGATATTCCAACATGAAAAAGATCCTTAAAATCAAGAGGGAGTAGCAGAATCGTGGTGATAAGTTATTCCCTATGGAATAGATGGCATCTTACTGCCTGAGACCAAGCAGATGCACCTCAGCTCCTTGACAGCAGATGGATGTAGGCATGCCTGTTGTGGGAAGTATTTGTTTTCATGAGCAATTGTTTAGAATGTGTTGATTCCACTCCCACCTTCGTATTCTTTCAGTACTCAAGATTTGCAAATTCAGCTGATTTGTGCTGCCCAGAAATGTAATCACAGTAATTCAGTTCCTTGATCTGCAGCCCAGGAGCACAAGGATCTCTGTTAGGCATATCAGCTCGTGTAGAGAGCACCATGAGTTTATGCCTCGTTATCCAGCTCCACCCATGCATCCATAGGTTCAGAATCACAACACCCTGTGGATGTTGCAGGAAGTTACTGCTTCATGCTTCACAAAGGAGGTATGGACCGGCAGCCCCAGGAGCAGCATACTACATAGGTGGTCTAAGGGGGAGCAGTGAACTGAATTGAGAAATGAGTTGAGCAAGGGCTCATTGAGTGTACCCAGCACTACAGCCTCCACAGTCTTTAAACCTGCGGGTGGCAAGAAGTAAGGAGCTCACACAAAGATGCTGCGTGTTTCTGTAACTGACTGATCCCTCCTTTCTCATAATGGACAAGTGCAGATATCTCCAGAATGTCCATAGAAACAAAGCCTGAGATATGTTAGCATAGCAGTACAAGTCTGTTCTACAGGTGTGGTGGTGGCAGCAGTAAGAGCTGTGAGGATGAGCAATAGCTACTCTACGTTCAAAGTGGGCAACCATCATTGTAACCTGGAATGCCTGGTTTTGGGGAGGAATCTGTGGTAAACATGGGAGAAGTAACAAGTTCTTAAATATCAAGGATGCCATCAGATGCCTAATTGAAAGACATTGTCTTATTTTCAGCTGAGGTGGAATTGTTTTCTTCATAGTGTCTGGTATGGTGCTAAGTTTTGGTTCTAGGAGGAAAACAATGTTGATAACACACCAATATTTATAGTTGCTGCCAAGCAGTGTTGTACAGAGCCAAGGCCGTTCACAGCTTAGGGTCCAAGGAGCTGGGAGGGGACAGAATCAGGACAGCTGACTTGGCTGCTCCCTATTCAAAGGGATATTCCATACCATATGACATCATGAAGAAGCAGTTTTGAAGGGGGTGGGAATTCATCTCACTCTCTTCCACTGCCATGGGGCTAGCTGGGCATCATTAGTGGGTGGTGGGCAATTTATTGTGCATCACTTACGATGTGCTTTTATATATATGTGTGTGTTTGTCATAATTATTATCCTTTTCTCTATCTTAGGAAAAAGTTTTATCTCAATCCACTAGTTCTGCTTTGTTTTTCTGGGTTCTCTCCCCTGTTGCACAGGGAAGGGGGGAGTGAGTGAACAACTGTGTGGTGCTCAGCCACCTGCGGGGTTAAACCACAACAGACAATCAACTCAAAGCTGAAATTTTTCAAGATTCTTGAGGACTTCTGCTGATTCACTGTTATGTTTGTGAGCTATTAGATGCAACTTTTACTAAATCAGAGACTTGGGACAGGAAAAATAATTATGTAGAGGGAGTGAGGGATTTGGAATAGGCAGACTTTTGCTGGTTCATTGCTGTTACCTCTATCCCCTTGTACGCAGCTGGGAGGATGGTCCTCATCAGCTCTCTGCTGTCAGCTAGATTCATTGAACATTCAGCTTCGGTTGGAGGCTGAGAGGTGATGTATGCCATCTCCTGTTATTGGCACGATAACTGCTTTGGGAGATTATGAAGGCCTATGAGTGAAAGAGGTCTACCCCAAAGCCTGGCTTGTGAGAAGGAGCTGTCTGATTTCACTCTTAATTTGCAAGGAAAGTCTAATACAGTGCCCAAGGCACTGAGTCAAAGACATTCAAAGGACCTCTTTCCTCGTTGTGCATTACCTGCATAGCACACACCTCTGGATCAGGCTCCCAGTAAATTTGGCAGCGGAATGCTTCAACCCTAAATCCCACTGCAATCTGTACATCAAACTGCTTGTGGATGTCAGAACTGAAGGGCATCTACAATGTCTAAACATGATTACAGAAACACACGGTAGAAATGTTGGCTCCAATTTCACAGGCAGCTGAACCTCAAACATCCCTTTGCCACCAGAAGAGCTCTACACCTCAGCCCATGCCACTTGGGCAATCCCACCCCTCTTCAAGCACTCTTTGTGACCTGATAGGGCTCATGGACTCAGCAGAAAACTCACCACAATTTTGTGTCTTATTGTCTTATTCTTGTAATGATTTATTTAGGCCCATGCAGATAACAGAGACTTTTCAGGTAAGTGCAGCAGCAAGAGAACGTATCCCAGGATGAAACTTGCTCTTTTTTCAGAATGGGAGCTGCCACTGCAGTAGTGATGCCAGGAGAGCCTGCTGCTATGTCTGCTCAGAGTATCAAGCAGACTGACAGCGAGAAGCTAGCCTGCCTGGGCTCCACTGCAGAGGTGTTAGGAATTGGCCAGGAACAGGGCAAGAGGGAGCACAGCCCTGAGGTTGCAGAGGATCTGCCTCTGGAAAGGACCTCATTAAAAAGAAGTGTGGAGGAAACACTTCTTGGAGAAACTTTGGCTGCGGGTAAGAAGCTGCTACTCAGTCCCTGTGCAGAATGGTGTTTGATAAAGTTCTCTGCAGTAAATTTCTGTATTTTCTTTGGTTTTGGCTCTGGGTGTGATGTTCTGTGGCACCATAGGCTATAAAAAGCAGGAAAAAGTACTGGGAAAAGTACATGTGTGTCAGATCCCCATAATAATCCTCCAGTGAAACAAGAGATGGACTCAGCTGACATTGACTGGCGATTACTAAGAGTTGGAGGCTGTAAACCACAACATAAAAGATAAATCTAAGGTAGTTTGTGCAATTCAAATGTTGATGTCTTCAGGCTAGCAAATCAAAACTGAGTAGTGGAGGAATATAACTGCTTCTAAATACGTAATGAATTCAGCCTTATAGCTGTGCTAAAATAGAGTGACCATAGCATCTGAAGTCTAGTAATGTACTCTTTGGAAGTCATTACTCATGCTACCAGGTGTATCTAAAACTTCAGAACTATAACCCTTGCAAATTCAGTCTTTTGGCTTAGTTGCATTAAAAATACAAATGTACCTTTTCTAATATCACTCTGGGCTTTGCTGGAAAATATGTCAGCTCTGAAGGGGACCTGCTTTTCCTATCACAGAGCTGTTATGCAGTCTTTGAAAAGAAATTTATATGCTGCCTCTGAGAAAATAACAGGTCTTTTTCATCCCCAGCTGTTTGCTTGGTCAACAGCACATCAGTGTTGACGTACAATATTGATCTTGTGGCTCTTATGTGAAGTTCTTTGTGGAAGAGTACATGGTACATGGATACATCCCACAGATGGTGATGGTGATGGGCAGGACTTAAAAGCCCATTATCTGTCCTCTTCCCTCACAGTGAACCGAAATGATGAACTCCTTCTGAAAGTATCACTCAAGCAAAGGTAATGTCAGGGTAATTAAGCAAGTGGCAGATTAAACTCTGACCAGGAGTACAGAAAGTTTCAAGCAGTATCCATTGTACCAAAAACATGGATGAGTGAGCACAGCCCATACATCTCCTACCCATGGAGGTTTTTGCAGCCATACACTATTACTTAAATAATACAGGAAAGAAGAAAACTGCTATAAATGGTCACAGTATGTGGCTTTCATGTGGCCATTTGGTTGGATGTGGCAGACACGTGCCCAGAAGGACAATGGTTAAGGTCTGCTGGGGAGCCACAAAGTCTGGGAGCAATTCCAGTATCTTCAGGTTGTGCGGAAGGGTGATGCACGCAGGGCATGGGTAATTTCAAATAAATGCAGGAAGCCTGTTTAAGCCTTTCCTAAGGGCTAAGAGATTTTATGTGCAAGCAGAGTTCTGAATGTGTTTTCCCACTGTGCAGCTGTTGGGAGAGTTCAAGCCATCCTGTGAGCATTGCTGGGTATGGAGCTGGGTGCAGTGCCCTCCCACCCTTAAACATGCTCTTGGATTTGAGTAATGCTATCAGCTAGAAAAATGAGAATGTTCTCTTTGTGTAGAGGCTGGAGGAAGCTGGAAAGAAGCAGCAGCCGCAAGGTCAAGTGGATTCCTTGTGAATCAGAGGGGAGTCCCAGACAGATCGAGGTCATTGTACGTGACTGTGTCAAGGCAGTGCATGGCTTTGCCGCAGCAGTAGTCCTTGGGATGTGAACAGCTACCCGGTGTTGTCTTGCAGTGCCACAGCTGTGTTCATGCTTGCCAGACTGCCTGGGCAAAGGGCACCACTTCTACTGCAGTGCTGGAATTAGAGGAGATTCCCACTGGGAATGCTATCCAGCTGGAATGCTGGCAAGCATGGCACTAATGGAAAACTGCCATAAAGAAAATTCCAGTTTGAGAGAAGCTGATTCCTCTTGTGACCTATCAGAAGGAAAGTTTTCTTATAAATCCATGAAGACTGCTTATGAATGGGACTGCAGTGAGTTTTCAAACTCCGCACACATTTATTTACACAGATGGCAGGCACAGAGAAACTATGTTTTCTGTCTATTCTTCTGCATCTGTTATCTCTTTCATACAATAGCTGAACTAATGAAGCTTGAGATTAAATTACCTCTTATCCACTGTGTTCATTTGGAAGTGTATTGTTTGGTTGCTTGGCTCTGGAAGTGAAAATACACTGTCATGTTATAATATATGGCAGCTTGAATCAGACTCAAACAATGCTGGCTTACAAAATTGGTGTCATTTGCTGCAGCTTCTACTATCTGAATGCTAACTGAATGGTGTTTTTCTCTGGAGGAAAACTGCTAATTCATTTCAGTGTGTTCTTGTCCCTAATCCTCCAAGGCTTCGTGGGAACAGCAGGGCCCTGCTTATACACACATGTCAGTACAATAACAGAGGCATTGAAAAGCCTGTGAGATTCTGCCCCAAGGTAAAAGCAAATCCTGCGCCCAGACCCTGCACCCAGCAGCCATGGACCAAAGAAGAGGGACTGGCTGGCGGGGACTGGCATTTCTCCTGCCTGTCTGAGGATGAGCTCAGCTGAGCTTGGCTCTGAGGCTGTGTAAAATGAAAGTTTTTGCATACGAGCTGAGGGGAGGCCATGAGCATCCTCAGGATGCAGCATGAACCAGGAGTTTGCATACCCCTCTTGTTAGCAAGTGGTCCCTGCACAATTCTCTGTTGCTTCTGGATTGCTTCATTTCTCACCGTGCCCATCTTCCAAGCATGCATTTGGGCAAGGAGGCAGAGCAGATGCTGCCACAAACAGATCCTATTGAAGTTAACGGGAGCAGAAATGGGTCTTGGTAATTAATACCAATACAGCTTTGGCTATGTAGGTCTTACTGAAGACTGCTGCTCTCCTCCCACAAGGGACACACTGTTTGATGGACAAGGGAACCCTTGTTTGTAGGAGGAACATGCTAGGAGCAAGGAGGGCTAGTGTGCAACCCCTGCAGATATGCTGGGACTTTTGATATGCTGCTCCTTTGTCTCTTCAGCACTCATTCTGTCAGCCTCAGTATCCTTGAACTGCACTCATCCTCCAAATGGGAAATGTCTCTTTCATCCCTTGCAGTATTCAAAAGGGTGATGTGATAGGGAGCACACATCACAGTCTCCACTGAGCGCAGCAAACCATTTCAGCAACTCATGTCTCTGAGTTCACTGACAGACATGACACAAAGGAAGCAGTGTTCTAGGAGCTTTTATCACACTGCCATTACTTGCCCTGTCCAAGACCCTCAGTGTGGTGTGAATCTCTAGCAACTGAATAAATATCAGAGGGGAAATTTTACATCACAGAGTCAGTAAGTTTGAAAGAGACCTCTGAGATCATCTAGTCCAGTCATCAGCCCATCTATACCATGCCCACTAGTCATGACCCTCAGTGCCACATCTCCACTTTTCCTGTGTACCTCCAGGGACAGTGACACCACCATCTCCCAGGGCAGCCTGTTCCAATACCTCACCACTTTTTCAGAGAAGAAATTTTTCCTAACAGCCAACCTCTACTTCCCCATGTTCCCTCACAATGTGAGGCCATTCCCTCTCATCCTATTGCTGTTACCTGGGAGAAGAGCCAACCCTACCTCGTTACAACTTCCCTTTGCAGAGTCATAGAGTGTGATAAGGTCTACTATGAGCTTCCTCTTCTCCAGGCTGAACAGTCACAGTTCCCAGGCAGCAGCCCATGCCCTAGGTGCAGAATGGTTTCCTCTGCGTAAAACAGAAGTTTTAACAGCATCAGCAGGGACTAATTATGCTCAAAAGTTTAGTCACTGAAGAAAGGAGTATTGGAGTGTTAGAAACCTTCTAACCTTCTTTGTTAGGTGCAGTGAAAAGTCATGAATAGTGTCAAACCTGCTCATTTTGATATTGCCGAAGTGAAACTTTTCTGCTGGGAAGTGCGGGTGGATGCTGTTCACAAGGCAAAAGCAATGATCTGTGGTTTGTTGGAGCTTCTGTTTGGATCAAGTGTCTCGCTGGGACTGGTGTGAGTGCCAAGGGTCTTCCACTCCCCAGTCCTTCCCCTCTGAGGAGTTTTTCCTTATGTAATGATAATTAGAGTGACACAAAGGGATGGACAGTGTGATATTTAGGGCTGATGGGTGAGAACAAGGAGTATATCCTCTCTGATGCACTGGGAAATATTTCCATTTCATCTTGATTCCAGGTGGTCTCTTTTTTTTTTAATAATTTATCTGTCAACGGAGAGAGAATCAGTTACTTATGAAAGCCATTTATTTTCAGATTGTCAGATGAACTATGCTGATTTCATGCAGGAAATCTACTGAGCACAAAGTTGAATGTTGATGGTTTCACTGGGTGTGCTTCACTAGCTGATGGCCAAAGCAAGTTTGTGCTGAATCGGCCCCGTTAGCAGTTACTTGGAGTCCCCAAACAGGTTTATGAAATGTGTCTGAGTCCCACTCTTTCCACAAACACAGAGCCATCACGTGCCTGACTCTGAGGAACTTTTACAGGGGAAGCAATAAAATAAGTGAGGAAAGAACGTCGTGTATCCTCTGCAGCGGCCAGTGCCCCCACTCCCTCAGCTTGGATTTCTCTGCTGAAGAGAAAATGTGCTACACATGGAACACAAAGTCTGCCATAGACAAGACCTACATGGGGAGCTGGTTTCCTTCTCATCTTTTGTCACCTTTATTCGTTGGGTTCATTTTTGTTTAGTGAACAACTATAATTTTTTACCCCTACATTATTGAATTAAGGCTGCTGATCAGCAGACGGTTGTGTCATTAACAGTTCCAATCAAAAGAAGAGTATATCCTTAATTTGAACTATCCTGGGGTTGTGCCTTGTGAAATCAAGGTATATTGTTTGCTTGTAAGTTGGGCTGCTAAGATGGCTGAAACTCCAGATTAACCTTGCCTTTTATTACCACATGTTCAAGACTTTATCTGCTGAAATTCTGTACCTTCTACTTCCAACATCTGGACGGTGCTGTTTTTTCTGTGCCAGGAATACATACAGCCTCCATTGGACTTCTAATGTTCACAAACTAATTCACCTAATTCTAGGTGAATTCCAGGGTGAATTAGCTCACCCTAATTCACCTCTCAGTCTTCTCTTAAATGAAATAAATACATTTAATTTCTTCAGTTATGCCAAGGCATAATTTCAATTTTTCTGCTCTTTTTCTGAACCCTCAAAAATACTCCTTTGAAGTGTAGACACAGAAACCTGCTGCAGAATTGCAAATCGAGTTTTGTCAGTGCATATGGTGTTGTTAGCAGTTCATTTTATCAAGGTCAAATTTTACTTCATACCCAACAGCATTAGGTTATAAACATAAACTCAGTAGTTTGCCATTACTGTGCTGGTGTTTTTCAATGTCACAAACTTAGAAGCATACAGCCACTCACTTGCGTGTGTGTTGTCACCTTTGCTTTTTGTTTTTCTTTCTTTATGAATGCAATCTTTAAATTCCACAAACTTTAGCAAGGGACTCCCTTCACCCTGTCCAACCAACCACTCTCATTTACTGTCTCACCAATTTTTGATTAATTCACGGATTTTCTCAGCACTCATTCTTTCTTTTCTTCTAGATCACTGACATATTTAATGGCAAAAAAAAAAAAAAAAAAAAATCTCTCCACCAAAGTAGAAGTGTCCGGTTGATGTTTCCTTGTATATTGTTTTTACAATATAATCAGTTCTGAATGTGCTTATTTTTGAGAGTGTTAGTTTATAAAATCAAAATATCACATAGAGAAAATGAAGTCTTTCACAAGTACCTATTCGTTCAATCCAGCCAACTCTATTATCTACTGGAGGGAAGCTATCATCGTGGATCTGGGATTGTTCTGTCTGCTCAGTGGTGAGGTGTTGAAACAGGCTGCCCAGGGACGTGGTGAAGCTACCATCCATGGAGGTGTTCGAGAAACATGGAGATGTGGCACTGAGGGACATGGTTAGTAGGCATGGTGGGGATGGGTTGGGGTTGGACTGGATGACCTAAGAGGTCTTTCCAACCTTAATGATTCTATGATTCTGTGTTGGCTAGACTAGAACCAAGATACTAAAATCCACAGACTTAACCTCTGCCTGAAGTTTTAATCCGAAGGCACACTCCAAACATGCTTGACAATGGCTTTGAAGTATCTTCAATTTCAACTTCTGTTAGTTTAACTACTGGTCTTTAAACAGATGGCCAGATGCCCTCTGAAATGGGAAGAAAGAAAAATAAGAGTCATAGAGGTTTTGTTATTGAGCAGCTGAAAATTCTGTGATTTCACATTCTCATCGTCTGAGATTTACTGCATGGCATGCTTCTCTATTGCCTTTTGATAATCTGTACTGCACTTTTGAAATCATAGGAACTAATTTCACCAACTAAGCATCTGCAGTTCCAAGCAACTACAGAGCAGTGCTTGGGAGCAGTGAGACTCCTGGGACTTGGACCACAAAGATGATGAGAGGTCTGGAGCATCTCCGGTACAAGAAAAGGCTGAGAGACCTGGGGCTGTTCAGCCTGGAGAAGAGAAGACTGAGAAGGGGTCTCATCACTATTTAAAAATATCTGAAGTGTGGGAGTGAAGTGGAAGGGACCAGGCTCTTTTCATTGGTGCCCAGCAACAGGACAGGGGTCAGAAGGCAGAAACTGGAACACAGGCAGTTCTGTACAAAAAAATGGAAGAACTTCTTTACTGTGAGGGTGACAGCACTGCCTTGAGAGGTTATGGAATCTCCTTCTCTTGAGATATATTGAATATATACCCTCCTGGATGCTTTCCTGTGCAATGTACTGTAGGGAATCTGCCTTAGCAGGGGATGGACTAGGTGATCTGCAGAAGTCCCTCCCCTATGGTTCTGTGATTCTGTGAACTGTCGGTGTGACAGTGACAGAGGAGGAGTCTGACCAACAGGCTGCGTCAGACAGAGGGCACCAACAGGATCTTATGGTCTGTCTTCATATTTCTGCCATTCTGCAGTTTGATATATAGAGAAAAAAACTTCAACTGGCTGCAGGTCTTCTGCTCACAGATGTTCCCAGAGCACTCCCTGGAGCAATATGCCAGCACCCCGAAGGCCTGGTGCTCACAGCTGGATGGGGCCTGGCTATGAGAAGGGCCTGAATTCTGTGGTGAGGAATGAGCTGATGTGTCCCTAGAGGTGCACCCCTTGTTTCTGCAGGCCACTTACTGAAACACAAACAGCACAGCAGCACCAGAATAGCTTCTTTTGACATGTGTCAGCAGCAGGGAGCTGTACGTGCTTGCAACATTTCTGGAAGAGGCGGGACTCGTGCTGAACATTCCAGCGCACCTGGGGGGCTTATGGCATGGAAGATCTCCATTTTGGAAATCTTCCTAGGTCAATAGTTCCCTGTGCCCAAAGTGCAGAATGGTTTCAGTTGGAAGGGACCTTAAAGCCCACCCAGTTTCAACACCCTGCCAACCCCACCAGCTCAGGCTGCCCAGGGCCCCATCCAACCCAGCCTTGAGCACCTCCAGGGATGGGGCACCACAGCTCTCTGGGCAGCAGAACCAGTGCCTCACCACCCTCTCAGTGAAAAACTTCCCCCTGGCATCTAATCTAAATCTCACCTCCTTTAGTTTAAAACCATTCCCCCTTGTCCTATCATTATTTACTCATGTAAAAAGTCAGTCACCCTCCTGTTTATTTATAAGCCCCCTTCGAGTATCCCCACAGCCTTCTCTTCTCCAGGCTGAGCAAGCCCAGATCCTCCATCCTGTCTTCATAGGAGAGGTGCTCCAGCCCTCTGAGCATCTTCATGCCCCCTCCTCTGGACCTTTGCCAACAGCTCCACATCTTTCCTGTACTGGAGACCCCAGACCTGGGCACAGCAGGGAGCTGGGGCCTCACAAAGACATGCTGTGCTCCAGACTCCCATTTGCTGCCTCAGAGCACAGAGGGGTAAAACCAGTGCCTTCCTGGACTTTCCCAGGGGCTGTTTTCAGGCACACTTGCAGAGTGAAACCAGGTTAGGAGTCGACAGGCCTCGCTGCCTCAGGCACTCTGCGCAAACAGTCTAGTAGGTGTCAGTGGGTGAAACCCAGAGCAGAGCTGGCTTGAGCTGGGGAGACCAGTTCAGCTCCAGTAACAGCCTAGAAGGGAAAGTACATGGTTTTAGGAGCTGATCCAGCAGCTGCTGGTTTGAAGGTGAAAGAAGAGGAGCCTTGGAAGTTTGTGAGAGGAGAGGGGTGACCTTGGTACAAACCTGCGTGCTCCTCAGATCTGTGTCGTGCTTAGCGGTGGTCACCAAAGTGCAGCCATAGCTTTGTGGTCATCCACAGATGACTTCAAAGCACTAGCAGTTGTTGATTACTCCTAAAATGAAGTTGAAATTTGTGCAATTTTTACAAAAGAAGGATTTTCATGTCTCACTGAAGGACTTAGCACTGTCCCACTCTGCCGCCTCTATACGTTACTGAACAAGGAATAGCTTGCTTCTGAATTCGCAATTTGGGAATGCTTATCTCCAACGATCTGGGTTCACCCTCTCCTCAGCCATTTTTTGAGTGAAAATGGCACCTTCTGTATGAAATAATATCAGATGTTACTTCACTATTATTTCAAATGTCAGTGGCTTCTAGCACTGACTCTGAATCTCTAGGCGGTGGAGACCTAGAGAGGCTCAGGGGTTTTTAATGGATAGAAAGAGTCTTCACAAAAGATACATTTTTCAACTCTCGTGAGAAGCTCAGAATTCTTTTTTTTTTCAAAATGACGTGTTTTATGATAAATGACATTTTACTAGACAGTGATTTTCCTCCTGTGGAAAAAATCTGCTTATTGTCATAGTTAACATTTTCCTTTAAAAGTGAAGTGAGGGCAGTGTTGTGGTTCCTGATGGAAAGCTGGCAAAGCCTTGACCTGCTGTTTGCACCTGTGTGACTCTGTGTCTGGTCATAGCAACAACTAAGAAACAGCACTTAACATGGTTCTGAGATGGCAGTGTTAACTCCTCTGTCTAATTTCCTTTCTGGGACTACATTTCCTCCATAAAGATTTGAGAAATACTACATGGTAACTGATGAGCTATGCTATAATTCATTGTTCTTGTTCATTGTTCAGTAGCCTTTATAGTCTATCTGCTATATGGCTCTGGGTGTTGTTTATTAACATGCGCAACTTCAAATCATGACTCATACGAAATTGCTATCTGAGATTTGAAGAGAGTCCTAAAATGGTGGGTTGAACCAACTGAGGTAGTTAATTCCTACCTCAAACAGCAAGCCATGCTCCTTTGAAGACAGGGCTAAACAAAACTGAAGAGCAATTCGTAAGGATTTTCATAAACAGAAGTTTGCCCTTCTCCAATTTTTGAAATTGGAAGCAAAAAACATAATTGCTTTTCAATTTATTTATCTATTTATTTATTTAATTTGAAATGCAATCCACGGCCACAAAATGGTTTTGCAAACTTTATGGTAACTTTGACTGAGGCTTCAAATGTTCAGCTCGTCATCCCTAGGATGAGATTTTCATGGATGAATGCAATTCATGATTTGAAAATGGCTCTGGTAATAATACAAGGTTCATTTTAATCTGACAGATACCCATGTGTGCATTTTTTTGCAATATCCTTTTCAGTCCCCTGCTCAAAACTCTTCCAGCTATCTGATGCCGATTTCTGTCCTGCATTTGAAGCAATATGTGTGTTATTTATTTCTATTTAATCACCTTCTGGAAAATTCATGGAACCACAGAGTGGATGAGTTTGGAAGGGATCTCTGGAGATTGCCTAGTCCAGGCTCCCTGCTCAGGTTGACCAGGATTATGTCCAGATGGGTTCTGAATTTTTCCAAGGATGGAGACTCCTCCACCTCTCTGGGTAACTTGTTCTAGTATACAACCACTTGAAACATTAGGAAAAAAACAGCTACTCCTCCCAGTGCAAACTGCAGAGGGAGCACGCAGTCCCATTGTCCAGGTCATTAATGAAGATGTGAAACAGTACTGGTCCCAGTTTCAACCTTGTGATGCACCACTAGTCACCAGTATCCAGCTGGACTTGGTGATGCTGATCACAATTTGTTAGGCCTGGGACTTCAGCCACCTGTCAGTCCACGTTATATACACTTACCTGGTCCACCCTCCAGCACTTTGTTCTTAAGGAATTACAGGAGATGGTGTCAAAAGCCCTACTAACGCTGATAAATTTGAGACAGACAGCTGGTGGGTATTCAGAGGGTTAACCCAAAGGACTGATTTACTTGACCAAGGATAGCTCTGCAGACTTTGCCCAGGGCAGTTTAAGATGTGCTCACAGAAATCTCTGCTGACAGTTCTTAAGGATGCAACCCAAAGCAAAAGGACTATCAAAACCAAGCATGGACTAGAAACATTCAGCAAGCTCAGCCCTTCAGAAAGTGTTGGTAGCTAACACAGGTAATGTCTATCTTTCTTGAGGAAACTGTCACCCATCTTCTCACTTTGGATTTACGGAGAGTAACTGAGAGCCAAAAGTTTCCAGCCAAGATGGAGGAAAGAAACTTCAGCTGTATATGAAGATGAACGCTATGGGGCTGTGGTCCTTTAATGAGCTTTGATTTTATGAAATTCTCATGTGCTGCTCCTACATCAGGTAACCCTTGCTGAGGCTGCAATGCTGCCCTTCCTGTCCTGCGCTTCTCCTCCACCAGCTCCCCGTTTCTTCAACAGCAATGGTTCTTGTCAATTTTAAATGCAATTTTACAACAATACTAAAAAACAGTGTCAGTAAAATCTCTCCACCTCCACTAGGAAGGATGACTGAAAGCTATTTATCAGTCTTCTGTGGAAGAAAAAAAAAACTGCTAGCCACCAGGCTTGTGCCTTTCCAAGTAGATAACGTAGATCTTCCTGTGCACTCCAGCACCAATAGTAACATCTTCATTGCTCACACCATTTCTTCTTCCAGTAGAATGGAACAGAGAAAAGGAAAAAAAAGAGTTGCTGATATATTTAGGTGGAAGCAGCACACATTCATGGAATCTTAGAATCATGAAGGTTGGAAGAAACCTCTGAGATCACCCATTCCAATCCCAACCCATCCCCACTGTGCCCACTAACCACATCCCTCAGTGCCAAATCTGCGTGGTTTTTGAATATCTGCAGGGACGGTGACTCCACCACTTCTCTGGGAGTCACCTCCCTCTAGAATTGCACCTGACTGTGGTAGGTGATGGACACTGCCTGCCAAAGGGTCTGAAGTCTGCTTCCTATGAACCATTGGGCTGACTTAAGCAGTGAGTAAGATTTTCTTGGTCTCTTTTTCCAGATATTGTTATTGGTGATGGTCTATGAAGACTGCCGTTTTCTGAAGGATTTGTCACAGTGCTTTAAAGGCACTGGTGATATTTTGAGCACTGAATCAGTAATGGGCATGAAACACCACAAGCCAAGGTTGACTGAAGAGAAGGGTTGATGGATTTTTCATCTTGCAGAAGGGCAATGCTGAGTTAGGCCACAAAATGAAGGGGTTCAGCCATAAATGCCCATCAGCACTGTGCAGCTGGGTGGTCAGACTGTTACTGCAGAGCTGGGGGAAAGTGGTGTTCAAGATTTAAGGGGAAGGGGATCCCACTGAGTGTCTGAAACTGAATGCTACAGAACAAATCTCTGCCATAGTGCCTCCAAGTTGGTCGTTGTACTGCTGTAGTTTAAATCCACAGAGAATCTCAGTCCTACGCAAGAGGAAAAGGTTTTACCACATCTCTTTTCCCTTTCTGTGGCTGACAGCGTGGTTCATGTATTGCTCTGAGTTTGTCAGTGAGTGCTGCTGGCAGCTGGCAAAACGTGGTGCAGAAACAGCAATCCCCTTGTGCCAGGCCTGTTGCAGTGGCACAGACTGATGCTGTGCACAGAGCATACACACATGCACAGTCTCACTTTCTTGTAACGAATGCAATCTAATGCAAGTTGACACATGGCAAAGCCCACAGAAGAGACAGAGGGGAGCAGAGCGCAGGTGTGCCAGCACGGATGCCTGAAGCCCCATGGATCCGCAGGGTGACACTGCACCAGTGCTGCAGAGCCCTGCACTCTTTGTGCCCCCGTTAATTAAATCGCCGTCTCCTCTGAGCAGAGCCTGTGTGCAGCTTTGAACAATGAGGGTTTGATCTTGTTTGAGGTCCCCCGGCACTGCATTAATACTATTACATTAATCATGTTACATGATTTACTGTCACATCACCGGGACGGTTTTTGAGAGTAATGACCCCATGATGAAGGGGTAGAGCTGAGGATGTGAAGCTGAAAGCTCTTCTCTATATTTCTGTTACAATTTTGAGCTAATTGCTTTTTCCTTCAACTGGTATAAAAGGATGGCTTGCACAGGTTAGCGATCAAAGAACTAAGATTTATGGAAATTCTCTCTAGATTGTTCTGTTGCTGTTGTCCTCTTATTGCCTCTGGCTGTGACACAGACAATCCATTCAAGTTCATGTCACTATGTTACAAAGCCATTACAAGCAGGTGGTGTGTTCTCCCAGGGTTTGAACCTGAGAAGCAGGCTGGCAGCCACAGTGGAGAGGTGCAGGAGGAGTCCCTTGTAAACAGGAAGGGTTCCAGCAGTTCCAACGTCCTTCCTGGGGGCCCAGGCCTCCATGTGGTACTCCAGGTGAGGCCTCACAAGGGCAGAGCAAAGGGGGGACAATCCCCACCCTGTCTCTGCTGCCATTCCTCTGTCGATGCAGCCCAGGATATAGTTGGCCTTCTGGGCTGCAAGCACACTACTGGCCTAAGTCCAGCTTTTCATCCACCAGAACCCCTGAGTCCTTCCCTGCAGGGCTGCTCTCAAGAAGGTCTTCTCCCAGTCCGTGCACATATCTGGGATTGCCGTGATCCAAATGCATCACCTTGTGCTTGGCCTTGCCGAACCTCATTTGGTTCATGTAGGCCCTTGTTATCTTGTCACCTCGTCACCTAGAGCTGCAACAGGAAATATCCACTCCTTGAGCCGCGCCACAGACACACAGCAGCCCTGATACAGCAAATCCAGTACTAATTGTCTGGAGAAGCATGATTAGCGTCGGACGCACTGCAATTAACGCACACAGCGTGTTGGTGAGCTGCTCCTCCATCAGCTAAAGGTTAGCACAGTCTGGAGTCAGCCTCCCACTCAGGTAGGCAGCATTTTCTGCAGCCTTTTCCTCATGGCTCTGGCTCAAGCCATGAGGTAATACTGCATGATGGTCTCCTGATTCTCGCTCAGGAAAACACAGATAAAATGCTCTGTTACCATTTCGCAGCAGTGGCAACTGCAGCTACAGCAGGGTAGGATAAGAATGGCAGTGACAGTGCTATGACCTTAGCAGGTTTTGCATTTACTGGGGTAAGGCTGGTGCTCTGTACAAAAAGCATGCTGATACCTGTCTCCAGCTTAAATTTGAATGGGTTATGCAAGACATGTTTCTAAGTGATGCAATATTTGCTTTTCTTCATTTATGTGAAAGGAAAATTAAATTATTCTGTGTGTCTTTAATGAGACATGCAGACTGATCTAACTAACTATAGACACTACTTTCTTCCATTCGTTTGGAAAGAGTGACAGCTTGCTATCACCTCCCTGCACTTCTTCCATACATAGAGATGACTGAAATGACCTTATCAGCAATCTGTGGTACCTGTTCTGATAAGGTTGTTACCTGGAAGGTTTGGATTATCCTGTAAACAAACGATTACTTTGCGAAGTATTCTTCTATTGAGAACACAAGGTCATACACAACGTCACTGCACCTCCTGCTCCGGCAAGTGGAATTGGATGAGATGATCTTCTGAGGTCCCTTCCAATCCCTGACGTTCTGTGATTCTGTGATTCCACTGCATCTGCATGAAGCATATTGAAAATTCAGGATTTAACTGCTGGCAATTTAAGATTTGTTATATACTGAAATGTAAAGAGAAATTCTAACTTCGTTTGCAGGTAGTGAGAAGACAGTAGCTCCTTCTTATAAAATTGAAATGTGTTTGAAGCCCCAACAGCTTTGCAGTAGGGCCCTGTTTTCTGTATTTCTTTGTTCTCTTCCCCTCCCACATGTCATTTTCTATATGGGAGAGACTCCAATCTCACAGTAGGTTCTTTGGGTGCTGAGGGTTTGGATTTGAATCCCCTAAGGCAGAAGAGGGAACCAAAAGGGGGATGTCACTTCTGGGACTGGCACTCAGTGCGTGATGGTTGGGGAGCTCTAAGATAAGTGAGGCACTGCCTCTGCAGTTGAGGTACCTCAGGGCTGGGCAGCAGCTGGTTGCAGAACTACTTATGGGCTCTCTTTTCCCTCAGACCCACTTTGTGTGATGAGATCTTTCCTGAATTCAGTTGCAAGAGCTGAGTCTTTTACACAGATCATTCTTCTTCAGTACATTGCCATCTCTTTCCCATCAGCCAAGATAAATGCTGGATTCCCAAAAATAAAATCTGAAAGTTACCGACCTCTGGTCTGAAAAAAAAGCTCAGAATTCCTTCTTACCAATATGCTTCTTGTTTCTTCTTAGCTTCTATTTCCCAATTTGCAGACCCAGAACAATACAAGTTTATGTATCCTGTGGCAAGATGGATATTAGATGATAGATGATCATTTCTAGTCAGATCTTGACAGTTTTATTCTGTGGAAAAAATCTTTTATTGAAAAATAAAACATTGGAGGCTAAAAATTAACTATTCTGAAATGTAAAAAGTATCTCTGCCAGTAAAAGCAATAGCAGCTCAGCCTGCTGATGCTGGGAACACCTTCCTGTCAGTGTGAGACGGGAAGCCATCACTGCCCTTATCTGTGCATACAAATTGTCCAGGGATGACCTGCTCAAAGACTTGGTGGCTTAAAAATCCTAAAGAAAGAAACTCTTCTCGTATCAGTGTGATGGAAAGGTATCTGACTCCACCTGATCCCTCTGCTGACTCCATCTATCGTGATGCAGATGCCAGCAGTTAGAATACATCTGTGATTTGATTTCCCATAGCTTAGTGGAGTGTTTATGAATGAAGATGATTGCATGATTATTATCTCTCAAGTAGTAATGGCTTCTCTGAAACATATGCTGTTGTTAATACTACTTCGACATTTCAGTGGCTGCACCAATAAAAGATGACTTTTAATAGCCATATTTAAGAACCCCCTTCCTTGGTTGACTGAGAGCTGTTCCAGTATCCTTGCAGATATACAGGGGTATCACTTTCTTCTGGGTCTTTATCCCATTAAACAAATTTACAGATAAATTCTTCGATTGCTAATACTATAGACAGGTTACAGTTTGTCCCTAAAGTGTGCAATTGAGAAATAACGTATTAAACATGATTGGATTAATGTCAGTGGGCATTTAAGCTCTTGCAGAATATTAAGTTAACTTGTGCTGTTGCTGTACACTCTTTGGACAAGGGTTAGTTGTGAGTATTCCCAACATGAAGAGTGATGTTTCAGGAGTGCAATAAATCAGTAAGTGCCTGCTTTATGAGCCTGCTGCTTCCTGTGATGGTTAGCAAAGGGTGCTTTAAATGTCAGCCCCAAACTGTCCTATATTCTAATCTAGTAAGATAAGCCTGTCACAGGGGAGGATGCTTGAAACTCCAAGGAGCTTAACTGTACTTTCCAGCTTGATGTAGGCGAGGACAGCACAGCGTGTCTTTGTTCCATGCTTTCCTGCCTGATCTCTGCTCCTGTCTGTTTCTGCTTCTCTCACTGGGGATCCCAGTTTCAAAGACTTGGGAAAGACAAGGCTGTCTCATGAGGTGTTACGGATTCAACTGCTTTGCCCCATGATGATGCCCTGTGATACCTTGTCTCTTAGCGCAGATAGATTAGTACATTGCAAGTTTAATTGGCCAAAATACGTTTTTCCTCCAGATTCTCAACCCTTTGGTATTTTTTTATTTCCATTTTCATCATTCTTAGAAAGGCTTCCCAGTTTCAGAATAATTCTGTTATCCAGTTGAAGGATCCAACTTTGTGTGGGATACAAGTGTGTTATTCATTGAAACTAATTATGTAGCCCTGATGATTTACCTTTAATATCTGAGAACACTAGAAATTGTCCTTTCCTGCTCCCATTCATCTCAGCACATACCTTTTTATAGTAATTTCTTAGAAGATGTCATTGCCTGCATTGCTCTGTAGGCTCTCCTAGTCCTGTCTGAACATTGCAAAAAAAAAAAAAAAAAAAAGACAAAACAAAACAACAGCAGCAACAAACCCATTGATACAAAACCCAGATGTAGCACATTCTGTGTGAGCATATTCTATCACAGTGGCTAACAAGGCATCAAATGCAACCACACAGGTCTAAAAGAATATTTCTGTCCACGGCAGATGGAAATCAGTGGTGTAATATCAGCCACTGAGGGAATTTCATCCCAGGATGTGACAGGAAGAGTTTGACTGGAATTATCCTGGTTCATGGCAGTCTCCAGATGACTCACCAGGGGAATTTCTTTCAGGGGAGTCTGCACAACTGAGGAGGGTCACAGAAAAGTGAAAGCTGGCACAGTGATCTATCTAGATACTGAAATTCCTTCAAGATAATACTGTTATAAACTGATCTGTCAGGTTACCTAACTTCCCTGTCATTCTTTGCCCCTCCTTCAGCAATCTGCATTAGAATCTGCTTTAAGGTATGAGTAAATAAAAATCACTCTGAAGTAAAGCAGAGCATGAGCTGTATCCTATCAGCCACTCCAGAGGAAATGCCCATGGCATGGTGCAGTCTGTGGACATAATTCACATTCCCACAATAACTTCCCAAGGGGTGTGCAGACTTAAAACCAGGCTGCAGACATTTTGGCTTTCTCTTGCCTAACAGTAGTAGAGCATGGTCTGGAGACCCTACAGAGAATTGTACCCAAACCTTTCTCTTCAAGGGACCTCTGGTTAAACAGAAGGAAAGGATGGGGCTCACGCCAGAGTATTTCTGCCTCCGTGCTTGGCCGCAGCTCTTGGCAGCTAGAACACTTCTGAAACCAAAGCTGCAGAGAGCAAAGCATTTAGATGGCACCTGAAGGGAGCTGTGCATTGATAGCAGTTTGGGAGTAGTCACCTCAGTTCTGTCCACACCTTGCTTGGGGTGTATACATACTTTATTGGATTCCTCCTTACATTTTGTTTCTAGTAATACACTTTTCTTGTACTTGTATGTTTGTTACACAGGGTTTTTCCATAGATGAACTACACAATATGTCAGCATGATCTATACAAATAAGGTTTGTCAGAGGACATTTTGTCCAAGACTGACATCTACTGAATCATACACAGTAGTGGCCAGCATTTTACAGCACCGTTACCTCATTACATGCCTGCTAGCATGCACAGGGACCCCTCTAACACAAAGGAACATACGTGAAGGGCAGTTTAAGACATGATTCCCAGAGAGAAATCAAGCTAAGTGTCTCTTCCTCCCTGCTGTATTGGTCTCTATTCTGTTTCAACATGTGATGAGGTCCGCCTGCCACAAGGACAACTTGTCTGATCCTATTCTTTTTTTTTTTTTTTTGAATGAGCAATAATCATTTCAGAGCAAAGTAAAGTAGATGAAAAGAACAGAAAATTAGATTAAGGTATTTTAAACCTACTCCGCCTTCACTGAAATAATTTTGCACTGGTTTGCTGCTTTTGAAGTCAATCCTCACTTTTATTCTAAGCAATCAAATAGAATGTTACTGGCCTGACAAAAGGAGCATTAAACAGCTTTTGTTAAAATTTGCAGGACTTGTGAATTTAGTATAACTAAATCACAATGGATTTAAATGCTGATATAACATATCACCCATACCTGAAAAAGATAGGTTAGAGAAGGCTGGATGAAATTCTTCTTCGCGGATAACACAGGAAATTATGAGCTGGAAATTTTTCATACAATAGGATGGTTCAAACCTGGCTTCAGACTCGTATGCAAAAGGTCTAACAATAACTTTGGTTGTATTAGCTACCATCTAGAATGGATTTCTTTTCAGAAGACCAGTCATCAACCACTTTTGAAAGGCGTTCAGGTCAGTTATGATTAAAGCATCTCTACAGCCCAGCTTTTTGTCAGTGAGAGGAATTTGGCAACAGCCTTGTCAAACAGATGTGCAAAAACAAAAATGAGGAGCTGCTAACTGTGTGATGCCCTGGGTTAGAAGGCTGGTACAGAAATATTCCACAAAAGGGGATTATACCTCATTGAAAAGTAAGACATCATAGCACCATCTGGTCCTAACAATTCTGGCTTCCGTAGCTGCTTCTTTGGCCCTACTACTCCACACCTCTTCTAGTCATATCCTCTCTTGAAGCAACAATGAGCTTACAACTACAGCACATTTCAGGTGCTGCCTTTGGAAAAGGGTATATCTTGGCCTTGGTTAGCAGCTCAGTGCTACGTGGCAGACAGCCCCATGGCTGGAGCACTCTGCAGTGAGACCTTGAACGCTCCCAGAGGTGCCAAGAGCTGTTAAGCTGGAAGATCTCTGTTCATTTCCCAGCCTATGTGACTGGGAACTGTTCAGTCAATAAATTTAATTGGTGTAGGACAGGCAGACAAGACTGCAAGGTATCACCTTGCCAAAGGAGATACTCATAAAGCTGTTGTAGTGTAGCATCACTATGTGGTTTCTAAAGCCTGAGGTTTCCTATAAAACTTTCACGAAAAACATTTGTTATCAAAACATATTTTATTTTTTATCAGGATAGGCAGAACACAGTAGATATCCCCAATTAACATTTCCATCTTCCCTTGCCATCACAGAAAGTCATTTCCTCTTGCTTCGTCTGTCACTGTTTAGAGGCCAGGAAATTTTACTTCAAGGTTTGTGAAAAACTGATTTTTACAAAAAGAGACATGTCTGATGGAACATTTCTGCAAATCTGGTACATTATAAATAACTCTGTGGCTAACTGAGTTAGGAAAACTAGAATCGTTTTATGTCAGGTGGAACAGGTGGTGTTAAAATTCCTCTTCAGCTTGTTTGGAACGAGAACATTTCAGTTCCAGCAGTCTCTTCACAGTATCAGCCACTGTACGCTCACCGTGCACCTTGTTATCTCTGGTACGGATGTTAACTGTTCCACTTGCCTTTTCCTTTTCACCAACAACTAGGAACAACCAAGATACAAAAGGATGAAATTACCATTTAAAAATCTCTTCCCATCAGTTCCCTTTAAAAACACAGAAATATTTAACAAAAATTCTAAAAACTTAGCAACTAACATTTCCTCCCAGGACTCCCAGGAGGTCTTCCTCCTAGGTACTCCAACTCAGACCTGTAACAGCCAATAGCTTTATTTAATCTCATATCACTCAACAGACTTTAGTATATGATAAATTACTTAGCAAAACATGAGTAAATAAAAAAGTAAACTGAATAACCCCTGTTTGATATTAAGGAGAGCCAGAAAGTTAAAATGAGAAATAAGAGTAATCCAAAGGCAAACATTAGAAACACAACCTGATTACTAATAACCAAGAGCTATTTGTTTGCTTGGTGTTTACAGAAACAACAAGATAGTTTACTAGCAAAGCCCAAAGGTTTGCTAATTAAACGCTGATAGGTACCAAGACAATCTCTATATGCAGCATTACTAATGTGAAGTTTCTGTAATGTACTTGGAGGTAGCTACAGGATTGCATTTCTGCACTGAGTGGGAGATTCCTCAGCTGCAAGTACCTAACAACTCCTTGAAACAGCCTTTGAACTTAAGTGAGATTTTTTTCCTGGTATGCTCATCATTTGTTGGTGGTTTTTAAGCTAAATTCACAGTCACAATTAACAACCTGAATGACAAATGACATTGGTTTTGACACGCATCTCCACACTGCTTATCAGAAAACAGCAAAGGACTTTTATTAAAGCAGCAGTAATGCCCTGGGCCACAAAACAGGGATCTCTTTCACTAAAAGCCACACAAGGAAGGAATGCCCATCAGAGGTACAGGGGAGACTATCTGGAATGGAATCTCTGAAGGAGTAAAGTGAGCTAGAACACTACCACCTGCACAGAGAACCCCTCTGAAAAGGGCAGCCAGCATAAGGTAAAAACAAATGCACTATACATTACCCAGAATAAAGTTATACTGTGCAAGCTGAGCATTTCTGATCTTCTTGTTCAGAGTGCACCCAGGATCTACATCAATATCCACCATTAACCCAGCATCATGGAATTGCTGTCTGACCTAGGAGAAAATGTATTTAAACTGTCACAATAGTATATTTTCTGATAATGAACTATTTGTGACCTGTCACGTTAAGCCAGTCAAGCTTATCTGACCCCTCTAAATCAAATGCACTATCGTTAGTGCTCAAGCCTTGGACATGACTGTTATTCGAAGCAGGAAATGAGGTCTGCCATCATAACCAGTGGACTGCTAAGCACCGACGCTAATACCTCATGTTTAGCACTAGTATCTATTTCAATTTGACACTGTGAATGGCATCAGCATGGTGAAGCTTTCGATTAAAAGTTGTTTGTAAATTTTTATTTTTAAAGTTTGCAGGCTATTTTATTTATGTATCATGAGTTTGAAAGAAATACAGAAAAAAGTCTGCTGGATGCCAAAGATGCAGAGAACTTTCTTCATCTTTCTTACTGCTCTGCAAGATGGACATTGCTATCAAGAACTGGAGCCTGAAGCACCAAAACCTCACAAAGATAAGCATTTGATATTTGAATTGCCAACATCTATTTTAGTTCCTCTTTAAAATCCATTTTAAAGAGTAGCTTACTGTCATGTTAATGAACAAATGATACAACTATAACATGCAAAGACCTAAAATATTTCCCTGCAACAAATAATACTAGTAATTAATAGCTGAGCATTTCCACTAAACAGAGTATTTTTGAAACAAACCAACCAACAAAAACAAAACCACATAATTCACCTTTTGAGCATATTCATCACATGTTGGTCCCACTGGTACTACCATTACCTGCTGTGGAGATAGCCAGAGTGGCCTTCAATAAACAAGAAAAAAAAGAGCATTTTGAGTATTTTTCAGAATGGAAAAACCTAGTAACAGATAAGACTAAAATCTACACAAGAGATTAATTAAGCCAGCAGCTTAGATTGGTTTCAGAGGCATTGACAGCCCCATATTTAAGTTACAATTTATCTTCCAAAACACAAGAGTAACTAAAACAATTGCAATGTGGGCAGAAGTACTTATTGACCTGAAGACTAGAGTTACATTTTCTACTCATAATTGAGTTAATTGATTTATTTACTAACAAATACTGGGAAAATATTTTTTGTCTTGTCATCCTCAGAGGGGTCACAATACTGCAGGAAGTAAAGGAAATTACCAGCATAAATGACTCTTTGCCATACAGTGAACCTGGAAAAGCAAGGTGAGAGATACACACTTTGTGTATGTTCAAGAGTGGTACCATGCAGGTGTTACTGTACCTCTTACTATTTCATATCTGAAGAAAGGGATTCAGAGAGAATTGCCTCTTGATATACAAACAGCACACCTCTGTAGCAAGCAAGTAAAATAAACCCTACTGACAACTGTATGCTTGGGGCTAATTTATCTTTCATGTAAAAGTGTTTGCTCAAACTAGAATCTATTTTTCAATCTTACCATTTGCCTCCATAGTTTTCAGTTAAAATGGCAATCATTCTCTCCACAGAGCCCAGGATAGCCCGGTGAATGATAACTGGTCTTGTCTTGTCATTACCATCATGGCTGTGAACAAAGTTAGTTACACTCATGAATAACAGAGAAGTTAAATTATATAGCAATTAAGAACATCAGCCTCTGTGCTTACCTGACAAAGGTGAGGTTAAATCTGATTGACAGCTGAAAGTCTAGCTGGATTGTAGCACACTGGTGGTAGCGTCCAATGGCATCTTTAATCTGAATGTCAATCTGACAAAACAAAAGAACAGAACTCTTACCAGAGTTTGAGATGAAGCACACCACTCTGAAAATAAATTCACTGTATTAAGATGGAAGCTTTCACTCACATAGTACAGTTAGAGTGTACATGGTTTTAGACAACACACTTTAGCCGACATTACGATTTCAAATGACTTGTGAATTCTGATGTAAACTATGTCAGACCTAAAAACAGGATGAGCACATGGAGAGATGTTACTTCAGAGGGAACTGCACTGAATGTCTTGAGAATGTTTTCTATGAGTTTGCTTGCTTTTTTTTTTTTTTTTTCCATGGGACTTTCATGAGTCTTTTCACTGAGTAAACTCAGCAGCACAGTAAGGGAAGGAGGGCAAGTGTAGGCTTTGGCTTCAAACCGAGCACTTATTTCCAAAAATCCTGGACAGAGGATGCATGTTGTATTGTTAAATAATCCACCTACCAAGAGAGATCATATTAATTAATGAAGTGGACTTACTAAGAATCGTCTTTACTGTAGATATCTAATATATTGCATCTGACACTTTGACATCTTGAATACACTTCTGACAGAAGTTAGACAAGTAGACATCTAGAAAACAGTGAATTTCTAGAACCTGGAACTTACTGATCTAGTGAATTGACTGCTTCCTCATCATTTTCCCAATATGGCAACGTGTTTGTTTTTTTTTCCAAACTTAAGGATCAAACAAAGAGATCAGAGTGTTAATTGCTGAAAAACAATGAAGTGCCTTTCTGAAGTCATTTGGCTAAATAATAACCGATTAAAAAGTTTTGCACTCAGGAGCCAGTGTTGATCATAGCTTAGCTACACATTGAAGAAATCAAAAAAGGTTGTAAATGACTTTTTTCTGATAGAAACTCAAATCATCCATTTGGAGAGCACAAAAACGCTCTATCCTGAACACAGTTTCACTTAACAATGCAACTCTAACCAGTTTGCACTAAAACCAACACAAAAGGCTACATGTTTGCTCATTCACCTTACGCTTGCTCCTAATACACTAGCTAAAGTAAATTAAGGTTAACAAAGGAAAGTGTTCCTGCAGATATTTGCCTCCTTTCAAATGAACTGAGGAAATTACTAAATCTTGTTTGCATTTCACGTTATGAATGATTAGCTGTTACAGAATGTTCCACCTACAACTCATAAAATGAAACTGATTCAATCAGCACACAAAGACAAAAATCAGAACTAGTTTACTAGATGACTGAATAAAAACGTAGATTAAATTTACATCTATTAGGGAAACATTTACAAGCAATGTTGTAAGGCCTGGATGAGGGCATTGAGAGCACCCTCAGTAAGTTTGCAGACGACACCAAGCTGGCAGGAACTGTCAATCTGCCTGGGGGTAGAGAGGCCCTACAGAGAGATCTGGACAGGCTGGATCTCCAGGTTGAAGCCAATGGGATGAGGTTCAACAAGACCAAGTACCGGGTCCTGCACTTTGGCCGCAACAACCCTAGGCAATGCTACAGGCTTGGGGCAGAGTGGCTGGAAGACTCTGAGGAAGAAATAGACCTGGGAGTATTGGTCGATGCTCAGCTGAACAGAAGCCAGCAGTGTGCCCAGGTGGCCAAGAAGGCCCATGGCATCCTGGCTTGCATCGGAAATAGTGTTGCCAGTAGGAGCAGGGAAGTCATTGTCCCTCTCTACTCAGCACTGGTGAGGCTGCACCTGAGTACTGTGTCCAGTTTTGGGCCCCTCACTGCAAGAAAGACACTGAGGCCATGGAGTGTGTTCAGAGGAGGGCGACAAAGCTGGTGAGGGGTCTGGAGCACAGGCCTTATGAGGAGCAGCTGAGGGAGCTGGGATTGTTCAGTCTGGAGAAGAGGAGGCTCAGGGGGGACCTCTGCAACTACCTGAAAGGAGGTTGTAGTGAGCTGGGGGTCAGCCTCTTCTCTCTTGTAACTAGTGACAGGACGAGGGGGAATGGCCTCAAGTTGCACCAGGGGAGATTCAGGCTGGACGTTAGGAAACACTACTTTTCTGAAAGAGTGGTCAGGCGCTGGAATGGGCTGCCCAGGGAGGTGGTTGAGTCACCGTCCCTGGAGGTGTTCAAGGAACATTGTGTTGAGGGACATGGTTTAGTGGAGTTATTGGTGGTAGCTGGATGATTGGACTGGATGATCTTGTAGGTCTTTTCCAACCTAGCTAATTCTATGATTCTGTGATTCTAAAGCTTTGTGCCCTCATGCTCAAAGATATCAGAAAATTTCTAGAAATCTTTACTTCATTTGTACAAACTAAAGAGGAAGCTCTTACAAAGACACACGAACTGTGCAAGGGTCTTTTTTAATACCAAAACCATCAGCAACTCATTGCTACAAAACCATGCTAGTAAAAGCAACATTTTTCAGAAATCTACTTAATAAACTTAACTTTATTGATTATTTTTCCCCTCATGACTTTTTTTTCCTGAATAGGAACACAGGTTTAGGATTTTCTTTTTGATTGTTTTCTACAGGATTATTGTAGTATCATACATTCACTGATCAGTGAAATGAACATTTCTAACGCAGCAATCATTTTGGTAACACTGATCTAACAGTGCCACCTCCTGTTCATACCTCTCAATAAACCATTCAACTCCAAGCAGCAAACAGTTTCTACAAGTAAACTGAGTAAAATGAGTACTAAAGCTATGTAAAGAACAAGATCACAGAAAATTTTCCCTCTCTTAAGTAAACCAGAAATTTAGGTCACTGGGAAAACTGACCATTTCAGCCAGAAAGCACCATTTACAATATCAGATAACTACATATATACATTAAAACAAACAAAAAAAACCCAAGTCACCACAAAAACAAAAACAAACAATGAAACAAACCCACACCTTCCTTTCCTACTTCAAGCCTTTTACAATCTCAGGTTGTACAAGTTTGTCAGTTTAAGAATCAGTGCTGTTCTCTATCCTCCAGCCAAAACTGAACAGCACCAATTCTTCAGAAATGCATACTGACATTGAAAAATTTAGTTGTAAAGTTACATTGGAAAGGAACGTGCAGGACAGGTTGAAAGTAAAAGCTGTCTTTATGAAGAAGATCACGAAGAAAAAACAAAAGCATCACCCTACTATTTTCTCTATAACATACAAAAACCAATGTATTTAACATCAGTAAGCATCTATCTGTACTTTTTAACTCAAAGCAATTTAGGTGTTATTCAAATGAAGCCTTCATCATGGTCAGGTATCTGCTTGAAGTTGTCTGGCAAATGTTCTGTACAAATACATGCCAAATACTTTTCTTTCCAAGGAAATCTATAGTTGGCGTAATTTTATGATGACAGACTTCCTTTTTTTTTCTGCTTGTCTGCTGTACCGCGAAGAACAGTATTGCATGCTACCAGTATTGCTAAGATTACAGAAGCAGCATTGGAAAGCAAGGAATTGTGAGACCTTTTGTCTACTTAACCCAAACAAAATTAAAGCCCCAGGCCAGCTATAAGTCCATTGCAACACACTAACCTTAGGTCCATAGAAAGCTCCATCACCAGGGTTCAACTCCCACTTCTCACCAAACTCATTAAGGCTGTTTTCCAGTTGCTAGAGATAAAGAATATGCGTATTCAGTGTTTCTCACTTCTCACATCAGGTCAGTCTGCTGCTGCAGCCAACTAACACTACCAAACTCTCATTATTTCTCCATTACTGCAACATCTCTGCACGCTCCTATCAGCTCATTTATTATCTGGAATAATAAAGCTTTGGAAGAAACTCAGCTTTAAAAAAGCTCAAATTGAAACTAATGCATACATTTTTTAAGAGGCCAAACAAGCAGCATTAGGTAAGATACAAGAACCCTTTTAGATATCGTCAAAGTTTGTAAATATTGAGGGAGAATCCATCCCTGTTACTAATGCCTGTTTGTGCCCCATTGTCCTTCCACCACCACACCTGCAAGGGCTAACGCATTAATAATGAAAACAATGTGTATGAGGACTGTCAGAATTAGTTCTTTTCATCCTCTTTTTTTTTTTCCCCTCCCACCCTCCCACTATTTAATTGATCAAAAACACAGAACAGAAAGGAGAGAGACAATTTGATTCTGACATGGAAATCGCTGCTATATGGAGAGCTTACTCTCTTTAGACAGCATACGAAGAAAGCTATTTTATTACCAAGCCAGAAACGAAGACAGTTATTAAGTTGTATTTCTCATGTCCAGCTACAGCACTACCTCCCAGAAGGCAATATGCTCTTATAGGACTTGCATTTGCAGCCTTGCCTTCATACAGAAAGGTAATAAAATTACGTTTTACCTTCTCAGCTCGATTCCACACTTCAATATCCCCCAGATACTTTTCAGGACGAGTAGAGAGATTCAGTTTAAAGGAAAATCCAAAGACATCATAAACAGCACGCAAGAACTGCAGACAACTCTTTATCTCCTCTTCTATCTACATGAGAATGGAAATAAAGTCTCAACTACAGGAAATTCAGCTATTCTGATTTTAATACCCAATTTTGTTTAACAAATGCCCATACCTGTTCCACAGAACAGAATATGTGAGCATCATCCTGCTGGAACCGGCGTACTCGAGTGAGTCCTGTAAGAGCTCCAGACAGTTCATTTCGATGCAGAACACCAAAATCAGCCAACCGTAATGGCAGCTCACGCCACGATCTTGGACGATGATCAAACATAAGGCTGAAGAAAAAGTTTATTACTTGAAGCTCATCCAGAATCAAAATTCTGCAAAGAACTGCCAACAGGAAGCAGCCAGTACCTAAGCAAATGCCCAAGCTGCCAGAGATGTCATCTGAATACAACAAGCACTCACATCTAGTTTTTTTTCCAGAAAAAATAATCAAGATATTCTTATATAGGTGGGAGGCTTCCTCCACCTCACACTGAGATGGTAACAAATCCTGAAGCGAGCATTAAAATCTCAATGGCTACATTGCCAAAGAACTGACAATACCCTGGGAGCCAGTTTGGCTACACAGATTTTGTAGCATTAAGGTAAGCTTCAGTTCTGAAGCAAAACTATTGCAATGACAGAAAAAAAAAAAAAAAAAAGACACTTCTTGGGGTCTCTGCAGAGAGCTCACAGATATCAAGACTCATAATTACAACATTCCTGACAAGGATTTTTAGTTGTGTTTTGTTTTTTGAGGGTTTGCTGTTGTTTTTCTTTTCATCAACAGAAAACCCAATTTATCAAAGACAGTGTGTATTTACCAGTGTCCTGGACAGTTCATTGGCTTCAGAGCAAATATTTCTTTTTCCACTTCAAAGGAAAACATGTTTTCGCTGTAATGCTGCCAGTGCCCTGAAGTCATCCATAGTTTACTGTTGAAAATATTTGGAGTGACCACCTCTTGGAATCCACGTTTTCGATACTCACTCTAAAATAGACCCAGTACATAAAATAATCAATAAGCAAATTAAAGTAGTGGTATTCAGGCTTTGATCTGCAGCTACGAGAATGTGCTAGTGCTATTTTTATAGAGTCCATTACTGAAGAAAAAAAAAAAAAAACCAAGCTGGAGATGGCAGCATACCACCCTTCCCTCAAAAATTCCTCTGTAGTGAGCAAGAAGAACAAGTTCCCTCCAACCAAGCAAAGCAGGAATCTCTAATTATTCCATAATACATGGTAGTACACTACAGCCCAAATATATAATAAGAACACAGAGAGAATTTTACATATTGCAACAGGTAGGTCAGGATTCTTTTCCCCATTTTTCTAACAATTAGATCTACAAGACCAAGTCTAACACTTTTATTAAGTAAAATCAACAAGGATCAGTGAAAGAACAGTAGAGTGAGCTTAGCTCTGCTGTTTGTTGTCAAAGAGTCCAAACTACAGGTCATCATCATCATCACTATTTTAACTGCAGTGATAAAAATGTAACTTTGTAGACGTTATTAAAACACCAGTTGTAAGAAACCAGGTTCTTTAGTTCCAGGGCTTACAAAATAGGAGCTTTAACAGCCCTTCATTTCAAGTCAGTTTATAGTATTACACTGTTGTATGCAGCCTACTGTTACATATCTTTTCTTAAGTTAAGTACTTCCTTCTATAAGACAATTTCCAGAAGACATTACTTACCCGGATGAATTCAATTAATGTATTATATATGTAAGCTCCTTTTGGTAAGAAAAAACAACTACCAGGGCTGAGCTCATGAAAGAAAAAGAGTTCTTGATCCTGGAGAAAAATATTGAATAAACTTAGTACTTGTATAGCCATTTTTTTCAAGAAACATTCACAAATGAATTACTACTGACTAGGTACCACCAAGGTTTAAAATAAAATAGAGTAAAAAAATCAATACCAATAGATTGGATGCATTTCACTAGTACTTGTATCCCTGACAGTAACTACAGGGGAAGGAAACTGTTTAATTTCCTATTCTACAGTCAATACTCCAAAACCTCAGTTTTATGCGCAATTCCTAACTTCACGCACACAGCACCCTTGTCCACTGACAAGCAATATTTACTTCTACCGCTCTCTAATTATTCAAATATTAAGTATATATGTGGACTGTAGTTGGCTAACGTCGTGAAAAACTAAGCATAGCTTCAGGACAGCATACAGTGTATTCTGATCATTTTCCTGATGTCCAAGCAGTAGACCTTTTAATAGCATTCAGAGCTATCAATTATTTGACATGGATTTCAATCTAAAAAAGAAAATGAAAAACTAAACAATCAGAAAGACTCAACTCCAAAATGGAGAAATGTACTATGCATTCTAAAAATCACACAGAAGACAGAACTATGAGTGAACAGGCTGCAGCAACCCAGGCAGGAATAAGCACTGCCTGCAGACTGAAGTAGTTATATTTTGTGTACTACAGTGTTCATATAAAGTATTGGTTAGTCTATTGAAGAAAGATATCATCATGTTTGAAACAGCAAAAGCTCTAAAGATAAATTGTTTGCTTTTGGACTTTGGATGCTTTTAGATAGAAAAGAACCTAGCTTTGCAACTCAACTGAGAATACAGTTGCATCACATCTTGGTTGTGACAGCAAGTATACACTGTGTTTGAGATACTTCTAGTTATGAGGTTACGTATACATTATATTTGTAGAATACATTACCATACAGAATGCCTCACCCGTCCAATTTTCCTGTGATCTCTGTTTTTAGCCTCCTCCTGGAATTTTTCCCATTCCTTCAACATTTTTGCATCTGGGAATGAAATTCCATAGATTCGCTGGAGAGATTCCATATCAGCCTTGCCTTCCCAGTAGGTAGATGAATTCTGTACACAAAAAATAAATGAAACAATGAAGAAAAGAAGGAGCCTGCACATTTTACTCCTCCTGCCCATTGTAAAAGGCACAAACAGTAATTTAACAAATTACTGTTTAATGTAGAATAACTATAGCATGAAGAGAGTTTTAATCATAAAAACATAGTACTGGTGAGAAAAATGCACAAAGAAGAGCTGAACAGCAAATGTAAAAAATGGTTTCAAGCTCTATATGTTCCTTTTTTTTCCTTCCCCAAGCCTACTGTCTCTCTCTTAAGCCATCCTATTTCATGTGTTCCATTCACACTCAGCTATAACCATCAGCTGAGCTAAAACTAGAACTCTCACTGATATAACTCAACCAAGAATTAAGCCACACCCACTTTCCAAAATGTGCCAGAAATTAAGTCCCTGGCCATCTATTCGGTCTCCACAACATTTAAATATCATTCTTATGGCACACAACCCTTTGCCAGTTGGTTAAATTGAGTTTATGGCCAAGTTATCCAAATTATGTTCTTGGATAATCCACTGCCGTATCACCCAAACACAGCAACACACTGTCAATGAACACACTTGCCTTGGACAGTTTCAGCTCTTACCTTATGAATTTTTATGGTCTTTATCTTGCCAGTATGTCTAACATGAGGTCCTCTGCATAAATCTATCAAGGGACCACATCTAAGAAAAGAAAAACATTTGTTTAGTATATTTCATCATAGCAAATTATATCTACTAATATTATTATGCATGCAGAATTACCTGTATACTGTTGTAGTTGGAGTATTGACCTTCTCATTCAGGATGCGACACTTGAATTTGTTATACTGCGAAGAAGAACACACATTTGTTAACTTCTTGTTATGCAGCAGAGCTGACCAGCAGTTTATGCTTTTTGCAAACTTGACGCTATAGCACATCAAAGGACACTTTGCTATATAGCATGGTGCTCCTGTTAAACAGAGTACCAAGCTGCCAGAAAGCTGCATGTCTACTCTCCATACTTAAAGGTTTTGATCACTGAGAAACCTGATCCAGCCTCAGTGATGGCACTGCCCTGAGCACAAGAGCAGACTGAAGACCTATTAAGGCCTCTTCCAATCTGAATTACATCGATTCTTTTTAGAGTCTTCATAGAGAAAACTGAGTAAATTCTATTGGAGGTACAAAGTTACAAAGGAGAAAAGAGATTTTATTCTTGCTTGAACTTTCTCAGATAACCTCATTCTTAAAAAAATATTTTATTAAGCTTTCTAAATGCACAACCACATGCAGTTTAGTATCAGCACAGCATTTTACCACAGCGAAAATACAACTGTACATTTGCAAATTTACATCTGTGGGAAATGAAGAATGAGTAAATGAAGAATGCAGATTCAAACATATTGCCAAGGTCACCCAGAAGATGTCCTAGAATTCTTACAGCTGGAGAAAAATCTAATGCATTTCTGAGAATCTAAATGATATATTTATTTTTATTTTTTACTTAAGGTTAAATATCACAAATGAGTCTGTAAGAACACATCTTCAAAGACTACTCTAGAAGACTGTTGCCTATCCCTAATAGAAAATGTGGTTAACGTTACAAATACTTAGCGTATAACTGCTCGATGTGGTAACAACACTCTAAACCAACCTACCTTAAACATCTCAAGTAGTGTTTCCTTTTTAACTTCCAGTCTTTCAAAGGGTTGCTTTTCCTTCATGATCTTTTTGCATAGCGTTTCTAAAGCAGAGAAGTCATTACTTGATACACCCCTAAAATAAACATACAAAAGAGTATGTCATTCTCATTTTCACTTGCGATTTCTCATCTAGTTGCACGTAACACAAACTTTGATATAACTGTTGTCTCCCCCAATGGCTAAAAAAGAAAAAAAATTATAAAACCTACCCATCCTCAAGGAACATGTCGTAATAAAATCCATTTTCTATTGGTGGTCCATAGCACAAACATCCACCATAGATTCGCTCCATAGCTTCACCCATTATGTGAGCACTTGAGTGCCAGTATACCTAACAGAAGCCAAAAAAAAAAAAGGTGGGGAGGGGGTGAGTCTAAATATGCATAACACATTTCTGAGTATTTCAAATAAAACCTTTTCTGAACACTTGCTTCTAAGGGTACTTCATGCAGATCCCACATTATAGCTGTCTTCAGAACAGCAGTGACTTGCCCAGAAACACTGCTATCCTAAGCTCCAGTATTTCCAAAAAGTAATGCTGGAATTTTTTATTTTTTTTATTTTTTAAACAGACTGAAAACAAATAATTCTTATTTCCAGCCACTGTTGAAACGATTCAGATCTGCCAAGAAGTCAGGAAACTAAGCCAACATATTTTTTTTCTGTCAACTTCAATTGATTGGCTCTGCTGACACACAGCATAAAGCATAAGGGTGCACTTGCAACATAACGCCATGGTCCCACAAACATTACAAGTTTGAGAAGTCCTGCGCTGATGTAGAACAGTTTGAAGTCAAAAACTACTCTTTATCTTGAAGTGCAACTGAAGGTTTAGCAAATTAAAGCTAAACCTGTAAGACTTAACTCTGCTTTTATTTGCACAAATCAGAAAACATCAGTATTACAGAAGTCACCATTTAGTTAGTATGAAAATCCTATGTTTGGATGCAAGACCCCTGCTGTGATGAATTTGCAGCATCTTCCAACAAATACCATTTTCTAACAGACAAAAGTTACAAATTTACTGGGTATCTACACTTACATGAAGGAATAGCCAACTGAAAATACTCAGTATACTAAAAAAATACAAGAGCAACTTACTCAGCACACTGACATTCATACTAGCATTTCTGTACTCGTCACTGTTTGTGCAGTCAGTGCTAAAGTGGTTGGTTCAGAAGATCTACTTAACATTAAGGTTGCAAATATTACAGACTTTGCATAATTATGGCAACAGCTTACACACTTCACAACAAATACGCAGCAAAACGTACATTATCTGCAATATCAAGTCCTAAGGAACCATTACAAAATGCAGATGCACCGACACAGCAAATCTTTTTCTCCTCCTCTCCTCTCTTATGCAGTTTAGATGCTAGTTAGAAGATACTCACTGCTTGAGCCTCTTCATCCTCAAACTTCAGAAGCTCCAAAGCGCAATCCTCTTCCAAAGGACGGTCTAGATCCCAAACCATCTTGTTCACTTTAGCAATAACAGTGTTGTCAGCTAAGCCCTGACTGAAAAAAAAAGAAATACATAGTATATAATTGTTTCAAGTCAACAAGCAGAACTACTCAACATTTGCTCCACATGTTGAAAATGATTTTTTTAGGAGTGCTCTGAGTGGGTACAATGCAGCAAATAAATTGCAAAGGAAAAGCAGTTTAGCCAGTCCTGAACACTTAGGAAATGAGATGTAAGAGGAAAGTTGCATTCTATTTTAGACATTCACGCATATCTGACTTAGAGGCAGCTATCTCAATGTGCTAATCTGACTTCAAAATCCTACTGCAATTAAAGACAGAGCTCCTCTTTCAAAAATTATCAAATACTGTTTTTAATGCAGTCATTTTACAGTTATATTTCCACTAGGCAAAAACGCATTCCTTCATCCCAAATTACAAAAACAAAGCAGATTCCAATGACACAGCATTAACAAATGGATTAATAATAACAAAAAAAAAAAAAAGTGGTATTTCACCTCTAGGAATCACCTAGCTTTCATAATTTTGACTGTCAGGGTGTCCAGTGTACATTGTTCAAATCTACCCCCACAAAACATTTGAGTCACCTATCATAAAGAGCACATCTCCAGGGATCTCCCATGCCAATAAAAGCACAGCTAAGCAAAACACATTTATAATGTTAGCTCACTCTAAAAGTCAATTGAAACATCACCCACATCATCTTACCCAGGTCCACAAAAACTAACTTTGCATTTGCTAATGTTAATGATCACAGGCAAAACTCACAGATGTAGATCAGTCTAAAAACTATTAAGTATATCATAGAATGGAATCATACCTAATTCCACAAGCAACTTGATAAGGTGTTGTCTTCCAGGACTCAGCATCAACCTGCTTGCCATCAGGTAATGTAACTTTAATGGGTTTACTATCGTTAGCAGCTCGTTCTGCAAGAAGTGCATCGTGCTCAGCTTTAAGTTTATTGTACATCTCTAAACGCTCATTGATAAATGCAGGCCAAGGAGTCAGCTATACAGAAAGAATAAAGGCACATTCAACAGATTAGTACCCATGATGTCAAGAATGTGAACAGAATGTATATAGTTTTCACAAAGAGCTAAGTGACTACATGCAGCTATGCGTGCGCTATATCTTAAGAGCCAATTATTCTAATTACATAGTAACATTATATGCGCCACTGTTCATCTGTTTAATACACCCATAAGATCCATTAACAAACTACTAGATAGCCTATTAATCTCACGCTTAAACTTGTAGTAAATGCTAGTTTAATACGTTGCCACGGAAAAAATCAATTTGAAAAGGTTGTTGAACACATCCTGCATTGATGTCAGGCTGTCAGTGCAGGCACTGCGGTGCAGATGGCTGCAGCTCAGAGCTGGCCAGCAGCTCTGTGCCCACTATTTACTCACACCAGCCACAAACACGGAAACGGCAGAGCATCTCTGGCAGGCTTTCACTGCCCCATAGATCCACTCCCTATTTCCTGCTGCCAGTGTGGGCCGCAGCGGGCTGTATTTTGAAGCAGCACCTACAGAAATCAGAACTGCTCTCCCATGACAATATAACCTACTGTCAGTAGCAACAAAGTCACTTCATGGCAAACTTTGCCGAAGCAAGAAATAGCAGGGAAGGAAAATACTGCAACAGCAGATAAATAAATCAGAAGGACGAGACAGAGCAAAGCCAGCAGTACATAAAACCACATCTTTAAACACCCCGTGGCCTGACTGCTGCTCACCTCCGCACGCCCTTCATCGCCGCACGCTTCTTTCATTTTCTTCTTCCCGCAGTCCGCCTTTTTTTCTTCCCCAGCGTTCACCTACACCGGGGGAACACACACATCTCATTCTCCAGCAGCTGCTTGCACTTCACCGCAGCCCCACACACCGGGGCACAGCCTTGCGAACCCCCTCCCCCCCGGTTCCCTTAGTACGGAGCCGATCCCACCGCCCTTTCCCGGAGACGTGGGCGCCCCGGCGGCTTCATAGAAGGCTCACAGGGAGAGGACTGAGCCGAGCCGGCCCGGCCGCCTCTCCCCAGGCCTGCCGCGTGGAATCCCGCCTCACTACGGCCCGCGGGTGCGGTGAGGGGGAGCAGGGCAAAACGGGCAGCCGGAGCTGCCCACAGCACGCCCCATTACTGCGCGAGGCCCACCTGCCCGTCAGCGCCCGCCATAGCTGCAGCCAGAAAGAGGTGGGAACGCCTGGGAACGGCGCGGCGCAGGCGCGGCCCGGCCGCCGAAGCTGATGCAACCGGGGGCGGCTCCGCCAAGCCGAGCCAATGGGACCGAGCCGAGTCGAGCCGGGGTCGGGAGCTGAGGCGCGCCCAGGCAGCCGCGAGGGTTCCCAGGGGTGCAACATGGCGGCGGATCTCTCTGCGGCCATGAGGGCGGGAAGCAGGGCGGGGTGCCATCCCCGCTGCCCTTGCGTCCTTGCGTCCTTGCTGCCTTCTCTCCGCCAGGGAGAATCGCAGGCAGGGCTGCGGACCGGGGAGCGCCCGCACACCTTAGGCTCTGCCGAGGAGATGGCTGCTTTGTGGTCTCCCTCTCTCTCTGATCCCCTGATCTCAGCCAGAGAGTCAGTTAAGGATGGATTAACTAATTAATGGGAGTGATTTTTTGCAAAGGAGACAAAAAAAAAAAAAACAATAACCTTTTTACCTGATTGGTCTGATTTCCATTTGAAAAAAGAAAGAAAAAAGAAAGTGGAAGAGATTTTGAAGAAATCTGTCCTAAATTGAGCTGGAAGGTGCAGACTGGAGGGACGCCTGGTGTCAGCACAGGGCTGGAGGTCACTGGCTTCTTCCTCTGAGAAAAAGCTGTGGTATTCATGCACAGCTTCTTGCTGTCGCAGCCTTCCTTCTCTTCTTGCCATAGTACTGTTTTCTATATAAAAATAAATAGTATTTTCATTTAGGAAGGGTATTTTTTCTCGGTGTGTTCTCATGATGGGCGTGGGCAGGTATAGCAGCCCGCTCAAGGCCTTGGGTTTGTCTGGTCAACTCAGCCAGCAGTCAGGTGACCTGGTATAAGAAAGACATTTGTTACAAAGTTCCACACTTCAAAGAAATTCAGGCGCAGTCCTAATTGAAAGGGAGCTCACAAGAGTCAAAATCAGAGATCAGGAGTACAGCTCCATTCACTGGGTGCCTGACTTCGCTTCTGCCTTGTGGTGTACAAAGGCATGTAGGGTGCTTCCCCTTAATCTGCAACAATGCTTTGGGGTTTTGGAGTATTTAATTCAGCCAGAATATTCCTACGTCAGTGTCAGAGCACCTCGGACTCTATGGCTTTTGGTGCTTTGAGGTAAAAGATGAGAAAAGTTAACAGTTTTGTTTGGTTTTCTGTTGATTTGGGTGAGAGGTAGCGTAGAGAGCATCGCCGCATTATTTGACCACAAATGCAGGAGCTTGAACTGCAAATCTTTTTATATGTTTAGAATAGTCAAAAAAGAAGGTATAGTAAATATGAGTTCAAAAGACAGAATCAAGTCTATAGAATAGACCTGAATAATTTAATTGCTGTCTAAAAGTAAAATATCAACAGAATAAATATTGGAAAAAATTTCTTTTAGCACCTTCAACTAATGATATGCATAAGATGTAGCAATGCAGTTTAATAACACAAAGATTTTTTTTAAGTATTAATTTTTAGATTTGCTGTATCTTCTAAAATACTTTTTGTGTTTTGAATTCTAGTTGGCTAAGGGAGAACGCACTGTAAAACTTACAGGTAAATTATCTTATGAAAACCTGCACTGATACTGCTAAAGAAATGAAGAGAATAATTGAGCGTTTCAAAAGTGGTTGCAAGAGGAGTAGGAAAACTGTCTCTTTTGCCAGAAGATGGCAGCAGCGAAACATGCTGTGTTGATTGGTAAAACGAATTGCAGAGTATGCCCTGTTCATAACTTTTGATTTTAGGTAATGAGATTTAGAGCATAAAACAAAAAAAACCTGTATAACACTAATGAGTGTTTCCCTGGCTTTACTCTTAAGCAGCATAATTAAAGATGTGTGACTGAACTCATCTAGGTTCAAAGCCAGTGAAATTGATTTGAGTATGCTTTAATGATTATCACGAAGTGAATGTTTGGATGTTTTTGCTTACTTCGAAATTTGTTGGAAGACAATGTTGGAGAGTTTGATTGGAATTAGAATTTGGTTTCTGTTTTGTTTAGGAGAACTAAAAATAGTAGGTAGGTATAGAAATGCAGAAATGTAGAAATAGCCACCCATTTACATCAATGATTTAAAATACATTAATCGAATCAAGGTCTAGTGAACTGACAGAAGGCCACATCAAGGGAAGAGCCATCAACTCCAGTTAAAAAAATAATGCAGACAGGAGAAATCTCATCTTCAAGAGTCAAAATGTTTTTGTGCAGTTTTCTGTTGTATTAATTTCACCTGGACTGATGTAACAAAGCAGTAGACATCTCAAAATTTCAGTAAAGCAAGCACAGAAATTGTAGAGTTAACATGTAAAGGAAAAGTTAATGAAGTTGACATTAGATGTCAAATACCTGTGAAAATAAATGAAGTCTTGATTCAAACTGGCACATGCTAGGAAATCTGAATTAAAGCCTTTGCCCTTTGGTATTTGTTCAACATTAATGGCCTTATTCTCAAAATAAAATAGTTATGTTTTTAAGAAGATAAGAAAAATGACTGGTCTTTCATGCAATGAAATGACCCAGTTTTATTTTGTCTCTATCTAGGACAGCTTCATGTAGAAGTCACTGCAGTGTGTAGTCCCTAGGGTGCCAGGGGATTTGCCTAAGCCTTCTAACCATTATATTTCCCCCAGAAGAGATGCTTCTTCACTCTAACTATGGAGCAAATCCTTTCTAATAGCAGCAATCCCCACACTGACCTTCTGTAGATTGTAAGCATACTCTGCACAGTGGCTCCTTATCCCATCTCTGTCCCAGAGTGCAGGTCCTCTTCAGTTTTCCTGCTCGCCACCCTTCATACCTGCAGCTATGAGGGTAATGCATTCAAATTACTCAGTACTGAGGGGAGATACTGGTTCAGTTTGTTATCTATCAATCACCAAGTTTGCTTGCTTCATTTTTTTTTTTTAATTGAAGCAACAGTATAAGTTGTAGTTGAATAAATGTAGGAGACATCTAGTTTCATTGTTCATAGTTACATATGCTAGGATCATAGGTTAAAAATTTTTAGTGAAACTTAAAACCAGGGTTCACTCCTTGACACTGCAGCATTAGACCCCTACTAGGATTAGTTGGGCTTTTTAAAAATGTGGGACGATGTGTGATTTTTTTTTTCTTGAATAAAATCTAGTGCCTTCTGCCTCTTAGTAACAAACATACCAGTGGTAATTCATGTCTCATGTTTCCCTTGTACTTCAGAATTAATGCTGCTTCACTTGGCTGAGAAGTTCTAGCTTATTTGCAGTTGAATCAACAATATTCTGTTATCTCACAGCATGAAAAGTCATAGGTCTTCATTCAGTCAAACTCAGATGTTTCTGATGTTATTTACGTAGAAATTAGGCATGTCATTTTGAGGGGGGCATATTATAAACCCATGTGGCATATCCAGGATTAAGATGCTTTTTCAAACTTTTGCATTTGCACTATAATGTCCCCTTCACAATATTACTAAAAAGATTTGCACTTTAAAGTATTAAAAAAAACAAAACACCCACAAACAAACAAAAAACCACTACACAACACTTGTAAAATCATTTTTTGTTTTTCACTGAAAATTCTTTTTGGATATTTGTCTCAGGAGAAGATAGACTTCCTACATTTGTCTGGCTTTGTGATTCCCACTCTGTTCTCCACTCTGAATCTTACAAGTGGACTGTGAGATGAAGATTCAGAGCTCCTGCCTTCCATTTCTTGTTTGGTTAAGATAAGACTGTGAGACAATATTTAAAAAGGGGAATTAAATATTAGCATTGTTATATACTTGGGAGAAGGGATGACAAACTGAAAAAGTTAAAATCACATCTTTAACTGTCCTTAATTGCAACTTAGGCTATTATGAGGAATGATGTTAAAAATCCGATTGGTAACTTTTTTCCCATACTCCTAACTCTTGGACATGTCTTTGTCTGTTGTTGCTAATTTAAAGTAGCTTTTACCAAAAATGAGCATCATCAAGCTATTCTATGAGAATAAAATTATTTTGCCTACATATGGAATTTTCCAGAAATAAAAATCTTACATTACATTTTTTTTTCTCACAAAAGATTTTTGACCATCATCATTCATTTTAATATGTTTCAGAACTGAGTTTCTGTATGTGTGGTTTATTTCATATATGTATATTTGTGTTTTATTATTTGTTTATAATAATGGAATTCCAGTTTCTGAGGAGCTTCTTTTCCCCATAGATTTAAATGATCTTTTTTTTCAAAAGAATAATCTTTTCTGAGCCCATAACAGAAGACCACACTTACATGATACCTGTGCAATGAAAAGCTAAATTTAATAATATCTACTAGAAAAAATAATAGGCATGATCAGACATCCTTTCTGACACTTGTACTAGAAAAAGTTGTGATTTGCATGTTATAAAAGACCGTACTGTTTCTTTGCTCCCTGTATGGGCAGAGCCTTCCATACCGTGGCACAGGTATGATGACAAGATGCACAAAGGCATTTCCTGTATAACATGATTAGAAGCAATAAATGCATTTTCAGAGCCATTCACTCAGTGCAGTCCATAAACATCCATTTTCCAAGTTCAATGTCTAAGTCAGGCAGTCTCTTCATAGCACTGGAAGTGATTTCCAAATACCAGAGAAAAAGGAATACTTGCTTTAGCTTCTCTGGCACATGCTCTTGGATAATTCTGAGGGGAAATGGCAGATAATGTATGGAAAGAAGGTGTTGCATTCTAGGTTGCTTTTTTTCCTTTGACCATATTTTTCATTGCAGTTATGACATATTTGCACACATTTGCAGTGTCATTTATTTTATTGGCCAAGCGTTTTCCTAGTTTCTCTTTTTATGCATGACTCGAATGTTCTGGTGATTTTCTCATAAACATTCCTTTTTAATGACATTTCATGGACACATTCCAATAATTTTGCTTCGAGTCAAAACATTGAAGATGATCCAAACAGGGCCATCTTCAACTGTGAATTTTGTCAAACCACTCTTGATGAGTCATGTAAAGGCATTTTTCTTTGTGTCCTTACTATTTTGCATCTTACTAAAATAATCTAAACTGGTAAATTATTTCAAGTTTTTATAACTACAGAGATGGAGGATAGAATGTTTTCCTTATTTTACGGGAACTACCAGAATTTGGATTTTTGAGGGACTTCATTATTAGATATTTATAAGGGGAAGAAGATGCTCTGAGGGGAGATAAAATGTTTGGTTTATTCACAGTCCACCTGGAAGAATGAAAGGAGGTGTCTTGGCAATAATATTGAAAAGAAGAAACAGCTGATCACTATCTTTAAAACATCGGTTCCATATTGGTGGAATGTAACATCTCTTTACAGTCTTTTCTAGACTAAGCAAACTTAACTTTTGAACCTGTCTCGCAAGACATGGTTCCAGACTCTTGTTCTTCCCTTCTGAACTCTCCTGTTTATCTGTGTTTCTCTCATAACAGTGCTCCAACAGAGCAGAGAGGACTATTATTCATACCTGTCATTAAGTACTTCAGATAATTTAACAGTATCCTATCCTTCACTGACCTTCAGTTAATTTTCAGCCTAGTATTAATCTTGGCATGTTCACAAACTTCTAACATGTACTGCTTCCTAATACAACCTAATGACTTCTGGGACTAGAACCAGGAGAGAATGTACTTGAAATATCTGTCCAGTTTAATCAGGTAGCCGTACCTGTAGAACATTTTTTTCAAACATTTATGCCAGTTTCATCTAATCATAGAAGAGTTCAGTAAGCTAATTCAGACTACACTAATGCAGACTTTTGCTGTCAACAGAATGATCATTTACCATGAAGGTGGTGAGGCAGTGGAACAGTTTGCCCAGAGAAGTTGTGGATGCCCCATTCCTGAAGGTGTTCAAGCCCAGATTAGATAGGGCCCTGGGCAGCCTGATCTTCTGGGTGGCACCCAGCCCACAACAGGGATTGGAGCTGGATAGGCTTTGAGGTCTCTTCCAACTCAAGCCATTCTACGGTTCTAATATTCTTTGATTATCAAGACTATCTGCACTTATTTCTCTCATGTCTCTCTGATCTTTCCCCATTCATTTGTCATGATTCTGGCCCCGTCTTCAAGTGATTCTATCATAGCCAAAGCTGTACCAAGAAAGCACTACATTGTTTGTTGTATATGGCACATACTTAGACAGCCTGTGTTGGTAGGCCCTATACTTAAAGGTTTCCTTTCATAAAAATAGTATGGTCCATTACCCTTTTAGACAATGGCACTGTTTAATGTTGGCTTCAAGGGTAAACCACAGGAGAAAGATGGTAAAAAGAGTTACTGACTGTGTAAATGTTTATATTCTCTTCTAGGTCACCTGAGCACCATATGCCATCTTGGGTGCAGCTGCCTTGGGGTAAGAAATTTGTTTTTGCTCAACTGAAACTGTTTACTACACCAGAAATTATCATCCCCTCCAGTCTCTTGGCATTTCTTCAAATGAAGCCTCTCCCTAGCCTGGTTCTGTCAAATGACCTAGTTTAGCAGAAGCACCTTTTAAACTCAAATCAAACTGACATAATGAGGATAGGGAGCAATTATTATACCTGCCATTGTCCTGGCATGTCTAGTGGGGCAGTAAACTCAGGCAGCAGGGGGTGGGATAACAGTACTCAAAGCCCTGTATTTCATTCACACCAGCTACTTCCAGAATGGGTATGAACTTAAGTCTTTTTTGTTATTATTGCTGTTGTTTTACACAAACCCTAGAACAGTCACACTTCAGCTGCAAATTACATTATGGTTATTCCATGCTGTTTGTAGAGGCTATGTATAGCATGTTGATACAAATGTGAAACTTCTTGTGTTAGAGAGCTGGCCTTTCCATAAGTTCTTCCTTCTGTATTACAGAACTCACACTATTCCAACTTCTAGGAACTGCCATCTGTTCCTGACAGTTTTGAGTGTTGCATAGTGCTCCTTGCTGTGAAGGATCAGCAGAAGCTTCTGACTGTTCGTTGAGACAACACCAAATAGACTTTATCTTCAGTGTTGGTTCTCTACGTAGTATAATATTTATATTCAGCATAGATTAGTAAATAAAATAACAATTCCTCCTGTCTATTTTACTGATCCAACTTTTGCAGCTGACCATAGCTGGCCTACATTAAGATTATGCAGTCCAATTTTTAAAAATGCAGAGATGATTTGGGTTTCTGTCTGTGCTTATTCCTTACGTAGATAGCTTTTCTATAATCATGAGATGCACAGTGTCTTAGAGGGATACTGAGGACTGAAATCTTTGTTCTCCATCTTCAGTCACATAAGATGAATTTTGGTCTCAAAGTTCGAGTCTTTGAATATGCTATTTGTTGGTTGTTTAGTATAGAAAACGCATCTGTTGAGTATCTTGCAAATCTTAACAGGTCTACTAGGCCACATACCACCTTTCTCTCCAAATATGACTAAAAGCAGGAGAATGAAAAAGGCTTTATTTAATTGATTGTTAACTAAATATTTTTAATCACTAGCAGTTGTTTTAGAAGAAAGCATTTCTCTTATAATAGAAGCTATTTTATTCCATAAATACCTAAATATTTTTTTCAATTCATGCATAGGTTTCAATACTATCTAAATCGGGGGCAGATTTCTCAATTAGGATTTGAAGGCTTTTGTGGAGGTTGTTACGCACATGTTCTTCATCCATCAGACTGGGTTTTGACCATAGAGTACACAGCTGTATGACCATCTGTTGGGCCCAAACCTTGGTACTTTGTAAATCAGTCCTTCTCCTGAATCTCACATCAGGGCTGAAAACAGCACAAGAGTCTTACCTGCATAGATTCAGGTATGAACTAGAATCCAAATATTCTACTAAGATGTGCTACTAGTAACAGTAGTAGATGCTATGAAGCTCTTTTCATCCTGGCTTGATTTAGTTTTCACACAATAATCTCTTGAAAGCTGACAGAAAAAGAAATGTGTGGAATGACATCACTTCTTACTGCATCTGGAATTACCTCTGATGCAATGCTATACAGCACATTTAGCCATCAGTTCAGTAAACAGTTCTTTTTCAGCTGAAGGAGAAGAAATTACCTCATTGCTTTTTCACTTTCATTTGTATTAATCTATGGACAGTCTCTAATAGAGTAACGTACTACAGAAAGCTCTTCTGAAAAAGCAGATTGCTTGTCAAAATTCTGATTAGTTTTAAAATAGAGGTGGATCCATCTGTAAAAGTCATTCACTGCATCCATTTATTTATTTATTTATTTATTTATTTTGCATGGAGAGACATACGACTCTTGCTGATAGCAGATAAAGTGATATGATAAGCCTGAGCAGTTTTTCAACTTGATGTTGCCTAAAACAACTTAGTGGTGCTTCTCTTATTCTCTCACAGGCCAACAATACTTCAAAAACTCATTACATGATATCCCAAAATCAAGATAATCAAGTAATTGGACCAAGACCAGTCAATACTATTAAAAATGGTGAGGTTTTTATCTGTGGGTTTTTTTCTGTGTTTTCACCATAATTTATGCATTAATTAACACAAGGGGAAAGTACACAGGGAGACTTCAGTGCTAATGGCAGCTTTACGGAGTTTCTGACTCCCCTCTCTGGTAGCTTGCTGCTGTCTTTTAGATCTCCTGTTCCACCATGCCAGGACAACTGCAAACTACACAAGTGAACTGATCTGGCTTGAAAAACAAACAACATTTTCTGTCAGAATGTTGTTTAAGATGAATGTGTTCCCAGGTTAATGGTTCTATGTAAACTAATACTGCCTGTAGGGCTGAATATCCAGCCAAAGTGTAGAAGACTTGTTTCTTTATGTTGTGAAACTTCTACTGCTTTTATATAGGAATAGATGTGAAAGTAGCACATCAGAGTAGCTCTTGATTTGAGATAACACATAACAGCAATTGATTGATAGTGGATCTGGGATGTCTGGTTTTGAGGGAGACCATGGCAGAATTATTAACATTTCTTTTACAAACAATACTGGTACCTATCTTAGAGTTATTAAAACTAGACCAGGAAAGATCTTTGCTCACCAAAGCCTTTTTAAGTGCCCTGGGTGGAATTCTTTGTAAGGTACAGCAGATGTTTGTATTTCAGCACTTGCTACTTATCTCAAACTGTAACTTCATTCTTTGATAGAGACAAATGCATATAAGAAACAAAGTGACCATTGTCCCATGCCTGTTGGAGGTGACCATCCAAGGCTGAACTGAGTCCAGGAAAGTGTCCAATGTATTATTCATTACTAAAAACATTCATTATCATAATCATTCATTATCATAATCATTGGTCATAATTAATCAGTAAAATCCCATGAGCAAATTCTGTAGGTGTTGTTTTAACACATGGAAATGAAAAAGGCAGCAAAAATCTCCACAAGTTTAAGAAGTTATCATAACATCACTTTGATCTGAATCGACGTGATTCTTCTTGTAACTCAGTTCAGTTTGCATAAGTGGTCTGTTTTGTACCTAGATATGACCAATAAATACAGAAATTGGTTCTCTAAAGTGAATCTTTTCCAAAGTAGCCCTGGCAGAAGGTGGAGAAGAAGTATTACTCCTTCTTGAGCAGCCAATGTAACAAGTTTAATATTTACAAGTTATGCAAGAGAAAGGGAAGATAGCTTCCACTCTGTGACAACCCAGTACTTGTAACCCAGTAAACTTGTAGAGCTCAAATCAAATCAGTGATATCTGGCTGTCTGTCTTACTATTTTCCATGTGCATTTACTGACGATGCCTGCACGCACTTATTCAGGACAATAGTCCCTTTACTACAGAATGACAATGTGTACAATTGTGCAGTGTATAATTTTGCTGTTGTTCAGGAATTTTTAGAGCAAAAGATAAGATGGACTTCTTTTTTTTTTTTTTTTAAGCTAGCAAAAGGAGCTGGACTAGATTTCATCCAAAGTATAATGTGATAGTTCTTATTAATTCATCATTGCCCTTGAAATTTCAAGTATATGTTTAGTGTGTGGATCTATAAACAAGGAGCTTCTTTTGCAAAGGAAATTTGAAGGGAATATTGAAGGGAAAATTCCACATTTTTCAGATTTTTTAAAAAATATTATTATTTTAATCTTATGGTAAAAAGGCCAAATTCCACTGTTTAATCCTCCTTAGGAATTCTGCTCTTTTTTCTCACAGTTCAATTGATGACAAATTACTTGAAAAGGCATCACAATAGCAGAACCACATTAAATATTTTCAAGAGATAAAATATATCAAAGTTTTGAACTTTGATGGTGGTTGAATTTATACTTGAATTATACTCCAAGTTTGACAGAGAATTCCTGTATAATAATAAACTTAAACTTAAATGTCCAGTATTTGAGACTGGCTCAAAAATAAGATTCCTGTTTCATAGCCCCTATTAACTGATTTCGACACCACCACTAAACAACTTCAAGTAGAGCATTACTCACAGAATTTCTACCACCCCAAAAGAGCACTGGGTTTTGTTTGCCTGTTGTACAGAAACGACATCTGTGCCACATCAATAGTGATCCACACAATCAGTGAATTTATGAGAAATGCCATACTCTAGTAGCCCTTGAGACCTAACCTTCTTATTTCCACTTGTGAACTGGGTTATAATCAACCAGTCAGTTATTTCATATTTCATTTTACCTTCCAGTGAAGCTTGCAAGTATTTCATTGCTTCCGAGTGTTTGTCCACATTGTGTAGCTGTGTATTTGGCACTGTTTCAACACTGTGCAATCTCTCCTCTAGCGCAACACACAGACAAGCCACATTCCAAAGTTTGTAGTGAGAATTCAGTGAGTCACAGCTGAATGAGTGTCCTTGGCTTTCATTGGCAACTAATTACCTTCAAAGTCGACGCTTCAAAGACAGTTGAAACTCAGCTGGTTCTTTTTAATAAGGCTGTGTTAACAAATAAACCTGTGTTTTCAGGTTGGCCTTTGAACTCTTACAACTTTACTTGTTCTGCTGCTTGCTGTCAGCGTAATTTCAGAGGCTACAGCTTGCAGATGTTGGATTGAGACAGAGTTATAGGTGTACATATACACATAATAAGACTAAATTCTCCTTAGCCCCATTTTATAATTAAAATATCATGCAAATATAGCATACTTTCCTATTGCTAATCAGAACTGTCTAAAATTAGTCCAAACTAAATGTTGGCCAAAGTGAATAAAAATGATAAAAATGGAAGGATTTGTTCCTGTTACCCAGGGTGTGGGATTTTTTTGTTTGTTTGTTTGTTTGTTTGTTCTCTGTGAACCATGTGAAGTAAAGTTTGGTAGGACACAGAAAGGAATCACTGTGGCTAGCTGACTCTGGTGCAAGTCCTGGGGAATTACCAGTGCTGCCAAGTTTCAGAAGCCTGTCCAGCTTTTCCCTGGGGTATACAAAGAAAATAAAAGGACCAGGCTTCACAATGTAATATTTGGTACCTTCATCCAGCATAGTTTGGAGCAGCTGGGGGCCCCAAAAGTCCTGTCCCAAAGCAAGTATATTCATCCAATGCTGCATATGTGCTGTAGGGTACAGAGATGAGGTGGGAATAAAGCTGAGTTAATAGAGGTAGACTGCACATACAACATGGTAAGCAACTTTCAGTGGGATGGTGCACACACAAGGCAGATGAAATCTGGTTTATAATCTGTTACCCTTTAGCTGCTGGTGGTACTGTTAGTAGGACAAGTCTTTCAAACTTTATAGGTTGTGTCTGGTTAAATGCAAGCACATATTCATGTGTCTGTACCTCACACATAGTCTCCTTTCCCCTCCCTCTCACAACCCCTATTTGAAGGGCTAAAATAAAAAGAAGTTGCCAGATTTTTTTTTTTACAGGGGTAAGGCAATGAGTTTCCTTAATCCTTTAAGTCAGTTCCTTAATCTCCTTAGGAATGGCCAAGTTTTTCCAGCTGAATAAGAACAAAAGCAAATATATATATATATATATATGTCCTGTAGTAAATGTACATCCTGAAAACTTGAACCCACACTATTAATGTTCAGCTAAAATTCTAAAATTATAAGCAACTGAAAACAGTGTCAGTATATATTCATATAAATGTAACGTCATTATGTAAAGGGCAATATCAAGTGGGCTTACTGCTAGGTAGACACTATAATGATGCTATAATAACAAAGATTTTTTGTTGTACATCTCTTGAAGAAAACTATGGGCCTTTTTTTTTAATCATGTATTTTTTCAGCTTTCCTTCATTTTAGAAAGAAATGGCATAGGTGTGGCAAAATTACTGTAGCTGCTGCAGACACACCTTGACTGTAGAAGTAAAGGTATTCATTTTTTTCATGAATATTGGTAATAAACCTGAAGCAATAAATTCTACTTGGCAGTGGTGAGAATACTGAAAATAACTTTCAATAGAAGTATAATTTCGTGCAAACTGTTCTATCATATTTTGAAGCACTTCAAAAGATGATTTTGTCTATTCCTCACTGAACTTGCAGTGCTTCTTCCTGCAGTCAACAGGCAATTATGTTCCTGAGACACTTGACAAGTGTCTTCAGGAACTGAAAAATGCTGTATACAACTTGTGACAACTTTAGCACTGCCATATAAATGAAATGTGATTTCTCTGTATTTTAAAATTCACATGAATCTTTCTCAGCAAGGCCTATATTTCATACACATTATACTTAGATACATTACTACAAAGGTGGACAGTTTATGGTTCTTATAGACTAGGGAAAGGGAACATGGAATATAATCGAATATAGTTCATGGAATTGAATATAATTCATGGAATACAATTCAGATATGCTGTCCTGGTGGCCTGCTATTGTAAAATAATTATTCTCACAGCTTCACAAGTGATCTATTCCCTACCTTCAGCTTTCTTTTACATAGAGTTTGTCAGGGCTGGTATATCCCTGCCATAGATTGATGGATTAACCTGAATAAGGAAGGAGAGAAGAAATGAGGTGTCTGAAAGTGTATCATACATGGGCCAACAACTCTAATTTAAGATCATTAGAGTTGTTTCTGCATGGAAGGGCAATGGTTCAGGGAATCTCTGAAGCCTTTGCTAAAATTACATGGGGCACAAAAATAAGACTGTTATAAGACACTTTCTGACTGTGATTTATACCATGTTAGTCTCAAGATACTAATTTTGGCCATGCAGAAATTGCTCTAGCTGCCACCAGTTTGTCAATAATCTAATGTTGATAAATCGGGGCATGTCTCTAACATACATAAAAGAAACATACACACATCTGTCATAGTTCTTCTTATCTCAGGCTGGAGCCTATTAAGACATTTCTAAGAGGAGGATTCTTCTGTAAGCCATGGCAACTCTCCTGAGCTTTGCTTTGAATGTTCTATCTCTTCAGAGATTTCCTGATTTGTTGTCTCTCACTGTATTATCTCACATTCAATATTAACTTGCAGATTTGAAGAAAAACAGCAAGTACTGATTGGGTTATATCAAGATATATATATATATTTGGCTGGGTTTAGCCCCATAATTTGTATGCTTTAGATGTGCCTGATTTCAAAATACTCCCTGTGAATGTGAGCAAAATTTATGTCCAGTTGTGGGGTGGGTTAAATGTTTTCACTCTAGAATCTGCTTTTGTGCAACTGAGCAGCACAAACCTCACATGGCTGAATTCCAGAGCATCTTTCAGTACCAGTGGGAAAGGAAAGGTACGTATAGCACTGTGTGAACACAGCAGATCCTCAAGCCTGGATTTCAGCACTGGTAGGGAAGACCAGAGGTGTGGTGGAGGTTATCACACTAGATCTTTCGTACATCACTGTTTGCCTTCCCAAATTCTGCTTTCCGCAGTCCTAAGACAACCTTCACCTGCCCACTTAACCTTACTTCGCGCTATGCAGTGGAAGCTCTTAAGATAGCAACAGTAACTAGTTCTGCAAAGTGTTGTTACTATACGCAAGCCTATGTTTTCTATGTGCAATGGTGTCATTTTGTAGTTCTTGCATACATATCTACCCAGACAGTTGTTTCAATTAAAAATTTCTGCTCATCTTGATTTGTCATGCTGCAACATTTTTACCTAAAGCTGGTGTGCATTTTTATGTAACCATACAAAAGTGAGACCACAAAATGCAAGAAGAGACACCCAGATTCTAAACATAGCAATAAGAAATCCATTATGGGTGTTCCAGATTCCTTGAAATAATGAGGCTAGGTTTCTAGGGAAAAAAAAAAACAAACAAACAAAAAAAAAAAAAACAAAGAATTTGAAAGTCTGAATGGCATGATATGCTTGCAGTACGGATTACTCTAAAATATTTCATCCTTTCAGCCTCTAGGGGGGACTATGTTTTCAGCGAACCTGTCCATGAAGAATTTTCTTAATCTTTAGCAGGCAGTTCAGACTGTTGCTAATGCTAGCTGGAGCAAGTCAAGTGATTCCTGATTTGTGTATGAGTTATTTCTGTGGGGAAAATAGCCTATGTCTGTAATGACCTTAGTCCTAAAGGACCGGTCTAAAGTCTCTGCTCTTGCAGCAGTCCTCGGGCATTCTGCCTGCTACTGATTCACAACTGCAGGATTTGTTCCTATTAAAAAAGCATTTATGTAGCTGAAAAAATGTTGGTGGAGAAAAGCTGGATTTATAGCTATGGAAAATACTGGAAGTGAACAAATGATGAGGTGGATTAAGTGACATTTTGAATTGGGATTAACAAGTAAATTCTCATTCATAACTGTCTGGCTCAGAAAAATAAATAAATCACCAGGATTCTTCCTTATAAATTGCTTAAGGTGACGGGAAACAGCTGAAACGTTTGTGACACTTCAGGCCTGCAGAAACATTGTGACTAAGGCCGAATGCAATTGCTCATACAAGGACCACATACTGTGGGCCACATCTTTTCCAAAAGCATCAAAACCAATTTACACTACCACTGCTAAATAGCACTGGCTCCGTGCCTTTCTTCCCCCGCCCCCGAGGCTGGCTGTGCTTCTCCCTGTCTTATTCATTCCCAGCAGTGCTTTACCTCACAAGGAGTAGCCGGAGTGAAGGGTGGCAGCCATGTGATTTATGGGCTTACTATCTCTTCCATCATGTTTACACAGCTTACACTCAAAGACGACAGCTAGGAGTTGTATGGAGCTCACACGTAAAATGAGAAAGATATTCTGCTGGGGGAAGGGGAATCAAAAGAGATCCTTCCAGATTTCGGTGCTGTAAACACATCTGTAGGTTCAGCATAAAGCAGTGACTACAAAGGTCAGCATTTCAAAATGTGTCTTAAGAAAATGTTTTTGCAAGCTTTGTGGTGTGGATGGCTGGCATGTTGTATACTGTAACATTCAGCTTAATCTCCAGTATGTTATATAGAGTCATTTACAACAAAAAATGCCTGACATAACTTACAGTACAGGAACACACAAAACGAGCTTCACCAGGGTGGATGTTTATGTAAATTTCAAGAACACTCTGATGTCCAATTCAGTAATCAAATAAAACTACACTAGAGGCACATTTCTCAGAAAAGCTACTCATCTTTGCATTTGTGAGATTTTTTATTTCACAAGTACTGTTAGATAAATGCTCCTAAAAAAGAAAAAAAAAAGATTTTTTGATAATTATTTCTGCATGCTGTGTTACCCTGTCTTTTTGTTACACTTCCCAGCTGTAGTTGCACAAGCACTTACACCTTTATTTTATTTCTAATTGAGGAACCTTCAAGGTGGTGGTCACCCCACTTTCCCATTCATGGACTGCACAGTGAAGGTAGCAACAACTGTAAGTTTACACACTGCCCTGAAAATGATCTCTGTGATGAACTAAATGAATCCTTCCTGTAAAGCGAAGAGCAGTTCACTCACCTTTCTAATGCAAACCTGGCACTCTCTGAGTAACCATAAAACATCAGACCGCACAGCCCTGCTCTGGGTTTGAGGATGCATACATAGAAAAATCCACAGAAAGACATCCTTCAGGATTTTGCTATTGAAAAGCATCGCATCCAAAAGCCTCCCTCACAAAACATTCGGCATGTTTCACACTGACACTGTTCCTTATTCCAAAACAGTAGTGTCCATTTCAAATGGACTGTAACAAAGCATTAAGTGTAGCAGCTTTATGAGCAGCAAAGAGAGGTGCACAGGGGTGCATTTAACATGCTCTAATCAGGTGGTTCCGTTAAGAGAATTTTAAAAGTAGGTTTTCTTTTTTTTCCCCCCAAGAAAATAATCTAAGCGCAACACTTGTCTTCTCTTCATTGGGGAAATCTCAACTCCTTGCGGCATGAAATCGTGCATCAGAGCCACCGTGGGTGGGAAGGGACAGAAAACCATGCCTGGGCACTCCAGCGGTACAGGGGTCTCAGAAAGACTCCAGTGGATTACAGCGTTGGCACCCTGTGGGGCTTTGATGACACGGGCATCTTTCAGGGCGAGGAGGTGCGAGCCCTGCGCAGCTCACCCCGCTTTGGGGTGCTGCCTGCACCCCCAGCGCCCGCGCTGCACTCCTCCCATCTCCGCACATCCCCCAGCACCGAACCGTGCCCCACTCCCAACCCACGGGGGGCTCAAACCCTCGCACAACCGAAAAGAATTAAAGCGCAGCGGGATCCTTTATTTCCCAGCCCCGGCTGCCGGAGCAGACACCTTTGCCATTCCCCTGGTGCTCGGCGCTCAGCCCCACGCTGCAGCTCCCCGCGGCCCGGCCCGTGGGCGAGGTGTGGGGCGCGGGGGGGCCGCCGGAGGGCGGGGGCGGGCGGGAGCGGCGGAGCCGGCTCCTCCCTGCGCACAAACCCGGCGGCGCGGCGCCGGGCGTGCGGAGAAGCCGCCGCCGCTCCCGCGTTACTTAAGCGGGGAGGGAGCGTGCCGCCAGCCCCGCGGGGGGGGCGGGAGGGGGGACCGAGGGAGAAAGGCAAACCCAAAGCATTCCGAGCTAAGCCGAGATGCGCCGTCCGTAACCCGCAGGCTAGGGCAGGTTGTTCGTTTGGCCAAACACCTGAGCAATAAAGCACGACCGAACAATTGAGAGCGGGAGGGCGGGCAGAGGGGGCAGCGCGAACTTTGCCGGAGTTGGGGTCTGCTGGGGGGGCGGGCGCGATGCCGCCCTGGCTGCTCGGCAGCCTCTGCTGCGTGCTGGCGGCGCGGGCGGCGCTGGGCGGCGGCCCCGCGGGCGCGGAGGCGGCGGCGGTGGAGGAGGAGGAGAAGCTGATCCGGGTGCTGGTGCTGTTGCCGCAGGACGACGCCTACCTCTTCTCGCTGGGGCGGGTGCGGCCGGCCATCGAGTACGCGGTGCGGAGCCTGCGGGAGAGCGGCTCCGGCCTGCCGCCCGGCTACGCCTTCCAGCTCACCTACGAGGACTCGGCGTGCGGCAACCGCGCCCTCTTCAGCCTGGTGGACATGGTGGCCCTGCAGCGCCAACGGCCCGACCTGCTGCTGGGGCCCGTCTGCGAGTACGCGGCGGCGCCGGTGGCGCGGCTGGCTGCGCACTGGGACGTGCCCATGCTGTCGGCGGGGGCGCTGGCCGCCGGCTTCGGGGCCAAGGGCGGCGAGTACTCTCACCTCACGCGCGTGGCCCCCGCCTACGCCAAGATGGGCGAGATGCTGCTGGCCCTTTTCCGTCACCACCAGTGGAGCCGCGCCACGCTGCTCTACAGCGACAGCAACCCCGAGCGCAGCTGCTACTTCGCCATGGAAGGCGTCCATATGGTCTTCCAGGATGAGGCCTTCCACATGGCTGTGCACAGCTTCGACGAGACCAGCCGCCACCTCGACATCGACGATGTCGTTCGCGCCCTGCAGGCTGGCGAGAGGGGTGAGTGGCAGCCGTGCGGGGCGGGATGTGGTTTAGTGGGCATGCTGGTGATGGGTTGGCGGTTGGACTGGGTGATCTAAGAGGTCTTTTCCAACCGTAGTGATTCTGTGACGGAGCCATGGGGCTGCCCAACGCCTCGCTCACGTGTTTGGTGGGGAGCAGGGCTGGAGGTGAGATGCTTGGAGCAGAAACTCGGGTAGGGATGTCCTCTGGGATTGGTGAGCCACGCACCAATGGGAAAAGGACCGCGTCAGCATCCCTGGGCCAGGTGTGCAGCAGCTCCCATCAGACTGGGACTGCCCTGAGCAGAGCTTTGCCTGAGGAAGTTCCTTAGGGCTTCAGCTCCTGCATCAGGGAGCGTGGACTGCCCTTGGGACTGCACTGAGATGGTGGTATGGCACAGGAAGAAAGTGGCTTTCTGCTGGTGGTCTGCGCTTGTCCACAGCTGAAATTGCCCCCATCTGCTCATGGATGCAGAGCAGTGAATCTGTTGCTTGTTCTTTGAGATTTTTTTTAACCATCTCTGTGCAAGTTGAAAGGCTGAGCAAAGGTAGCTTTTTCTTCACCCCGCTGTGTCCTGCCATGGGGGTCCTTTTCCCTCTCCCTCTGCTAGAAGCCCTGTGGAGAAGCTCATAAATAAAAAATTCATTTGGCATTAGTGGTCATTTTGAGGCACGTGTGAATGCTCAACCTGTGAGTGTGTGCAGTTATATTGCCACCAGCTGTTACCAAAACGTGTGCAGATAAATGGCTTGTAAAGCATGCTGGAAAGTCACCCGTGAGCTGGCTGAGCTGCCTTGGCATCATGAAGTAGTGAAAAGCTTGAAGTACTTCAGGATGTACAAGTTTGTAGTTAAGTGTATTTTAAGGTGAGACCTTATCGAGCACTGTGTGGATACAAGGGCTCATCCGAATGGGATCTTCAGTTAGAGGCTTTTACTAGACATATATATCCACAGTAAGCTATTGCTAAAATAAAAGAGGCGTCTTCCAGGACTGCTGGATCAAGCTAAAGAAAGTCCTCAGCTGTTTTTCCAGTAGAAGCATAGATATAAAAAAATACTTTGTGCTATATTTACATCTCCATTTGCATAATGTTAAAACAGTATCAAAACTGAGCAGATAAGGATGGTGCTGTGACTGGCTCAGCTCGTGTTACCACGCTGCATGCTGCAGGGCTTTGACTTAGCAGCCTGGTGTTAGTGGAGTGGTTACCCTGCTGTGAAGTCTTCAGTGCACTTGGGATGCTGTATAGGAGGTAGCTGAGATCTAGGGGTACATGGAGCTTTAACTCTTCTTTGTAGAAATGCTGGAGCAGGTGCTTGAAATTGATTTGTCCTAGGAAATGCCATTCAGGGAAATACACTGAATGGAGGGAAAGAAACGTGTGAGTGCTAGAGGTAACAGCTATGTGTGGAAAGGTGCCTTTTTTCTTTTAATCAGCCTAACTTGGGCGTATGTTTGGCTTTCCTAGCATAACAGTGTGACTATGACAGGAGAAAACAAGTGTTTGCCCTTAGCCAGAGGGAGCTCAGGATGCCTGAATGTGCTGTGGGGGTGTGACTGATGGCTAAGGGCAAACCCACTGTTTGAACCATCTTTACAGTCAAGGAAGAGTGGCTTAATTTCAGCTCAGACTTCAGTACTTTGTTGAACTGAGACTTCTGATGTAGCCTTATTCTGTAATTTGCAAAAGACTGAATCAGTGCAGCCCTCTGTGCTCCTTCTCTACACCTTTGTGCTGTGTTGGGGGAGAGGGGTCCCTCCATATCGCCTCATAATTTGTTTTCTAGTCTGTGCTGCTACCGAGGGATGCAGCAACTGAGGCCTTTCTGCCTCTGCTTGTGCACTCCTGTCTTCAAGGACTGACAGCACAGCTTGCCTTGCACGTTCCTTTGGGTCTGAGGGGTGGTCCTGCTGCTTACCGCATTTTCCAGGCTGTCTTGACACTTCAAAAGTTGTATATCTTGTGAAAGATACACTGTGTGCCTTGGCTTACTGGGTTAGGTCTTCATTTCTTCTTGGAACTCCTAAGAGGTCACTCTGCAGTGTAGCAGGACTGGTGGATGGTGTGACACTGTCCAAAGCATGTCATTTTTGTTTAGGTTTTAAGGGCTCCACTATCACACCAATTGTGATGCCATCCTGTGCTCTTACCCAGCATTCTCTCCCATCTTGGAGGTCACTGCTGGTGGTGATTGTAACTTGAATGATGGGGCTTTTCTGAGCAGTTGTTAAGCCAGTACAGATATGTGCTCCCAGACCCTCCCAGGGTTGAGAAAGAAGCTGTCCCCAGCTGGCCCATGGAGACCCAGGCCCTTCTCCTTACTGCTAGGGCAGGTCCCATGTGTTAGGTTGCAGCTGTCTGGTTGCTGGTATTGGATTCTTGTGAGCCCAGAGGCACACTTGGCCACCAACTTGTCTTGGTCAGCCCATGCTCCAGAGCCACTTCAAAAGATTTGGAGATGTATTTTTTCATCGTGATTTTCTTGCAATTATAAAAGTTAACTACTTGTCTTTATTGAATTAACAGTTAAAACTGTCTTGTAGGCTCAGTTCACTGAGCTGGTATTGTAGGCTCAGGTTAGCCACAATAGTCAAGAACACAATACTGTGCTTAGACATGTTCTAGATAAGCCCATAGTCTGAGGTAAGTGCTTGGCAAAGAGAGCACTCCTTTAACTGGAATTAAACTAAGTATTTGCAGGATTAGCCAATAAATACAGAATATTAGTATTAGAATTACTATCTTCTGTGTGTATTGTCCTGGAGGGAGAGCACTGTATCTGTGTGCACGTGCATATTTGTGTATGTACAATAGTAAGGTACAGAAGCCGATTAAATAAGCTTAATTTACATTTTTGGAAGATTGTGAGACTTGCCCATAGCTTATTTGCCTCAAAATCTTGAAATATGTTATCTTTGTTCTCCTGCTGGGTTAAAAATTACATCCAAATTGTTAATATCACTTCTTTTACATTCTTTTAGGGTTTACAAAGTATGACTTCACATAGTTTAAAGTAGTCCTTTTTCCCTCCTGCTTTTTTTTTTTTATTATTCCACCTGCTCAAAATCTTTCAGTGGTGATATGGAAATCTCTTTGTTTCCATCTACAAGTTACAGTTCTACGATAGATGTGAATTACATGGGCAAAGGCAGGGGAGAGTTGGGAGAGCAGCAAGGAAACATTACAAAAGGAAATCTCTCACCTATCCTGAAATTAGGAACAGCGAGACAAATTTGTTCCTGATGTGCGTCTGGAAAACATTTGGTCCAAATTTCACTGCAAGAAATTCTTTCTTCTTTTACTTCATGCTAATATAGCTCACAATAGTCATGAAATATGCCTTGCTCTGCTGCTCTGGAAATTGTTACGTTACTCGGCTGTGATCAGTAGGACAGAACTGTGCATGGTGTTGCTCTCCTGAAGTGTGGGAATATACCAAACGTGATTCACCCCAGTGGCGCTTCTGAAACTTTATGCCTGTGGTGGTATCCAACCAGAAAAGTGGAGAGAGAAGATTCACTGTCTGAGTAAAAAGACCAAATAGGCCAAGTCTTAACTTCTTACAATAGCAAACTCTTATAACCAGAAAAGCTGAGCATGATTCTGATTCAGATTTGTCATGGGAGTGAAAATATTTACGTTCATTATTGCAGTTTTTGAGCCCTGCCATGCCTGACAGCAGTCTTGGAAACATGCGTGTAGTCATCCTAACATCTTTCAATCTTAATATAGGATGTAGCCACAATGCACGCAATGACAAAACACTTTGCAGCACTCTCTTGTCAGTAACTTCATACTGGTAGTCCTGTAAATGCATGCAAAAGCTTATGTTGTAATGTGCTTAGTGCAAAAGATGTTTTTCTCCCAGTTGCTGACTTCCTGCTTTCTACCTGCAGGGGGATGGAGTGGCAAGGAGCATTGTTTCTCCTGACCAAGTGACTTCTCAGTCATCACTGTTTCTCTAAAGAGAAAAGTACATTAGAGATACAGAATCATAGAATCCTTAGAGTTGGAAGGGACCTTTAACGGTCATCTAGTCCTACTCCCCTGCTATGAAAAGGGTCATGCACAGCTAGATCAGGTTGCCCAAGGCCTTATCCAGCCTCACCTTGAAAGTCTTCAGGGATGGGGCATCCACCACATCTCTTGGCCATCCAGTGCCTCACCACCCTCACTCTAAAAGAGTTTTTCCTTATATCCAATAGATGACATCAGTGGCTTAAACATTAATGTGTGGAGGGACCTAGGACAGACCAGCCCACTGGAGTGGAGGTTGTTGGACAGTGCTGGGCTGGATGGACATCAGATCTCTGCTTCTACTTCCCGAGCCCCTGCTGCGAAATCTTTCAGGGTGGGACACTGTGGATTTGGCTTGTACGCTCTGGTTCTAGGCAGAGTTGCGTGAAGGTCTTTTTTTACTGCTGAAGATCGATGGCAGCTGTTTGAGTATTCAATAACTCCACGTGCTGTCTCTGTTCCTGGCCCCTGCCAGGCAGAAAGAGAGCTGGGGTGCAGGTCTGAGGGTCGATGGTGATGGGTGTTATCCCAGAGGTTTGTCACAGCTCTCATCCCACTGGGTTGTCACAGTGGTACAGTTCTTGCATGGAGCACACTTGTTGGTGCTTGTAGGCACCAAAGGCCCTGTTTAGCTTTTAGTCCATCATAAATGAGGCTTTGTGGCATTTAATCTCATATCCACATTTAGTCTTCAGAGCCTAAAAATCGCACTCGTTTAACAGGAACGTTAAGTGTCCCATCAAAGGTGGTTGACTAGGATTATCACGTAGTTGTTGAAGATTAAGTTGTGTCTTGGGCAGATTTGTGCCACAGTCCCTGGTAGCTGTCAAAAGATGGAGTGAAACAGCTGCAGAGATGTTGCCTCTCTACCGTTATCGTATAGCAACAAATTCTAGACTAGATACCTAAATTTTAGATAGCATGAGTGTAGGCACACCAAACAACTGAATAGAATTGAAATGATAATGTCATTGTGTCTTACTTAATCTTCAGATTGTCTTATGCGCACTTTGAATTAATAACTAAGGCTCATGGTTGCAATCAACTCTACAGATATATACAGTTCAAGAAATTTGAAGCCAGAACTTATGCTTCAGGATTAAGAAAATTAGATCATGTATGGCTCTACTTAATTATTTTCAGAGGAGATGCGAGTAAAAAGTCACTCTGTGTTTGATGGCTGTCCTCTGTCAGCAGTTGGGGTAATTTACTTTGTTTGCTCTTTGTGTTGTCATGTTTGTTGCAACACTGGGAGGACAGCTCAGGTCACTGTCTCTGGCAGCATTCATGCTAAAGAATCTGTTCCATAAAGTTCTTGAACTCTTTCTTATCTGTGTTTTCTGTTTCCTTTCACCAGTTGTAATCATGTGTGCCAGCGGTGACACAATCAGGAACATCATGTTAGCTGCTCATCGACAAGGAATGACCAATGGGGACTATGCTTTCTTCAATATTGAACTCTTCAACAGCTCATCATATGGTAATGTTTTTCCTGCCCAAGTATATTGCAAAGTCTTTTGTAAGCCTGGTAATATTTTTAGATTTGTTAGTCTCAAAATGCGCGGTACACCACCATTTCTCCTTGTCTTTGCAGTTACCTTCTACTTCTACTTCTACCTTCTACCTTCTACTGTGAGGCTATGGCATCACAGGAATTGCAACTGAATGGATTATAGGATACTAAAGAATGGTTTTAAACTAAAAGAAAGTAGATTTAGATAAGACATGGGGAAGAAATTCTTTACCCAGAGGATCATAAGGCCCTGGCACAGGCTGTCCAGAGAAGCTGTAAATGCCCCATCCCTGGAGATATTCAAGGCTGGGTTGGATGAGGCTTTGGGTAGCCTGGTGTCCTTTCCCTCAAGAGGGATTCAGAACTAGATGGTCATTACCATCCTTTCAAAACCCAAGCCTTTCTGTAATTCTATGAAATATGCTACAGGCATTATTTATTTGGTTATTTTTAGGGGAGACAACACCAAAAAGACACATTAGCAGCCAAATGTTGGCAACCCACACTGCAGTGTGCATTTTCAGCACTAAGTTGCTTGTGCCATCCCCAAGATGATTGCCAGATCTCAGAGCAGGGGCTCTTCTGGCTCCCTGGCGTGCCCCAGTCCATGTGGCCAGCTGAAAGGAGGCATGAGTGCTGACAATGGGAATGTGCAGCTGCAGGTCCAGGGTCTCCAGAAGTCACTTCTGAGCTAGATCTATACATTCTGTTTATTTTTGATCACAAACTGTATGTGCAAAACTGTCCAGCACTGTTGCGTTGAACAGAAAGCACTGGCAAGGAAAAGCACAGACTGTCCAAAAGTGCTAGGTTTGGGTTGATCACAGCAACTTACTTCATTCCAAATAAATACAATAAGATGTGTCAAGTTAAATTAACTGAAAAATTAAACGCATTTGCATTCTGAAATACATCCCTGTTCAGTTACATCTGTTATTATGGCAGAGCATGATAGAGACTAAACCCATTCTCAGCTGTCTCAGTTAAATGGAAGGTAATACTGGAAGAATGTGTCTGCTGACAGTTTTAAACAATGTCATATGGCTGAAGCTGAGGGACGTTTCTGTCTGGGAACTAGATTTTGTTGAAGTCTCGATGTGACTTTTGAACGGAGTAGCTGCTTCTGCTGGTGCAGAGAGAATACTTTTCCCCCTGCAGCCTGCCTTAGCTAATCCAGTACAATAATGAATTCATTTTGAAGTGAAAACCAGGTGGGAGTTGTGAAAGAAGGGAAACTTGTTTTCTTTCAATCCTTGAAAAGCTGATAAACAGGAAGAGAAAACAAACAAATTCACAAAAAGATGATATATTTTGTTTAATGAATAAGTCAATTGCAAGTTAAATTCTTTCACGTAAACTTCATTATCCGTCTATCACCTCTGAGATTATTTTAAAATAAACAGTGCTGCTTGTTGAAAAGCTCTATAATGAACACTTGTAACTGCTTAAATTCAGAGTTGTAGATATTTAAAGAAGCAAAGATAACACTACATGTGTCTTCTAAGTTAGCTAAAGAAGTGCCAAGTTTTGCCAGCTAATAAGGAAATTACTCCAATAACTAAAAGATAAAATTGCAGAGCAAGATCAAAGCCAGTGATTCAAGTCAAGGTGGTCTGCTGGCTGATTGAAATTCAGTGACTTCATCCCTTGTGTCATAAGTGAACCATTTGTCACTGCAGCTTCAGTCAGGGCCAGTCTAAAAAAGTGAAGGTTTACTCCTATCAACAGTCACAAAACTCTAAGTTTCAGGCCTTCTTTATACTGTGGGAGCTTTGCAGACTTGATTTCACCTGTGCCTAGAAACTACTGAACATATAATCTCTATGGCTGCTGCTAGTGAGTCTTACTGCTCTGCTACTGCTGAATTTCATCTCAGAGAGTAAAATTTCATTAGAAGTGATTCATCTGGCCCCAAATACAAGTCCGCATGTGAGCTGGGCTCCCTTTGGAGTCACAGGAGAAAGTCAGGCACCCCGAATGGTGATTCACCTCATCCTTAAGTGTCTGAAACGGCCTTGATGAATTGCGCCCTAAAACTGGTGATTTCCTTACCTTGGCTGAAGTGAGCAGAGTGACTGTCTGGGTTGTAGAGGTCCTTGTGGAGCAGGAGTTGCTCATGTAAGAGCAGCAGCTGCAGGAGGTGGGCTGCTGCATTCTGTAATGTGTTTTTCATTTCAGGATGGTGTTTACTAGGAGGCAATGTTGCAAAAGCCCCCAGATCAGGGATGTGCCCATTTGTCTCGGAGGTCTCAGCATCATCCTCCTTTGCATACAGTTAGTTCAGTCTACCTGTAGCTTTTCCAAGGGATAGATTATAAATATCTACCTCATGTCCGTGTTGTCAGAAATTTCCTGATGCTTCTACAGAATAATTCTTTTAATCAATTTTTCTGTTTCTTTGTGAATGTTTCCAAAGAGGAGCAAAATAACTGTTGGAAACTGACTTGAGGTGGTCATCTCACACAGGAAGGGAAATGTAGAGACATTTTCTGTGAATTCCTTGTTCCCAGTGCCAGGAGGTGCTGGAATTTTAAGAGGCACATGATTTAAGAGTGGATGTGAGAGACGATTGGCACTTTCCCTTTAAGCTCAGATGACCATATTGCAGTTTGTTGTTGCCCTCTGTTCTGAATATTTTTAATTTTTCCTAAGCACAGACGTATTTAATGCCAAGACAGCAATAATTGCAGATAAGTACTGTGGCAAGACTACATCCCACAAAACAATCCATGAAGGAATTTAAATATGGAAATTATTTTAGGAACTCTGTTATGCAAGTGTAGCTTCTTGTTCCCAGTGTCAGTATTTTTAAAAATAAATATGTATAATGTCCAAGGCAGAAATTTATTCACATTCCACCAGCACTATCATTTTTTTAATGTGATCCCACTCCTTTTAGTAGTCTGCCTTTGTAAGCACAAAGCCATAGCAAACCCCGCCATGTTACAGTCTCTATCATACTTTTTAAATGCTGCACCTCTGAAATGCAGGTACACAACTGGGGCAGAGGTTTTTCAGCTTTAAGGCTCCAGCAAGGTTTGTACCCCTTTTTGTATCCTCCCATTTCTTTCTTTTTTGAAAGTAGTAAAAAGGACTGGGTACAGGCAAGGAAGGAAGCAGTGCTGCCTCTCAGGGCAAGATCGTGCTGCAGGATGTTAGTTTCTGTCCAGTGTTTCCACCCAGTCTGACAAATGGAGTCCTGATATACATAATTTTGACCCTAAACCAAGGCAAGTTTCTCAAGTTTCTTCAGAGGAGAAGGAAAGAGCTGTAAAAAATAGCTGGTAAAAAAAAAAAATTACAGTTTGTTACCAGTCCTTAATGAGAGTATTTTTCAGGGCACAGCTGGGCTTGGGCCCCCTGCCCTGTGCTGTGTAATGGGAGCTGCCTTTGATCCAAAATCACCATGAGTAAAGAGTTTTACTCCTGAGAGGTGCAGGTCCTTCACTGCTTCCTCCATGCACTCTGAGGAGGGAAAGCAATTTTTTCATTGCCTTTATTGCCTGTTGTTTTTTTGTTTGTTTGTTTTTGTTTAATAAAACAAAATACTGGCAGCAGTACCTGGGATACTGGGGGAAGAACACAAGCTCAGTATTCACCTGCTTTAGGAGGACCTGATAGGTCTTGTAGATGAATTTGCTTTCCCACGGACACTCCTTTTAGGCAGTAGTGCCATATAAACATCACCAAGGGCTTGACACCTGCACTCAGTTGTTGCTATGCCATTAGCATCTTCTTTTTTTTTTAATTTATTTATTTTTAAGCACAAGGCTCCCCAAGCATTTACTTCTCTTGGTTCAAACAGCATCATGGTCCTCTAACCAAGCAGAGGAGCCACATCCACTCTCATCTCAAGGTCACGTGTGCTTCCAGGTCACCTTTGGGAGCTTAGTGTTAGTCTTCATCATTACTTATTTAGCCATTACAGGGAGTTTCTCACTGTTGTTCCAAAAATAAAAAGATTGTCTAGCTTTTAATTTTTTGTAAGTATTTAAAGGCACACTGCTTAGGGCTATCACTTTTATCTCTTTTATTGATTTTTTTTTTATGCAAAATAGCCCAGAATCTGATCCAGGGCAACCTTTTCACTGATCTCATGAAGCTTTAGATCAGGGTTTCAGAACCTTTTAGCATCAGCACTCATTAGACAGAAGGATTTTTCTGCTATGTAGCAGCTAGTCAACTGTCCTGCTTTTAAAATTCTGATTACTTTACTAGTATTCCGAGTTAAATTATTTCCCTTCTGTGACACAAAACATGTAAATGCAGCATGGACACAGAATCCCAATTATTTGTAAGTATTTCTTTTCCATTAAGAAAAATGCTGCACTGGCAGCCACTGCACACGTGGTTTTCTCCTTGACCGCAGTGGGAGAGCTGTCAGAGAAGTAGATACAGCATCTGCCTCCCATTCAGGGTGTTGATCATACTATTGACTTTACTGGTGCCTTTCTGACTGCACAGGACTGAATAGCGTTGCCAGTGAGGTGACATGAAATAAAAACTTTGTGGTCAAATCCGCCCTCACTTGTTGTAACTTAAATCTCTGTGTTCAAAATCTGGCTTGTTCTTTGCTCTGAGATGTCTTCTCATCATATTTAGACTTCAGCCCACCCTTTAAAAATAAGCAAGCACAGCATGGGAGTAAAGCTGTCTTTCCATTTGCACATTTACTTCCCATCAGCCATTCCTCACTGCGTGATTTCCAGCTCTTGGGGGAGGTTCAGTTTTCCCTTGTACTCTGCCATCTGCCTAAAGTGCGGGAAAGGGGACATTTGGATGGAAAAAGGAAGGTGGTCCTATAGTGGAACCTAATTTGGAGCTGAAAATATGTTTTTCCCTTAGGAAATGGCTCTTGGAGGAGAGGAGACAAGCATGACCTTGAAGCAAAGAAAGCATACTCATACCTCCAAACAATCACTCTGCTGAGGACTGTGAAGCCTGAGTTTGAGAAGTTTTCCCTAGAAGTGAAAAGTTCTGTTCAGAAGCAAGGTCTGCATGAGGATGACTATGTAAGTACGTGGTGACAGACTTCAGGTATTAGCATCTTTTTCAAGTAACACTCCCTCTTAAAGCAAAAGTAGCAGTGAGCCCTCCTCAGAACAGAAACACCTGTGTTCAGTTCTAACTGAACTATTATATATTCATTATGTTGTCTACATAATGTTTTTTTTTCTCTTTCTTCCCTGGGGATAAAGCAAGTAGCAGCTAGAATAGATGTGCTTAGGTTTGCACCCCATCGTCTATGGCCACTTCTGTGCTCATCCTAAACATTTCCTTGACAGTCTACCTTCCATGTGTTGGAGAGTAAATCTTCCAAATATGTTAAGAGATGAAGCTTGAAGAGAGTTTGACCAGTCTTCAGCTGTAGGAAATAAGGGCTGTAATACGAACAGTTCCTTAGGAATAATGGCTGTCAAGGGAAAAGCTTGAATCTCTTGCAGTTAAGAGTGTGAGACAGAACTTTTCTTGCTATGATATATGCCTACAAAGAGAGGAATAATGAACCCATGAAGACAAGTGAAATTTTGACTTCATAAACTAAAGCATTATATTATGCTGTTTTTCAAGCAAATTCAAATGTTGCTGAGAAGTAGACTATGAAATTAAGATTCTGCAGCAAGGCTGAATTTGCTTGATAGCTGTCATCTTGGCTAAAAGAAATGAGAGAAAGACATCCAGAGCATTCCTAAAAGAAGATTTGAGGGAATTTATGCTCTAAATTCAAGAAAGCAACACAAAACTCTCATTTGCTAGCTTCCACTTAGCTACCTACCTCAGCTCTTTAAGCACTGTGTCTCTCTCCCCTGTGGTGGTATCATCTTTCTAGTTCAAAGCAAAAATGTGGATTTACTTGATTGAAATGTATTGATTTAAATGTTATGTTGAGTCACATCAGTGGCTTGTATTGTAAAAATCAAGCTTTCAGAGTGTACGAAAATAATCTTTTGTTGGATTCTTTGCCTCACATTACTAGAGAAAACCCAGCTGGCAAGTTCAAGGTGCTGCTCACTGAAGAACCTGCTAAATGTGTTTTGAGCAATGCATGGAACTAATTTGTGCTATTCCTCCTTTTTCCCTCCACGTGCCTTTTTGCATATGTCACTTAGCAAGACATGTATCTTGAAAATCTGCCATTTGTTCTTGCTTGTGGTTGGTGAGAAATGCAAATTTGAATATTAAAGATCCAGTCACCCTTGAAGAGTGTCAGTTGGAATGTTTTCTGGCATTTCTAGTGCAAGCAGTGTGATGTTTTCCCATATGAAAGAAGACTTAAACTGCTGAGAGCTTAAGATGGTGTCTGCCCAGCTTGTGGATGACGGGCCGTGTTAGGGAAGATGATTTGGATCAGGGAGAGAGGAAGCTTTGCTGTTCTGTAGGATGGGAGCCCACTGCAAACCTCGTGCCAGTTGAGCATAGATGCTGAGTTAGGGACACTGGACAGATGTAAGCTGTGGTATGGTCAAACAGAATTGCATCCATTGTATCCCCAGTGCCAATGGGGAGAGATTTTGCAAGCTGTCTGTTGGGCAGACTCCTTCAACATTCTTCTACTTGCTGCTGGAAGTCCTTTTTCCTCAGGCCGTGGTTGCTTACGTAATCGGATGTCTGTGTTGGCCGTGCTCCTGGCAGTCCCAGGGCAGCTGCAGGGGTGCCTGGCTCCGCACTGCCTCAGCATCAACCTTCTGTCTAGCTTGGAGGGCCATCTCCCCATACATCCTCTTCCTGCTTGGGATCCAGAGCCTTTTGCCTTGTTCCAAGCATATCTGTTCCCAGAAAAATCAGCCTTTACCAAGCAGTCGCAAAGGGCTCCCACTGCTGACATTTCTACTCATCTGCCCACTCTTTCTTTACCGCTTGGCTTTCTGAACACTTCCCAGCCCATTCTCATTGGGACAGAGGGAGGATTTACAATCTATATACACACACTGCAGTTTCCTCTTGACTGAAATGGCAATTCGTGACTTGCAGGAAGCTCCTGGTGGAGGCTGTAGGGATTTGGGGCTTCCACCTAGGAGCTACCAATCTTGGCTATGGGGAAAAGAATTTAGGAAAAGCAGGGCAGAATATCTTGGTATTGGATGCTCAGTGTGTATAGATGACAGCAAACTCTCCCACACCTGCTTTTTCACAGCTTCCTAACATAGTGGGGGAAATATAACTTAAAAGCACTAGCCTTGGGTTGAATATAACAAAAACACTATGTGTTACATACGTGTGTGTATGTGAACTTTAATAAGATTTGTGATGCAAAACCGTTCATGGTGGATTTTGCCTTTTCCCAGTTTTAACAGTGAGAAAGGGGTGGCTCATATTCCCTTAACTGATTGTCTTGCTGCCATGTTCAGAGGGGAAACATTTCAAGGAGAAATAAAAAGCTAAACTGTGGGCCAGTTCCTTCCTCTCTGAAGGATATGTGTGTAGCGGACAGTGCCTCATTAACAGTACTGCTTTTGGCAACATGGGAGGAAAGCAGCAATGTTAGCCTCAAAGCATGCTGACCAGGGCTGTTTTCTCCAAGGGAAGCTCTCTGGGGGGAGGTCATTCAGCTGAATGGGCTGGGAAGTGACAGAGACAGATTTTCTCTGCTGGGTTCTGCTCCTAGAAACAAAACCTGTGGGGAAAGGCGGTCTGTGGTACAGTCTATCTCAAGTCCTATCAGTGGGTGTTGAAATACAATCCTCGTCCTTTTCTGCAAGCTGTGTCCCAAGAGGACAAATTCAGACAAATCTGGATTTGAAGCATTTAGTGTTTCTGCTTCTCTGTGTGGATTTTTGCAGTGTTATGGGAAAAGTGAGCCCTGGATCTATGGCCTGAATTATCTCATAGTGACCATAACAGAAACAAAAGTAGTTAGTGCTGCCATTTTGTCCTGGCTTCTTGCCAACGCTAATGCTAAAGGCATTATTATCTAGTAAAAAAGAATATCATAAAAATGGAAAATAACCAGATGACAGAAGGAAAGATAAGAGAGACAGAAAGGGCAAAGTCCTAAAACAGCTGTCAAACTGCTGGACTGCAGAACACATGTCACCCTTGTTTTTCGCCTAATACAACACACCCTTGGAGGAGTATCAGGTCAAAGAGTGTTGGTCATCCTCATCTCCAGCTGTGAAATCACACAGAAGTAAGTGAAAAAAAAAAATCAGGAAATATGTTCTGGATGCATCTTTTCCATGTCAGAAATTGCTGTTGTTTTTGCAGGGATGTTACGCTGTGATGGTAGGGAAAGTAAAAGAACCCCACATCTTTTGAGGGAGCAGGAAGGTGTGGAAAAGGCAATTTCTCTGTCAGGGAATCTCTGTTGTGTAGTAAGAAGTTTCCTTAAACACTTTTTAACAAAACAGCAATGAAATTTAAGGGATATGAAGAGGTCCTGAGAGGTCATCTTAGAATTATTTGGGTAGGCAGTAGTTGTAGAGGATAGGACTAAAAATGATAATATTCCCTGCCTGCGCTATCGTATTGCCTGATTTCAAGAAGCGCCATGTTGTTTGGTAGAAAGTCTGACCATTTCATTTACTGCTTACTTAGAGGCTGCCTTCTGTAAAATTATACCCAAAGTGGCATTCCTTCCAAAAATCTGTTCAGATACAGAATTCAGGTGTAGGGACAATAGAATTGCTTTAATGTTGTTACACTTACAGCATTTTAATCACTTCTAATGTTGATTTATTACTAAGATATTAACAGCAACATGTCCTGGGCTTTCTGAAGCAACTGAGACCATTGGGTTAACAGCAAAATATGGGACTATCTCTGTGTGCAGACCTGTAGCCTAGGTCAGGCAGCAATGGGCATTGCGTGCTTTTACTTGACAGAAGAACTTAAAACTGTCTTTGAATTGGTGTGTACATAACTCCCAACAGATATTCTAGTTAAAAATGTTTATGAATAAATAGCGTTTCAGTTAAAGTATATGCATAAGCCATTTTTATTAAATAATGCTGAACACATAATGAATTGGTAGTACGGTGCAGTTTGGAAGTTCTTAATGCATCTTCTGTTCTTGACTCAGGCATAGGATTCAATAAACGCTTTTTTTAAATCTAACCCAGTATTCTGAGCAGGGATGATTTTACAGCCTGGGATATTTGCTCTTCTGAGGTTACAGACCACCCATGGCTTGTTTTTTCTTCTCATTTAAAAGCTGAAAGTGCAACTAATTAAATATTTCTGCCGTATTAACTACATGACAGTATTGTTTGCTAGGTGAATGCGTGGGGTTTATCCTACCCACAGACCTTTTTGCAACACTGAAAATGGGCTGCAGGAGGAGGGAACTGGAGCCCAATTTGCGTGTAAATCTTACTGAAAGAATGAGCGCAGAGTGAGAGCAACATAGATTAATTAGATCAGTGAGATGCTACTACCTTTTTGAAAGGGCAAGTCTGTTATTTTTTTGGTTTTAGCCCTCTGAATTGAGAAATACTCAGCATCAGAACAACTGTTCAAGCTCCAATAGTTAACTACAAAAGCTACGTGGGAGGTAGCTGTGCTCATAAAGTTTATCATCCCATCCATAACATCCGTGCCAGACTCTTCCCCATGTGTATTCCTTACGTCAGCCTTTTAATTGGGATTGTATACCAGCTAAGATAAGTGTTGGGAGAAGCAAGCAATTCAGTCATGTCACTGAGAGAGATGGTAAAAATGTAACGTATTCAGCAGTGTATGTCCCACTTGTGTTTTTCAGACATAGCCAGGCAAGATTAATGACAGTCAGGCTTTTGTGTCTCTTCTGACTACACCAGAATGAGAGAGAGTTTGGGGGAGATTTTTTAAAACTCTGCCAGGGAATAATTTGTTCAAATGAATAGGTCTATTCAGCTGCTGGAGTGCTTTGCTAATTGTGTTCAAAAGAATAAAAGCAAACCACAAGCTGCTTTCAGCAGCCAGAAAAAAAATGGGTTCACATGCCAGCTTATTAACAAGATGATTTCTATTAGTAAAACATATTTAGGATTTTTGAGACCAGCTTTTCACCCTGTGAAATTAATGAGACTTTTTTCAATTTCCATGAGAGCAATGTTGATCTCTGAACTGCTTATTTCCATGAACATAGCAGGCACTTTTTTTGCTGAAGTTAATTGTTTCTCAGTAATATGAAAGATCACTGTCTTCCACATTGGAGTCTTAGGGAAAACTACAGTGTTATAGTATGTTATTTGCAGTTAACAGATGTCATAAAAGACAGGAAAAGAAAGAAATTATTCTTCTCTTCCAGTGGATTTCTGTTTAGATTTTCTAGTCTGCCTAAGCATATTTTTGAAGCTGTTCAAACTATGAATGAGATAAAATAAAACTGTAGGTATATCTGAAAATAGTAACATCTGAACTCTTTGGGAATGTAGACGTTTAGAATTGATCTTCATATATATGTTGTATATTTTCCATAGCCCCATGTTTTTACTTCGGTTTCACAGACATTCACATTCCACTTTACTAAACAGACACACAGAAATGTATGGGCAAGGCACTATTCCTTTGAAGTGCTTGCTAGAAATACACCTTATTTTCCACTAATAAAGTGTGAAAAATATGTCTCCCAGCAAAGTTCATAAACTGTTTTTGTTTATAAGGTGTCTGCATGCTATTTGCATTGCTAATGATCCAAATGCTTGTATGTCCCATTAAGGTCTTATTTAAATTTATGGGAATTTTGCTACTGATATTAAATAGCGCACAAGTTTGTCTCAGTGGTGTTTGAATGAAGGTGGGGAAAAAAAACTATGCCTCTTGCTTTGCGCAAAATGACACTTGGAAAATGAAAGACCTTTGCTAACTGATTTTTTTCATTCTTTTTGCATTATTTATTTTATTTTATTTTATATTTATATTTATATATATTTATTATTATTTTATATTATTTTATTTATTCTTTTTGAAGGTAGTGCCTTCTGCCTGCCCCTTTCCCTAAGTAACCTGTGAAAATCACACCGCATTGACAGCTTCCTTTTGAACTGTATTAAAAAAAAAAAAAATCAAAACCAACCACAGACTCATGTAAGCCGTGCATAAACTGTGTCCCATGTTGGGATCTATTGATAGCAAGCTGCAGTACAAAAGCAGGGTCCTGGGTGCGAAGCTGCCTGCTGTGTTCTAATGGGAGACACCTGCATGGCTCACCTCAAGCTACAGAAAAATATACAGGGCAAAGATTTCAGTATTTATTTCATTTATGAACCTTAAGAAAGGGGCAGTTCTTCAGCACCCAAATTGTGTATTCCTGTGTTAAGGGCTGCAGGGCAAAAGAGCTGCTGCCTCCCCAGAGGCAGATCCCATGCTGAGTTTGTTCAGTAAAACTTTCCTATGCTCATTTGGGCTACTGATACTGCAAAAGCCATCCCTAATAATAGAAGGGGTCTCTGTGACATTTAAGTGACAGTCTTCCAGGAGATTTCACAAAGGTGGAAAGCAGTAATGCCACATGTCTGTGAGCTCCTACTACGCTGGCATGCTCACTGCCAAGTGCTGGAAGCTTGTACCACCTGAGGGCAGCCCCAAGACAGACCCTATCCTCCAAGGCCACACATCTTTTAACTGGAGAGGGGGACATAGCAGCCCCCTTGCCTGAGTGCTGTCACCACATGGAGAGAGGAGTTAAGCAGCCAGCTGGACGCATTTTGTCAGGTATTCAGTATCTGAAAGAAAATAACAATAATAACTCATCTATTTTTAAAATATTTTGAATGGAAACAATAGCTGCCTGAGGGTTTGCATTAGTTCTGTGCCATTGAGATTTACAAGTCAGTATACGCAGTTACCTTGGTATTTAGTGGTAAATGATTTACTTCTCCACCAGCACCTGAGTTTGGGTCCAGGGCACGCATGCTCCAGGGTGCCCTGCAGACAGGTGGCTGGTGCCAGGCAGGGGAGGGCCAGAGTTCAGGCTCCTGCCAAGGAAGGTTGCAGTTGTGGATTTCTTTTGTGCCAGGAAAGCTGTTGCAGCCCTGGGGCTTTTAGATGAAAGGGGTAGGGGATTTGAAAGAGCTGGCTGCCTGTGGCTGTTTTTTTTCTAAAAACTCCTGTCTGTGTGCAGCAGGGAGTTTGTTACCTGCCTAGGTGAGAGTAATGGGGTCTTTTCTCACTGTCCTCCATCTTCTCAAGGAGGTGAAGGTCAAGGTCGAGCCACTGTGCTGATGCTTATGAATCCTATTTTTGTGTGCCTATTCCTCGCCCAGTACTGAACAAGGAGCTTGAATGCCGAATCTTAGCTCTGAGGGTACTTTTGAGCTAAGCGCCACTTTTGGCTGTGCCTAAATGGTCCGTGTTTATCCAGACCTTACAACAGTTTTTAAAGCAAATGCCATGCTGGATAGCTTTTGCTAATTTGCTGCAAAGCAGAAAAACCATTTTCCTTCCATAGCTCTGTAAGTAAATGTGATAAACTTATGTGGCTTTTTATCCTATTGAATTTTTACCAGCCCACCCTCATAGTATTTATTCACAAACTAACATACCACAGGTAAATTCAGTTTGAGCCTGAGTTTCCACAAAACTGATTTAGTGTTTTTGCCTGAGTTTTGTGTGAGAACTGACGTGATCTTGAGAGTTCCTAGTATAGAAAATAAAATACTTCTGTGATTTTTGTGGTTTGGTAATAAAGTTAGAAGTCCAAAACTCAAAACAATTGCACAAAGATAAACAGTTAACAAAAAAATGTCCTTCCTGTTTGTCCTAGCTCTGCATTTATTTAAACTAGTTAGCTTATTTTAGCAAGTGGAACTGATTTTTTTCAGATGAGTGGCTCTGTCATGCTGAAAACTGAAATATATTTCTGCTTTAAAAGCAAGCTAACTCGCTGGCATTTAAAACTTAATACCTAATGAAAGTACTGATGTGTTTTTTTGGTTACGAGTTGTTCGTCTGCACTTAAAATGTCTTATCTGTTGCATAAAATGCTAACTTAAAATGTAAGCATTCATTCCAACTGTAGAACAGGTTATCATCAGACTACCAGTGGGGTCCTTAAAATACTCTCTTCGTGACAAGCATGTTTTAATTTCTGTGTGTTCCTCTCTGTGCTGAGAAGAATAGCCTGTTTAATGACTCTCATGTTTTGCCACTGTGAGTAGAAGTACAGCTTCTGAATGTAGTTCTGTAACTGATCACCTGAACGGCTGTTTGTTACAAGGCAGGAAATCCTAAAAATGTTAAATTTTTAGAATGACAGTTATACCTTTTACAGTTTAAATCCCTTCAGCATCCAACCAGTGGTAATATAATTCCGTGTGCTAAAGATCCTTTGTGTTGATCATTTATGTTTAGAGATTTGTTGTGAATATGGTGGGATGTATTCGACCTTAGTTGCAGGAATCCATTAATACATATTCTGATTCTGCCTTAATAGGTAGCTTGGAGTCCTTGGAGAAAATTTTAATACATGAATATTGTATATGTAAAGTATACGTAAAGTAAAAAATCCCATTAAATGTTTATTCTGTAGGTAGTTCAGTTCTGGTACAAAGGCAGTGCTGCAAAACAGCTATAGCAGTTGTACTACTTTGAGACCAGCATTAAAACACAATATAGAATCCAAACTACAGATGGGTAAAGTGGCTGAAATCGACTTGCTGAAGAAATCAGTGAGCATGTTTGGCAGAGCCGGGAATAAAGCCCACAGGGGATTGCAGGGGGAAAGTCTGTCTCCAAAAGTGTTCCTGAACCCCAGACTGGGGCAATTCTCACTCATCTTCCCTGTGCTCTGGTCATGCTCCTGGAGGTCTGTGGAGAGTCCTGGGCTGGGTGATGTCATACTGCAGGGTTTGGTCCAAAGTTCATGTAAAGCAGCGAAAGTGAGAGCCCCTTTACGTGAGCTGACTGTGGGTAAGGCTCTATCTAATCTGCTGAGATGGAGATTCCCGTGCCTGTATTTAATGGAAAGAGCAGGTTTGGGTTACATCTGGAAAGCTCCCTGCATAGCCTGTTGGCACCAGTCACTAGGTGTTTAAAGCTGTTTCCTAGATGATGATACAAGACGTTTGCAAGCAATAAATAAGCAGACAATGGGCAACTCACACAAGCAGTGTGGTGGTGGGGCTTCTCCATGCACTTGCACATTGGCTGGGCTCGGTCGTGACAAAGTTTTACAGTGAGGCTCTCCTGCAGTCTGGCATTGAATAGGTCTCTGCTTCAATTCACGGCTGAAACAAAAGAAATTCACGGCTGAAACAAAAGAGCAGCTTGTGGCTGCTCTGGCTGGATGACAGTAAGTAAATCTCCCAGTTTTTCGAGAATGGGGTATTAAGCAAAACTAGGAAGAGAGCATAAAGAATGTAGAGGAGATAGAAGAGCAGAGCGATGGTTCTGTGATTAGTTTTCTTCCCCTTCCAAGAAAATAGACTTCACTGACAAAATCCCTTAACTCTCTGAAATTAGTTGCTTTTTTTTTTTTAAAGTAAATCCAAGACACTAGTTGTTAATTAATGAAAAGAAAATAAAAATAAATTTCTTTTATTTCAGCAGACATTTTGTTGAACAGAGGACCAGCTTCTGGTTTGCATCAGGCCTTGAAGTAGGTGGGAGTTTTACACTGTGTTTGTTGCAGGTGATATATCAGGGGAAGCATCCCCTTGTCTGGTGGAACAAGGGTTTGACACAGCAAGCTAGCCCCAGCTGGTGATCTGGGCAGGGAGAAAACCTAGGAGAGGTTTATTCCCCTTTCTCCTGCAATTGAGAGTAGATGCAATTGATGCAAGAATCAGTAGAAACTGGGATCTTTCTAAATATTTTATCTCTCAAATGGTAGAATCATAGGATCATAGAATGGGCTGGGTTGAAAAGGACCTCAAAGATCATCTAGTTTCAACCCCCCTGCTGTGGGCAGGGTCACCAACCACTAGACCAGGCTGCCCAGAGCCACATCCAGCCTGGCCTTGAATGCATCCAGGGACGGGGCATCCACAACCTCTCTGAGCAACCTGTTCCAGTGTGTCACCACCCTCTGTGTGGAAAAACATCATCCTAATATCTAACCTAAACCTCCCCTGTCTCAGTTTAAAACCATTCCCCCTTGTCCTATTGCTATCCACCCTCATGAACAATTGTTCCCCTCCTGTTTATACGCTCCCTTCAAGTACTGGAAGGCCACAATGAGGTCACTCTGGAGCCTTCTCTTCTCCAAGCTAAACAAGAATCTTTCTTCATAGGAGAGGTGCTCCAGCCCTCTGATCATCTTGGTGGCCCTCCTCTGGATTCGTTCCAAGAGCTCTGTGTCTTTCTTGATGCTTTCAGGCTCTTTCATGCTGGAGGTGGGCAGCAGATGTGCTACAGTGCTCGCTCTCAGGTATAACCACATTCCTGTTTCTTCCACCTGTGCCTTCTTTTTTACACTTGAGTTGAAAACTCCTGTAGTTTGCAGGGCCATGTCATGCAGTGTGCAGAACCATTAGAGAGAGGCTCACATCTCTGTCTCCAGTGCAGTCACCATCACCATTGTAGCAATACCAGTGAAGAGATGGAGAAGAGCAGGCAGCCTTCTTGGAAAAAGCCTTCTTCAGGTTGAAGGGAAGTGATGTTTTGTTCAACTGCCATGCTAATAATTTGTCAAGGCTGATATTTAACCTGTAATTTTAAAGCAGAATATGACCGTCGCTTTGCAGAATAGTAAAATAGCATGCACCTCTGTTGGATTTCTGCATGCACATTGTCTTCCTGTGAAAGCCTGAATTCATGCTCCTTTGGGAAATGCAATAGTGTTTGAATAAAATAAGCAGGATGATTTATTGCTGTATGACATCTCCTCACACTGGGGAATGCTCATCATCTTCTTCTGGGATGTGATATTAGATTCAACCCCAAATTATAAATCAGTCTAGGGAAAATAGTATTTGTCATTTTGAAAAACAAGTCCTAAGCTTTGGTATAATGACTTCTTGAGCACGTGCCAGCTTATGTATTTGTACAGAGTTGGTATCAGTAAATACAATGAGAGTTTGTCCTTGGTTACATCTGTGTTTGGCAGAACACTATATATTCTTTTCCAGTTGTGAATTAATATTGAGGAAATAGCATTCTCCAGAGAAGGCAGGTTTCCGTTATTTTTTCTCTTTTCCTTCCTGTTTCTTTGAACTGCTAAGGTCCTACTCAATCAGGGAACCAGACTGGTTGCCTGAGAGAATATGCCACCTTCTCAGTATGTAGGTATTTAAACATACAGTTCTGATTAAGTGTTTTGCAGCTTTATTGCTGAGCTGGTTTCACAGTGGCATGATTTCTGTGGGAACAAGTCAAGTTATGCATCTGTAGGCACCCTGATACATGCTGTTTATGACAGCAAGCCATGACTGAATCCTTTACTGTGTTTGGGAGTCCTTGAAATCCCAATCCAGGTGCTTAGGAGTTGTGGTAGACATAGACTGCATTTAGGAATATTTCAAGTTTCTGTTTCATTGTGGCATTAGGAAATCATGTGTGCTGTAGACTCACAGTATGGTGGTAACACTCAGGATCGTATTGCATTTGTGGCAGTAGGACTACTGCAAAGCTGAAAGTGGTTATAGCATTACGCCTTCAAATTGCATTTTCCATATTTGCAGGGAGCACTCAGATGTGAGGATATCATTCTGTCATCTTCAAATCCTTAGCCTACATATCACTTCTATCCAAAGGTCCTCATTCTGTTTAAGCAAGCAAAAAAAATCTATGGAAATGATTGTAGCAAACATATTTGATCTTTTTTACAAAAAAAATAATTCTTAAGACCAAATCACTTGTATTTGCTGATCACCTACTCTGTGGAGATCATGACCTTATTCTGGGTTTGTGCAGCTCAGTAGTATAGCAACTCATCAAGGTCTTGCTGGACATCCTGGGAACATAAAGGAATAATTATAACAGTAACAGCACCTGTGGCAATAGTGCATGATATTGGCAAATAGAAGTTCCTGTTCAAAAATGATATAAAGAGTGTGTTGCTGGACTGTGAGTCATTCAACAGAAGATGACCAGAATTAGACATCCAGAAATGGATGTAGAAAAGTTAACAACATGAGGGTTTCTTGAAAAAGCTCATAAAATAAGAATAGTAGTTACAATGGGCTTGTTGAAGAAGGATTAAAATGAGAAAATGGAGAAATGACTTAGAACTGCTAAGAGGGATACTGCTGAGATAGATTAAAGCAGAATGATAGCAGGAAAAAATCTACTTAAAATATAATGTGTATTTCTGTGCCACAGAAGTCCATAGTCATATGTAGGAGATGAAACAGCATGTCAGGAGAGTAGTGTGAAGTACATCATGGTGTACACATACCTGAAATATTCTACGTTTGTACTTTGTTGCCATATTTTTACTGTGTCACGCTATAAGTTTTTAGTATTATACAGTATTGGTAAAACACATGACGGTTTGCTTGCAGTATTCTTACTTCTGAGGTTAGATGAGTTTTAAGTGATTATAGCATCAGACCTGCATAACTTGATCAGTTAAACTTTCAGCCCTGTGTACTAACATGAAAGAGAGTGAATTATCAGTGGACTTTAAATGAGTATTAGATCACCTGAGCCTTAGCACAAGTTCTTAAACCCATGTCAAGTATGTAAATTGGTGAGATTTTTGCAGAAAGTCTGGGTATGTCCCATGCAGTTCCTGTGGAGCCCTCAGTGGTTCTGGCTGGGGCAGCAGTCCAACAGCTGGAAAATCCCTGTGAATGTTCTGGGAAGCAGATTCAGACATCATTTAGGGAACACTAGCTATTTGCTTTTGCAGTAGAGAGAAACTAATGATGATCCTCCCCACCTTGCTCTGAAGTGGTATAAATTACTCTAATTGCTGGGATTCAGAGCTTGGCAGTTCCAGATACAAGAGAATAACCTTACTTAACAGTCAGTGAGCAGGATATGGAAAATTGTAGGTCCTGCATAGCTGCAGCTTGGCTGTCTTCCATGTCGGTAGTGTTTTGCATTGCTGTGTATGTTGTTAACACCTTGGTATATATGAACGGTGTGGTCACACTATAGCTGCTTGGGGAACTATATAACTTCGAACTGTGTAAAATTTGTGTAATTTTTTTTATTTAAATTCTTTTCTTACAGAATACAGTTAATTACAGTAGAAATGATCTGCTCATTAGTTATATTTTACCGTGAATCAAGTGTGAATGTAACAAGGAATGTATCTTGGCAGGGGGCTTCCACTTATTTGTACTGCAGCCTCCAGAGAAGTTCAGTGTTGCTCGATGACACATATGGTGAGGTGGCTTTGCTGTGCAGTAGAGGTTAGACCCAGCGCTATTTTAATAGACCTGATGTTCAGATTACAACCACAGCATTTGAAGCTCAGCTTTAATTAAAATAAAAATTAAAATATTAAAAGCATAAACAAAAATGGAAAATCATAGAATCATAGAATCATAGAATTAGCTAGGTTGGAAAAGACCTACAAGATCACCTAGTCCAATCCTATCAAAAATATTTTTATTAGTGCTTAACTAAGAGAACTGATAATTATCTACAAGATTAGTAGATCTTTAATGTCTTTTATAATCTGTGTAGTTTCATCCTGAGGACTGCCTAATGTTGAACTACACATTATTAGTTAATATGGAGATCTTCAAGCAACCTGTGAAGACATCTCCACAATGACTTTACTTCACAGTTTGACACACATGGAGTGTAGAATTCCTCTAGCTGTTTTAACCCTTTTTCTCATGGTTGTATATTTCTTGCACCGAGGAAAGGATGGTTTTGAGCTGATTGTTTTTTTTTTTTTTTTTTTTTTTGTATTTGTTATTCCTGCCAGATATTCTGGAATCCAAATAAATGCAGGACAAAAAGTGTAAAAACTGTTGAGGGAAAATAGTCTGTGTAATCATTTCTGATGGCCAAAATTCAGATTAAATGTAAAACAAAAGACATGATTAAAAAAGAAAATGTAGAGTAATAAAGAAAAGCCTTCTTACCAGTGAGATACATGAGGTATGGTTACATTCAGAATTGCCGTTGTCCAAAAAGGAACTCCTGGAACTATGAGGCTTGGGACACTGCTCTAGTAAGTCAAAAGTGGTATCAGATGCACAATCTGGCACAGTCTTTGCCCTCTTTTTATTCTGAGGGATCTGTTGTAGACAATCTTAGTCAGAAGCGAACAGGACTACAAAATGGACCTGAATGAACTCTGGACAGATAGAAAAGGGAACAAATAAACAGCAAGCCCTTAAAAACTCTCTGTGGCTGTCACTCATCTCTGTAAGATTCTTCCTGTTTCAAGTATCATGTACACTGTAGGCTAAAGTACTCCTGCACATCCTGCAACTCTGTCTCCATGGAGGAGCATGGCAACTTCTAAATGATACAGTGAGGTGAAAGGGAAGAAAACCTTATGCCCTTCATGGTATCTGGTATGTCCTTTCAAGAATGGTGCTTGAAAATGTTACTGGAATAGTAAGAAAAGTAGCCAGCATGCCCAACGTACAGCTTTACTGGGGAGTGCTTTCTAGCTATAATTATTAAATAGTATTGTTTTAGGAAAAGATGTGAAATGACACGGGTTACCAGTTTCACCTTCTTTGATAATGAAAGGTAAAATGATGGGGTTTGTGCAGGAGGAGCTTTGAGGTGGAACAGATGATCTTCTGATGATTTTTCAGTGTGATTTTTCCTCTATAATATGAGGGTTTTTGAGCAAGAGGCAAAGCAGGTGGCTGCCGCAATAACTTCCCAAACTGCCAACTGAGATTTGCCAGCACTCATCTGGCAAGTCTGCAGTGTCTACAGGAGGATTTTCAGGCCAGTTGCATGGGTAGATTTCAGATTGAGCAAGTTAGCTGACAAAATGGATTTTGAAGGTTGCTGTGTTACACCGAGAGGCCTTTGCCATGGACAAAGGAGGCAACAAAATAGCTTTCCTTGAAAGTGATGCCAGCCACAAGCTGTAAATCAGCCAGCAGGGAGGTAAGGCAGCTAGAGGGACTCATTTCTCTCCCTAAGAGAATGAGTGTCAGAACAAGAAAGCCCATGTTTGATTATCTGCAGGCCCCTTGGACTCTGAGGCGGGTTTTTTGTTTTGTTTTTTAATCCTGAAATATTATCCCCCCACACTGGCAAAGCTTGTCCTTGTGTGCACTCTGTCCATCAGCTTTTGTTATTCCACCAGAAGCCTGATTTTCACCTTTTCTCTCCTCCTTTCTCCTCAGGTCAAAATAACTGCAGCTGCCATTTAGTCCTTGGCTTTCAGACTGAGCTAAGTTGTTCTGTGCCTTCTGTAGCACTGTTGGTTTTTTGCCTGTAGTTGTGGTGCATTTTCTTAATGAAACATAAGCCAGATTATCTAAAAGTTCAATTTTAAATGTCAGAGAAATGTAAACTTTTGTATTATCAGTAAATAATTCTGAAATTCTCCTTACTGTTGGCAACTGGTTTAAGAGTGAAGGAATGTCTTGCATGTAATTACATTACCAGGAGTTGGTTAGTTCAGCTCAGCCAATCAGCTATGTAATACTTTTTATCTGTGGAGCAGTTATTTACTTAACTGCCTACATGTTTTTATCTTTTAACTTTTTCAATGCCCAGCTAAAACTGTGGGAGTTCGACTACTTAGCAACTTTATTTAGCAACAACTTTATTTAGCAATGTTTTTGTTGTGTTTTTTTTTTTTCTGTCAATATGCTGCAGTGGAGGATAAGCTAAGTAATTTTTCTATCCAGGAGAACATTTACAGAAATGTGGTGTTCACTGGAAATGGCAGTAAGAGACCTCATAACGTGGTGTAATCTGTGCTTATGCCTTTGCTAGTTTTAGTACATCAGGAACTTTTCCATTGCAGTGAAACTATGAGTGAATGGGAACATTATTCTTCCAGCTGAAAAGATAAATCTTTCTGAATTATTTTACACCAAGCCAGTAGAATGCATTGATTGAGATGTGAATTGCTGCCTACAGAACAGAAATACCTGGGCTGCTCAAGCCACGTTTGTGTGCTAATAATAATTCATTGTTTCATCGCTGAAGCAGACCAGACTCTAGTGTACAAACCTGTAATGTTTCTGCAAGCATTCTGCTTTTAACTGTTGTTGTTTCTCACCAGGATGCAGACCAAAAGCTACGGATTGACATGTGGGAGACAGAGCTGCTTTGCCACACTGACATTTTATGTTAGAGATAGAAAGCAACATTTCATTCTGTTAACGGTGCTTAGTGGAAAAAAAATAAAAGGAAACTTCTGTTGACAGTTCCAGAGAATGCATTGCTGTAGAGGGTAAACAGTTTCCTGCATTGTTCATTTGCTAGTGGAGAGGTGCTCAGCTGAATGAGGGACAGAAATGGAAGTGATAATCATTAAACAAACAAATCCTCTAGTTGCACGCTCCAAAAAATTCATGGTAGAACATACTTCTCAATCCAGAGAGTTGCTAAGGACTCTGTGCAGGGGGAGAAGGGCATACTCAGTGCTGTGGGTTGAAGGCGGTCAGCACCTGAGAGAATCTCACATCGTCAGCCACAGAATTTATGTGGCTGGGCATGGCAACTGAGATCAGAAAATCTTCCCCCTACCTGTAGAGCTATTCAGACACAGTATTGAGCATGTTTTGAATGTTCAGAATAGCAGATAGTGGTTAACTGTTTTCAAAAACTGTTTTCACTGTCCTCCTCTTTTTTTCTCTGAGGGGCATTCCTTCATGTGTTTGCAGTTGGGGAAAAAAAAAAAAAAACTCCAAATGTGTTGTTTTAGTTAATTTGGATATTCTCTCCAGTTAATCAGTTTCATTGGGAAGACATGCTTTTTCACATGTCAATTACCATTGCTTCCTTTTTTTTCTTTAGGTGAACATGTTTGTGGAAGGATTCCACGACGCTATCCTTCTTTATGCTCTGGCTTTACAGGAAGTCCTGAAGTTTGGTTTCAGTAAGAAAGACGGGGAAAAAATTGTTCAGCAAACACGTAATAGAACATATGAAGGTAAGAATACATGTAGAAAGCCAGCTTTCACAGTGGAAAAAAAATCAAGTCTTTGTTGTGTGCAGAATAAGGACTAGTGTCTATCTCACTCTTAAGAAACAGGAAGATATCCATGTGAAACCAGAAAGATCTTTAAGACTAAGCTCACATTTTTTTACCAGTCTGAACTTTTTATGCACTGACCCTAGAGGTCTTATTCAGCTTCAGAACTACTAACAATTTAATGACCCTCACAGATGTTGTAAAGGAATACCAATAATTTTCTCAGGCTCTTTCTTTGTTTTTGAAAAGATTACAACTGCTCGCTTTACTCTTGTGCGTCTATTAGCTCTAAGATTGCCTCATTTTTTCCATTTGACCTTTTTTTTTTCATCTCAAAGCCTGGGAATGGATCAGGGCAAGCAGGTGCCAGGTTTTCTGTTGTTGTTGTTTCTTGCCAGGGCTCTTCTGGGCCCTGGAAGGATTTTTCCCTAGCCTCCTTTCAGGAGCTGTGCATGTTATCTCAGAGGCAGCAGCACTACTAATCCTGTAGGCTGAGATTCTGTGGTGCAACTGGCATATGAATGTTGTCCCATTAATGCAAAGCAATGTGAGGACTGTTGCCAAGTGAGGATCATAATAAATTGAGGGTTGAGTGTGACATTGTTGGATTCATCTGTCATATAATATTCTCATCCATCTCATTATATTCCAATATCACAAAATAGTCTTTTAGTGTATAGTTGGCAAGATTTCCTATGGAAATGCCTAAGAGAAAGAAACATTTCCCCTAGATAAGTAGTGAATGATTAAACATGTAAGAAAAACTTGGTAGCCAGATACTCTTAGAGTGCACTGGATATTATGGAAGAAGGCCAGAAGAACAGCAGCTCCAAAACTCTTTTCTGTTCTGAAGCTGTAATCTAACCAAAAGGGAGAATGGCCCCAGTGTGGTTTAAGGTAACACAAGATTTGCTTTAAATTATGGTGGTTGCAGTCACCCTAAAAAGAGCCCTGCATTAGCTGGAGATTTTGCTGAATGTGCCACTGCCTCCCTAAGTAGTTATGACTTCCCAAAACACACGATTTTAACAGATGGGATCTGGTGTCTGAGGACACGGTTCGTGGTTAGACTGTACTGTGCTCACGGTTTGGCTACACTGTGTGTGAGCAGATGCTCCAGCACAGCCTGTTTTCTTGCCAGCTTTTTTGCTCTGGGAAGCCACCAGCTGTTGTGGCCATATAATTATTTTATACTACCATGTGCTCCTTGCAGGTTATGTGTCTGATTCTTACACCTGACTTGTAAAACCCAACAGGGGGACATGTTCTCTTTCCCTGCTTCTGAAAACCAATTTGCTGTTTCTGGGTGACCTGTCAAAGCTATTCTGAAAAATGTAGCTGTCCAGGTGAGCTGAGAGGATTCAGTTGAAAAGGTCAAAATGCCATGTTATATTGCCATTTTCTCTCTGGCAGTACTTTACTGAGTATAATTTACAAGAACAAACATGCTTTTGAAAGAGATCTTCAACTTGTTGTCTTGCAAGCCATCCTTCATTCTACCATTAAGCTTCTCTCTGAAGTGAATTGCAGAGTGTGGGCCATCCACATGGATGTGGTGCGACACTTAAGGAGATTTGATCGTGTCAAGTTGATGGTTGGACTTGATGTTAAGCATCTTTTCCAACCTAAATGATTCTATAAATCTATATTCCCACCAGAGTCTACTGCAGGGCTGAAAGTTTGTAATTCACTTTTGCAGGCCTTGACAATCAGAACTCTGATTGCATTAAGGATACTAATTTAACTGCTGGCATCTAGATATCTAATTGCCTGGGCACTTCATTTTACAGCCTGCTCTTAGGTGACCCCCCAGAAAGCCAACAGGGTGACGGTGCCTTTTCCTGCAGCATACACTTCTGCCAGCTACATCTGCACAGGTGATATTGTGTGCTTACAAAAGGATATGGCTGAGCTGATCAAAGGGTTTCTTAGTGCTTGAATTGTTAGAGACACCCTGATACGACTGCAGGGAAGATTTTATGGAGAATATTTTCTTCTCCATTTAATATCCTCTGAAAAAGAAGCAAAATTGTCTATATGTAAGTATCTAACATAATGAAATAAAGAGAGCCTAGATAAAATTCTCCTACCTGGATTGAAACATAGTACTTCATTAATTAAAAATTCCTGAAAATATTTCTTAAGGAGGAACACTGCAGGAAATGTTAACATTTCATACTCTTTGATTCAGATGGAAAAGTAACATACAAGTGTTTCCCATTAAAAATCCCATAGGAATTCTAAGTTTCAACAAGTCCTAGTACCTAGTTCTAATAATCCAGTGTTGTCTTTCTTAATGCCTTCTGTGAGATCCAGAAAGCAGGCTGCTATTTAGGCAAGGATGTTGCAGCTCTTTTTTGGTTGCTTTAAGTTATTCTGTAGCCAAGTGGTTATACCCATTCCTGCAGTAATCAAATGTGCAGTTGTTCAGCTGCTGTATTGTTATACTCAAAAAAATACATGCATGATAGTAAATCTTTTGGTGAACACTGCATATTTTGAAAATCACAGTAGGCTGAAGTACTCCTGGCTCCTCAAAAGGGAAAAGATAAATAGAAGTGTGTTATATATCTAATATTGTTAGGTATGTTGAAAGGAATTTATACTCTACCTGATCTCTCTCTTCTGACTAACAGTAACTGAGAAGCTGATTCTCTACTGCTTTGTGCCTGGTTTAGTCATGTAATTGGTGTAGCACTGATGTAAACCGATGCCTGTTTAACTTGCACTTCTGTAAATGGCTGTATTTGGTGTCAGGCAGTGGTGGATCACATTTTAGAATATATAGGACGACAAAGCATATCAGCAAAGTCTTGCAGTGTCTTCATTATAGTTAGGCTGGAGCTTCATCAGAGCTAACTGGTATTTTTTGATGGGTTTCAAGAACCTGTTTGATTTATACAGAATCCTAGAGTGGCTGATGTCGTCAGGACCTCTGGATCCACCTGGCTCAACCCCAGCTCAAGCAGAGACCGCCAGAGCAGGTTGCTTAGGACCGTGTCGAGGTGGCTTTTGGAGCAGGCTCCATAACCTCTCTGGGCAACCTGTGTCAGTGCTCGGTCAGCTCTGTCCCCCCACACAGCAAGAAGGTTCGTCATGCTCGTCATAGGCAAGAGCATACACCAGAACAAGAGGATCAGACTGAATATAAGTAAATGTATTTTCATCATGACAGTTAAACATTCAGCAGGCTGTCCCAGTGATATTGTGCAGCCTCCATCCATGGAAGCTTTCAAAACCAGGTAGAGCCAAGCCATGAGCGGCCCATTCTGAATTGTTGTCTGACTCTGCTCTGAACCAAAGGTTGAACTAGAAGCCTCCTGAAGTTCATTCAAACCTGAGTTATCCTATGAGTCTGTGATTCCAAGTTTCCTAGAGTTTCCTGGAAAATGAGTAGTAGTTGAAGGCAGAGATGGTGCTTTAAGACTTACAAAATACATAATGGAAGTTTAATTTATTCCTCATTGTCAAAAACAAATACTTCAGTATTCATAAGGATTCAGACATGATTTCATGTGCAGAATTTTGAATGTGACTTCATCCTTTGAAGGGCTGCTTGGGACAGTGCCATGATCTGTCAGTTGGAGTAGCTTTAAAAGTCTGAATGCTGTTGAAGTCTGTAGAGCAAGACTGGCAGCTGGCCTGAGGGAATATCAGATCTTTCCCTCAGACTTGTAAAGGAAGGAAATGAACTGGGGGTCTAAACTATAAAACACAAACATATTGTGCAGGCAATCCTATGTAAACAAACACAGGATTTAATGCATACGTAATGCACACAATGCCTCCAGTCCTCACTCCTTTAGTATCCCATCAGGTGGAAACAACTCTGAACTGGCTCTATGGATGCAACAACTCCGTAAGTCTGTAGAACATAGGGCTATGTCCCTGAGTTCTCTGCCACACGTGAGCTGGCCTCTTCTTATAGAGGCATCGATAGATATTTCAGGGCTAGAATCTCTGTAATTAATCCACATTAAGTGTATTTGTGTACTTGCATGCTAGCTTTCTGGATTAGGTTTTTATCACGTATTCCCCAAGCAGGCTTACACATTTGATATTTAAAATGGAGAAATGTTAAGAATTCAGGAATGCAGACATCGAGATGAAATTACAATTTCTTTTGGAATGCCAACAAAAATGCTGGGAGACTGATGAGATTTCCTGTCATATCAGTCTGTAAAAACCTGTCCACTGTTTTCTTGTTTTCCTTGGAAAGGCTCGGTATTTTAACTAATTAATTTTCTAATTCCTCACATGCCATTCTTTAGGCATTGCAGGGCAGGTGTCCATTGATGCCAATGGGGACAGATACGGGGATTTCTCAGTGATTGCAATGACAGACCCAGAGGCCGGCACACAGGAGGTAAGAAAACAGCATGTCATCAGTTTACTTGGAGGGTATCTGTCTATTAAATGTTTACATTAAAATGGTGTTGCTTAACCATGTCAACCTGCAGCCCATATAATTTCTTTAAAAAAATTTATTGAAGTAATTATCCTAAACAATTTTTAAACTTTAAACTTCTTTGACAGTTCCACGTGTATTTCTTCACATTATGCTAGTCTTTAAAATTTAAAAGATGAAAACTGACATGCTAGCTAAGCCCTCATAAATTGTGAATATGAGAAATTATTGTTTAAAATAATTAAGTCCTTCTTCTCAAAAGGACCATTGGGCACAACATATTCCACTTGGGTTATTCCACTGGAGACAGCAGGAGCAGAAACAGAAGGGAAAAGCAGCCTATGCAAAGTAGCACCAGTTGCACACAGTGAACAGCATGGCTGGGTTGTTTATTAATGCACAGCCCTAACTCAAGTGGCAGTATACAGCTTCTGTTAGTTGTACTGTTAGTTGCAAAGTAAATGTCAGCATAAGTTTTACTGGTGTCCGCATCTTCACGAAGAGCCCAACAAGCTCAAAAGCGAAGCAGCATTCAAACTGTGGTGGACATTTCTCTGTGTGGAGTCTGGTGAAATTATTATTCTTGTCACCGCTGCAGCAACAACAAATTCAAGAAGCCTTTTTGCATGAGTAAGGATGTCTGATGAGTTTTCATGTGTAAAAATTATTGAAAAACTCCAGCAGTAAACTGCAGGCACTCCCAAGGTAGGAGTAATCATCATTAATTGAAGTTAGGAGGACAAATCAGTTGGGATAAGTTTGGTATGAACAACTTGTACCTTTTCTGTTTGTTCAGCCCATTAGCTCTTTATCCTGTTTATCAATTTAATCTCCTTCTCTTAGCCTTCCTTCTGTTGTTCTTTCACTTGCAGTTTGAATTGTCTTTTATTTCCTTCATGTTACCTTTGACTTTTTAACGTGTTGCTCATTTTAGTTTCTCTCCGCTTTATGGTGTATATACCTACAATTAGCCTGCTTTACATGTGATTACTTATTATTTGTATTTGCTACATTCATTTCTGTCTTCATCCCTCACTCTAGAAATATTGTTTCATTGATTCTTTGTTTTATTAATTTTGCCAATTTCTCCTATGCCAGTACGTGAACATTTATTTCTCAGCTGAGCTGAGCCAGATGAATCCCTGTTTGAGCAGAGCTGTTTTTCCAGGACCATTCAGAGTTTAAAGCTGAAAGGTCCTGGTGAAACAACAGATTACCTAGTCCAGTGGTGGCTTCACTACAGGCATGCAGGTTGTTAACCCTTGTATGGCGCCGTGTAGTTTGCATGTGGCTAGAGCTCACGCTGCAACAGGCACTCATTTTTTCATCTGGAAACTGTCTCCCAAACTCCCTCAACGCATGTTTCAGTGTTTAACCACTTTTACTTTTTAAAAATCTCTATCCTATTTTTGCTTTGAATCTGTTTGGTTTCTGTTCATAGCTATGTATTATTCTTAAGCCTTTCTGCATGCTTTCACGTTTTGTAAGTCCTGATGATAGAGGAGGACTCTCCCACTCCAATTTGACAAATTATACAGTCTCCCAGTTAAGTCTGTTGCCTGCAAACGCAACAGACTTTCTTACAAGTTTTTAACTCCAGATGAAATACTGGAAGAGAAATTAACTCCTTTATTTAGAGTGAAATCTACCTCTAAATACCTAACCAGGGCAAGTGCTATCTGTCTTTTAACTCTTTCTCTTCAAAGTAAAATAAAAGACTGGAGCAGGATATCAGTGTCTTTAATTCAAAAACCCTACTTCTAAAACCTAATTGTAGCTTTATAGGTATTTCTTATTCATAGTTGGACAAATACTTTTGATGTGTTTCTGCCGTCACTGCTGAATACTTCAGTGTTATTGTATTTGGACTCTTTCCTTCACTAGTGTGCACAGATTTTTGGAATTATTTTCAGATAAGTTAGCTACTACTAGCACAACTTAATCCTGCAACTTTGCAGTAGATCCAAAGCATGCTACTTTGAATTAAAGACGGAATTTATGCCTGGGGACAAGACTGAAATTCTAAAGTATCTTGATGAATTGGTCTGAAATAATAGCCCACGCTACCAGAATGATAAGCACAAAATGCCCTTCCTGTGTAAATATAGACCAGTGCAGAAATAGAAGGTACGGAATGACTGGCTCTGTAGAAGTTCTTCAGGAGATCTGAAGATTTAACTGAACGTGATCATGTATCTCCTGGACCTTGCAAAATAGATAAGTCCAGTACACAAAATACTTTAAATGACACTTTCTCTTGGTCGAGTGACAGTCCTGAGCATTCATTCTGGTATAGAGGAATTGAAAAAAGCCCAAGGAGAGCAGGAGGAATATTCAAAGAGTGAAAAAAAAACTTGTGTGAACTGGATTTATACAGAAAAAAAGACTGAGGGTGGAACAGGTAAGAGTCTATGAATATGTAAAGGGATATTTCAGAAAGAAAGAGTCTCTATGTTGACCGGCAATTGGATAAGTAGTAGTGGGTAGCTGCAACAAGGGAGATCTTGCTTACACGCAAGGAAAAATCACTGAGAGGAATGATAACTAAGTTCCAGAATACTTGCCTACAGAAATTGTCAAGTCTCCATCTTCAGAGGCTTTTAAGAGCAGGTTGGATAAACATATTTCAGGAATGCTCTTGTTCAGTTGATCCTGCCTTGGGGCAGAGCATGGACTGCATAACCTCCTGAAGACCTCTTCAGCCATGTCCTTTGTGATTCAGCATTCAGACACAGGAGCACAAGGAATTGGTGCAGCATTCCTTTTTGTTTTACGTCTCCAACACGATATGAAAATCTGTCATCTTTCTTTTTTGCATAGGTGATTGGAGACTACTATGGAAAGCAGGGGCGTTTTGAAATTCGATCAAATGTGAAATATCCTTGGAATTACGGCAGGCTGAGAGTAGATGAAAGCCGAGTTTTGGAGCACACAAACAATACACCATGTAAATCATGTAAGTTTAAGACTTAATGCTTCTGTGCAGCCATCAGAGGGAGGAATCCATGTAGTGAAGCAGCATAACGGGCCTTATTAAATTGCCTAGCATTGTTGTCCAAGTTGGACATCATGAGTGTGTCTCCCTGCTGACTCCTTGTGAAGCCAAGGTCTTGCAGCCTCAGACAGTATGTGTTCTGAATCACTTTCCTGAATTTAAACATGCTAGTAGTTGTATTGCCTGCATGAGGTGCAGCCCAAGGCCCTGAGGCTTTGCAACCTTCCAGGGGATAAAAGGTAAAATCTCTTTCAGCCATGAAGAAAGATATAACTGAAACCCTGAACAGAGAATAAACTTATCGATAATTAGCAGGTGGGGAGCTCAGTTCTGCCAGTGCTTGCTCTCCCAGTGCAGAATGATTTTCAACTCTATCTGAATGCTCTGTGAGGGGACAACTAGGCAGAGAAGAGGTAAAGTAGGTGGAGCCAAAAACTGTGAATCTGGAAGGCTGCGGTTTCCATGCACAAATAATATTAAGCACACATCCTGGTGTACAGAGACAAACCCCTCAAATGATCAGGGATAACTTAAGAGGAAGGAGCAGTTTAATTTCCTTAATATTTCTCTGTCTCAGAGGGTTGGAGCACCTCTCCTGTGAAGACAGGCTGAAGGAGCTTGGCTTGTTCAATCTGGAGAAGAGAAGGCTGCGGGGAGACCTCATTACAGACTTCCAGTATTTAAAGGGAAATTATAAACAAGAGGGAAATCTTGTTTAGATAGTGATAGTGATAGGACAAGGGGAAATACCTTTAAAGTGGAAGAGGGTAGATTTAGACTAGATATTAGGAAGGAATTCTCTACTATGAGGGTGAAACGCGTTGCCCTGAGAGTTTGTGGAAGCACCCACTCTGGAGGTGTTCAAGGCCAGGCTGAATGGGGCTTTGAGCAACCTAGTTTAGAGGGAGGTGTCCCTGCCTATAGCAGGAGGCTTGGAACAAGATGACTTTAAAGGTCTCTTCCAACCAAAACCATTCGATGATTCTATGACTGAGCACTTGGCAACCCTGCCAGTGGCAGGGGGCTGGGAACCTGATGATCTTTGAGGTCCCTTCCAACCCAAGCCATTCTATGATTCTGTGATTCTGTGTTCCATTCCAAAAATCCAGGTAGGCATGAAAGAAGGGAGCAGGCTGTATCCACATAAAAATGATGTTCTTTGCAGAATACTAGTCCCTACTTGGGCTCTCCTGTACCCACTGTGTCCCTGGCGCAAGAAGAAGCTTGAGTGGCTTTGACTTGAAAAGGCATAGATTCTTGGTACTGTGAAAAATCAGTCATTTTAATAAACTTGGCTGATGAGAGGTTATGATCCTAAACCAGATGAAATACAATTGTTTCTGTTATAATGGTTCAAGGCACATCCACTGCTGATTCCCATTGTGCTCATTGCTATAGTCCTGTCTTGTGTTATGATTCAGACCAAGCTGTCCAGACCAGTTTCTTAACAACATGTGTATAATCTCTATTTTTGACTTTTTTGACTTCATCTGACAGTGATCTTGGCTCCTTATTTAACTACAAGGAGAATAGGGACAAAAAATACAATGTCAGGAACTGGAGTAGAAGAGATTCCCCTTGGAGTCCTGAATTCTGAAGGCTTTACTCATTATCTGGTATTGGTCATTCATTTCCTAGTCATGTTTATTTTCCAATATGTGAATGCAAATAGTTCTCATTATGAACTCTGATTGTTTATTTTTCCCTTTTTCAAGCAGGTGGTCTAGGAGAATCAGCAGTTACAGGAATAGTCGTGGGTGCCTTACTTGGAGCAGGATTGCTAATGGCTTTTTACTTTTTCAGGTTAGTCCAATTCACTGAATGTTCCTTCAGCTCTTTGCTCATTATCCACAGCTTTTAGCTCCTGGAAGCACATCCCTGATGGGAGACAGAATGGCACCATTATCGTCTGTGGTAACATTCCCACCATAGTGAATACACTTTGCTTGTACTTTTGTTTGAATCCAAATAATTGACTCAGGGCCTCATCCTGTAACTGTTTACATCTCTGAGTAACTTTGCTCATGGAACTAGTTCCAGTTAGTTCTGTTCATTCACAGATACCTTATTAAATTACCTTGGCCTTGAAAGCCTTCTTTGATCAGCATTCCTTGGCAGAACAATTGTGCAGTCTGTGATCATGTAAGAGATTTATGTCACTTGCCTGGTACCATGCTTTATTTTTGAACATTGAGTGGAGTTGTAGTGGAAGCTAGAAAGAGATGTCTGGTTTGGTTTAAGAGAGCATTTGGAATTCAAAGCTGTGTGTTTAACTTAATAAGCTGAAGTCAGTGGAGGGTGATCAGTGTTTTATTCCTGTTTAGGTAAAATGACTCTTACATTGCTAGGCAGTAGATATAAAGTCTTGAGACTTGATCCTACGTTGCCAGACCAAATTATTCTTATACCAGTTCAGCATCTTATATATGGTATGTTTTATCCTTTTATGATATAAAGAGCAAATGCAAATAGGAGAATAGAATTAACCTCTGCACATAAGAATCAAACTTTTTTTAACAATGAAAAAACAACTTTATAAAAAACATGTTAACAAAATGAACAGGCAATACCTTTGTCAGTTTACTAGCACATTAATGGGGTTTCAAAAGATCTAAGAACCAGGATGAATACAACAAATACTTAACAATATTTGGTGCTTATATCATGTTTTGTTTGGGTCTGAAACAAGACAAGTTAACTGGGACTGATTAAAGACTGTTTGTCTTTAAAAAAAAAAAAAGAAAAGAAAAGAAAATACAACTGTATCTTTATATTCTAGTTCATCAGAGGCTCTTGCATCTTTTTATACATTCCCAATCCAAGCTGGTAATTTCAGGTTTTTTTGTTTGTTTGTTTGTTTTTTTAAGTATTGCTGATACCAGGAGGAATTGCTAGTTGAGTACAAGAAATGGGGCAAAAGGCATACCTAAGCAGATATAAAAATATACAAAGATCATTGTAGGAACAGGTCTTAAACTCTAAGTCATCTGACACTAAGATCTGAGTTGGAAATCCATGTGAAAAAAGATGGATCAACAGTCTTTGTATTTACAGTCAGAGGGGAGAAATGAGCACTTTTTTGGGTGCAGTTCTCGTCATCTTCATGTAAAAGCCAAAGCAGGTCAGCAGAATTCCTTCTCTCCATCAACTGAAGGAATCAGCGGGTACAATCTTAGATGAAGCTGTGCATTGCAGACATCTCCTTGGGTGAATTTACGCTGGCAATCCAATTTGTACCCATTCAGAAAAGGAGTAGAGGCAAACTTATAACTCCACTAATAGTATGCACTTAGGAAACGTAGCATATCAAGAAGTATGGGTCAGATTTTCAGTAAATGCATTTCTAGAAATTGTGTACCTGAAAATGATGTTTTACCTGAAGCTTATGTAGCTTTCAGACTGCATACGCACCTTCTGATTACATTGCTTTAATCATTTGGGTCTGTAATCAGTACAAATGGGCATGGAAACTCAGTTTTGAGCAAGTGTGCAAACTCCATTGAAAGATCTGGATTGTAGTTCTGATACCTGTTTGAAAGGATTTAAACTCAAGGAGCTGCATTTCTGAAACAAGGGCATGTCTGTGTGGATGAGCTGCTACTGAGTGTGTGCAGGCTCACCTGTGGAAGGCTGGCATAAATTAAGTAAAAAACATATTTTTTTCTGATTACTTTTAAGCCTATGGATACAGACATAGTTGTCTAGGGAACATGTAGGTACACAGCTTCTGCTGAGTCATATTATCCGAATTAAAACCTTGTTGTTTTGAGAATCCTTCCACCACCACATACCTTGCTTAGGCTTCTGCTACACATGCAAGTGGAACAGAGGATAGAATCGTGGCATTCAAGGATTTTGTCATGCATCTACTCAAGAAGTACTGTGTGCAGGTGGGGCTGAACTAATGCCCTTCTGGAGCATTGGTCTTGAGATTCAGTGGAAGCATAAATGCATGAAAAGTAAATGTGGTAGTCTTACGATTTGGCGAGAAGATTTGGGTACTAAAGGGGAAACTGAAAGGCAGCCAGAGGCAGTGTGACGTATAAATTAGTACAACAGGATCCATCAAAAGGCCCTGGAGGAAGGCATACAGTAAAAAGTGTGTCTATTCCATGAGCAATTGTATTTACATCTTAGCTACATGCTACATCCCTTTTCTTAATTCATCTTACTACCTCTTCTGATATTATAAACATAGTAGCTTTCTCTGTGGGAAATGGGAGGATTAGTTAGCTAACATACAGTTTCAGTAAGAAATGCAACTGAATAAAGAGTCAAATCCATTGTTTGAACTCTGCAGAAAGTGCCCCCTGTACACAGGAAAGAAGTTTGGCTTTGATCAGTGTAAGGCAGTGATGTGACACAGTTCACACGACATTTCACAAAAACTTCCTAATCACTTAAATCAGAATTTTTCAAAGAAGCAAATGTCTGTGTCTTGGTGCTTTGAGACTGCTGTGTGACAGTCATTCTTGAGCCTGGGTAAAATGTTTCAATGCAAACTGCTTTAATCTTTGACCAGGGTTTCACATTCTGTCACATTTCATTTTTCAACTGGAACCCAGCTGTCCCCTACAGGCATTCTTTATAAGGAAGGTCCTGTTATCCTATAGCTGGAGAAGGATTTCTCACTCTGTTCCTCTTCTTTCATGCAGAAAGAAATACAGAATAACTATTGAGAGACGAACTCAGCAGGAGGACTGTAACATGGGGAAACATCGGCAGTTACGCGAAGACTCCATTAGATCTCATTTTTCTGCTGCATAAAGAAGAAGAAAAATAATCCCATTCTTCCTGGGGAAAAAAAAAAGAATTAGGGGAATGGGCGCAACCAAAGACATGAGTGTAAAAAAGAAGAGGCTCTTGAGGAACTCACTCTTTTAAGCAGTAATTTTGTCTTAATTTTTTTCAGAAGCTCAGGAATGGTTTACTAATCACATGATGCCGCATGGCCTTTCATCTCATGAACAAAAATGATGCAGTTTGGTGTTACAGGATGTACTTAATATGTAAAGACAATATTTCTTAAGACATGTATTAAGAACGGCAGATATGTGTTTAATTGATGGGGATGCTGTATTGTTTCCCTTTTTTCAGCTCCTTCTGCCACCTTCCTTAGTTGCACCTCGCTCATGGGTATCAAATACAGATTCACAGACACAAATGCTAGTTTGCTGTCGAACTGAAAAGATGAAAAAGATGAAAAGATCAAAAGTACTGATTCTCCCTCTTATGTACCGGGAGTTTAGAAAAAACTCCAGTGAAGTATGTGGAGTTTCGCTGGTATGAAATAGTGAAAGAGAAGAGGCCTCCAGAGCAGATGGGCTAATTCTGCAGTCTTATATGTATTTTTATTGTGCTCTTTTCTTTCCACTCAATCACCTTTCGGAGCCCATGTGGAGCCTTTTCCTGTTCCCAATGAAGTCAATGGCAAAATCCCATTAACTTCAGTGAGCACAGGATTGCATCCAAAATATGTAAATACAAAGGAGTTTGTATAGCTGAGACAGTTCAAAAGAGGGTCTTTTTTGTGTGTAAAAATGACATTAATGCTACCATTTTAGTTTTAGGATATTTTTTATCTTGTATTTTTCTATTAAGATATCTATTTTTGCTTTGGTAGGCTTAAAACTTAAGGGGGATAATGTTTTGAAGACATATTTTTTATGATAGGAGTAACACGCAAGGAAAGTCAACAACAGTAAATGCATTTTAGAATCAATATTTAGGGGAGGAGAAGTGACTTTATGGAAAATAACAAACTTTTTAGCCCACTTTCTTCTCCAGGTGTATGTGTCCTGCGTACAGTTATTTAAACAATATAAATGCAGTTACCAGATCGCTTATGTGATGATAACTCTGATCCTGAAGATAATGAACTGTTTGTGTGTTAAACAGTCCCACATTAGTCAGTGACACTAACTTCACCTTTGTACAATTAAACACACAAACAACTATCTTCAGAATCAGGATTGTAAAACACTACTCTAGGACTGACTTTAATCCCACTGCCATTAGTATGCCTGGGAACTTTGCCATTGACTTTACTAGGAGCAAAACTGAATCTGTGATGAATTAGCTACTGACAGGTTATTTCACGTTAGACAGATGAGAGGTCTTTCTAGTCAAGAAACGGAAATGAACAGCACGTAATATAAATGATGAAGACGACCTGTAAAAATACTGTCTGTGAGAAAACCCAGCTATGACTATGATTGTAACGCATGAAATCTTCTGGCTTATCTTATTCTGATTTCATAAGCAGAATTTTTCTAGTCTCAGGAGTCATAGTCAGACTTTATACAATGGTTATTCTCAAAACTGGCACCAAAGCCTGTGTTCTACAAAACTTTTATACTATGAGAAGCCAGAGTGAAAATTCAAAGAAACCATTTTGATGTAGCTAGAAGTGAATGAAGAGCAAAAGCTGGCTCTGTTTTCTTTCTGCTGTCTTTTGTTGGTGGGGAAATACTCCATGGAATAATTCATTGGACTGTTTTTGCTATTTCTTTCATTGCACTATCTCTTAGCATACGCAGTGGTTATCACCTGCTTGCTGATCGTCAGGAGAGCTGCAGGATAAATGATGGCCATAAAATGGGTAGATTTCAGGATTTTAGGCGTCTTTAGGATTTACTGTAACAGTTATTATTCACGTGGTAGATTTATCTCATCCTGTTTTCCGATCAAGATCTGTATGACTTCTGCAAAGGAACGATATCCAAAGTAACACTGAGACTAGTGGACAGCTTTCTGAAGTAGACTCCTCGTCTCATGGGCATCAGAGAAGGGTGTCGGCTAGAACAGTATTCCAACTGTCATACAGTTGGAGAGAAAAAAGACTTCCTGATTAGTTTCTGGAAAAATTTAAAAATAATTGAGTTTATCTTGTCAGTGGGTGTGGTTTTGTTTGTTTGTTTGTTTGCAGTTTTTGGTTGATTGGTTGAGTTTTAAAAAAGAAACTAATTTCAGAGAGAACTTTAATCTACTTTTGTTTTGCAAGTAGGCCTTTCTTTATTTTTACTTTCTTTTGTCCTTTAGACTACTTTGCCATAGCAAAAAGGAAGGAAAATTTTTAAGCATGTAGAGAAAAAGGGTATGATTTGAAGGATAAACTTTTTTAGACATGGTAATTGCTATGAGTTATCTTGCCAGTTTGAACTGGCACCAAACTAGCCACTAGTTAGGGAGCAAAGCGGTGTTGATCTGCCTTTTTCCTGTGCTGTACACAGCCAGGTCTGAGCAGAAGATCAGAGCGATGAGATCTGTCTGAAGCAACACATTGTTGGGGCAACTTTTTTGTTTTGTGGCATCTCATTATAACTAAGCATTCTTTAAAAAGTAGAACAAAAGGTCACTCCTCAGTTAAAATGACAATTCCTCTTCCCAGATTTTTGTAGGATTTTTAATCACGGCTTCAGGAAGTTTCGTTCTGAGATGTCTGTTTGTGGGATGCTGATGGTGGCCTGGCCACAACTTTACATCCCAGCACCTCTCATTTTCTAAAGGCAAACCTTTCTTGCATGTTAGAGTATTTTAGATTAACAGGCATAATCTTTCTAATTTGGTGTACACCTGTGAATTTTTCCCACAGAACCATGGAGATCATGTAAGGTGTTTCACGTAAGTAAATTCCTCTATAGCATAAACAAACTTGCCCTTCATAGCTGCCCTCAGCAGGCCTCCTGCTAATCGTTCACAGGTCTTCCAGGAGCCACAGATCAAAAACTGCCTTGAGTTTACATTATTCATCAGGGTTTCTTTACTATCTAATGTCCTTTTCCTTTTTGGTTCATATGCATTAGCTCAATGCCACAATGTTTAGGCTTCAAACTCAGTAAGGAAATGTTTAATCAAAGTAATAATAATTGATTCTCAAAACAGTTTTCAAAACCCACATTTTTGGCTTCAACAAATTACCTGTGTTACAAATATACATTACAGAGCAGCACAAGGAGAGCCTTGACTCAGCCTAGCACTTCAGAACACGCATGAAATGTGCTCGACTGCAGCTTGTAAGTGCTTTACTCACTTGGGACCAAAGGGTACCGTACTGGCCATGGCCAAACCAAAGGGAATCTTGCCTTGTGCTTGAATTGGAGTGAGGTTGGCAACAGAGTCCATGTCTTTATTTTGAAATCTCACACCTATGACTATAATTGGTGAAATAGAACTGGTGGCTTCACATTTTTGGCAGTGGAAAATTCTGATAATTTGGTATTTCATTAAATTACCAAATATCAGGCAGCTTAATAGCTGATTCACCTCAAAATTCTTTTCTAGAGAATAAGATGGACAAATCCTCTGATGTCACTCCCTTACTTGAAGCACGTGTACTTCCACTGCAAGTTGGCTGTTGCAGCATGCTCTACAACAGAGAAAGATGAAGCAAAACTTTCAGTAGGACCTGTGATTTAGTATGCTGAGACCCACAGCTTTAGTGAGATGCCTAATGCTTTGGTGTGGACCTCAGGTAGTTTGGAAAGTTTTGCTTATGGACGGACATTTGTGTGCCCAGAGCTGTCTGTGACTGTCATCATAACCAGTTAATTCTCAGTTCCTTCTGTGATATGCTTCACTGAGAATATTCAACCAATGCTGAAAATTGCAATAGGAATACTGTGCATTTTGCAGGATTGTGGCCAGAATTCAGCTTATTAAGGAGTTGCATTCATTCATTTCTGAAAATAAATTTTATTGATCTATTTTCAGTTTGTTTTTAAGAAATGGTTAATTGCATTACTGAAAGTATTTTACAGGGTTTTAATGGACAATTATTAAGGTGTAATTAATACTTTGAAAGCAGAGGGAAGGATGGGAGCTAGACAAAATAAGAACATGCTCCATGACAACATGTTTTAGTGTGAAGTTGATCTCTCATTTTTTGTCTTGGAGATCCAATCACTCTCTCCTTAAGCAAAACAAAGAAAACCTTCCATTGATTCAAGGGAAGTAAACTCAGGCCCTCACTGAAGTGTCTTCAGGCTTTAAATTCAGCATCTTGAAGCAGTTCAGAGTGAATTTCTCAGCTTTGGAGTAGAACAGGCTGCATCAGCCTTAGCTGACCTTGGCTCCGGAGCGATTTTCACCTCATGAATGCCGTAATGCTCCTGGAAAGCTAAGAATAGACATCAAAGACAGGAAGCTAATAGTCCTGGTCGTAAATTTCTTTGGCAATTCAGTCCACCTTTTCCGGAGCTCAAGACAGTTCCACATCCTTCACTACCCTCCTCTGTGCTTCAGAGTAGCCATGTAGCCATTCTGTTTTTTTAAATAAAGCAGTTGAGGTTTTTTGCTCATTTTCTCCCATAGTGGAGTGAACACTGTTGAATTCCCTATTTTTTAATGCCCTTTTCTCCAGTTTCAGAAGTACTCTGAAAAGAGACAGCTATTTTCCATCACGTACTCAGACATTCTCCCAGTTCCTTGGGAGGTGGCTTTTCTGTAGTTTCGGCCCATGCTTGTTGACTTGCTGTTCAACTGCCTGCACACCTTGCGTTGGCCACGTCAGCCAGCTGCTACTGGAGATTTAGGGCCAGAATTGTCCAGTGTTGCCTGTCAAGTAAACAAGGCTGAAAAATTGGATTAGCTAAAAACTTTGTGGAGTTTAAGTGGAATTTTGAGGCTGGCATCCTTTTAAGAACATCCAAGGCTGGCACTGCAAATTGAAGTTAGTGATTCCTTGGCACCTGTTTGCTGCAGGACTGAGCTCACAGGAAGTGCAGTGATCCAGGTGTGAGCAGATGATGTCAGGTGTCATGAGCCACAATTTTTACCCTAGTTGTTGTTAAAAAATGACACCGAGCATACTGACCTGCCTGTGAGGCAAATGGAAGCAGATATGTTTCCTGTGGTACATTACTTTTTCTGTGGGTCAGGAACACGTCCTAGTAACTTCTGTCACAGCAGTGAATGATGAAGGGATTCATTCTGTGGCACATCTTTTTCAGGAGGCAGCGTTAGCCCTTTTTAGAAAGAAAGGAAAACAGAAGTTACTTTCTGGAATACATTTTGAAGACATGCTGGAAAAAGCTTTGCCTTCAGATGTGCTGTGCATACTCCCTTCCTCCCCACCTTTCTTTCTTGCTGCTGAAAGCACAAAAAGATTTGTGTGTGTGTGAAACCTTTCAAGTGGAAGAATGGAAGCATGTGCACTGTGCCCATCCCTGCTTAGAGACAGAAATGAATTCCAGCGGCTTCAGACCTGTATTTTTTCCATTCTCAGATACCTTTTAACATCCTAACTCTTGAGACTGATTAAAAATGATTGATGAAATTAAAACAAGTAGCTGTTTGTGAGAGACCTCAGACCTGGCTGTCTACGGGGTTCAGCAGGCGGTGCAGCAGACTTTGTTCATGTCTTTTCTCTTCTAGAGGATGACAGGAAGCCTAAGAACTTTGGCTTACCCCAGTGAAGCCTTAAGTCTGGCATTAGTGCATCTCTCCCCTTATCTCACCAATAAGAGAAGAAAGGATAAAGGTTAATATTGGAGTTTTTAAGAGGTCAAGGCTGGTTTTGATCAAGACAATAACGCTGCCATGGCTTTGAGGCTTTTTTGGGCTCATGTTTAGTTATGTCCAGTGTATCATTACATAGACTGTTTTATTATGCTATTACTTCTTCCAGAATTTACCTTTCAGGATGCCTCTTAACCAACATACATCGAACTTACAGCATACGGAACGAGCTTTCAAAAGGAGAGGCTTAGAGTTCACTCAAAATCTCTCACTAACCACTAACTTAATATTCTACATCAAAGGCAAAATATTCTTAATAATATGACACTGTTAAAATGTATGTTAAGCTATAATACTTCATAAAATCTTATGTGGACTCACTAGGTGTTACATTTTTGAAAGGTTAAAATCCAATCTGTGTGAACTGTTGCTTGGTGTTACTGTCACGCGAATGTTTCTAGAGGACACTTGAGCACGCAAAGAAATGTACCAAAAAGGGTGTTTTAAAATGATCTTGTTTTAATGGTTGCTTTTGTAATGTCAACTGATATGCACAAGGAACACACAGTTCTTTCCCCTCAAACTATGATCAGGTGTTTTGCTATTGTTATGCAAACCTTCAGCAGACATAACCAGCACGGCTATGCTGATTCATGGTTGTTGATGGTCTGGACTTCTCTTTCTCTGTGAAATTCATATGCAGTGTGACAGAAGAACAAGCCACACTAAAAAGTCAGTATCACGGCTCCTAATTCGTAGCCAGTTATCCTGGTGCTACATGAGGCGATAAACATGTCCTCTTTTATTTGGTATATCCCTCATGTAGTTTTGTGGCAGATGATGCAATGAATTCTGCAGTAAAGGTTGCAAAAGTTGAAAATATCTGTTCTGGATATAGGGAAAATACTCGGGAATTTATTATTCCCCTATGAAGATACCATTGACTGTACTGAGAGTGGGATCAAGCTCTTTTTGCACAGTGCACGGTCTTTATTGTTCAGTAGCTAATTTTTCGAGGCTCAGCAGAAGGATTATTCACCTTTTAAATCCTACGTAGCCCCAGTATCTAACATTTAAATGGGAATTAAGGGATGTGTAGGACCTGGCCAGGTTGTACCATGCCCATACACAGATACATGCAAGTAAAAACATTTTTGCTGTGCAGGTCTGAAAGTTCTGAGAAGACATAGATAGAAAGGCAGGATGAAAGCAATGGGTAGAATTTGCTGTGTTTCTTGTGCATAAGGTGTAATAATCACACACAAAAAAAGAGGACTCAGGATAGACACTGTGGACGTTAACTTTGTCCCCTATTTGGGGGTGATACTGTTCATTATTAATGTAAAAATACTGGACAACAGAGAAACCTATTATCAGTCTAGTAGAAAATGAATGGAAAGCTGCACAGTATATTGTACTGATGTAAGTAGAACTATCTGCATATAATGTGATTTTATTTATTGTTGTTTTTGTGTAGAGAAGAGTGAGTATTCATGACTGTGGATATAACCTTTGTTTATGTGTTTAATGTATTTTATTTCTTTTAAAACTTGGTCATTTAAAATATCTACATTCATTGGTGTCCTTTGACTTTTTATTATGTGTGTTTTCTTTTACACATTTTAAAAATGAGAGAATATCACATACCTAAATTGTAGCAAAATGTTTCCATTAAAGAAATAGGAATATGATATCATCTGTTTCCCTAGCGTCTTTTGTCACGTGTTCACTATATTTTTCAGTCTGTTTCACTGGTACCTTATCAAGTGAGCAGTGTTTTTTCTATCTTGCAGAAGAAGCAAAACATATACATTTTACCAACGTACAAGCTCATTTCTTTGCAGCAATCTTATCAAATTGGGGTTGTTTCATTCTGTTTCTCTACTGTGCTTTTAGATACATTCTTCAAATTACCCTGTTTTGTCTAGCTGCCTGCTTTCTGTAAGCGTGTGTCTGTTGTAGCAGTGTTGCCAAATTTAAGATTCATGCTTGAGACTATGCCAGACCTTTATAATCTAAACTAGCCGGGAAATGAGTATGAGGAAGAAATAATCTGATCACACTCATATCAAAACTGCAAGTACCAACAATTCGCTGGGGAGCTGATAAAGAGAAGGAAACATCCTCTGAGTTAACTATGGACTTAAAATCTTTCTGCAGCCCAGGAAAGCAGGAAGAGTGAAAACACAGGCTTGGAGAGGCCCATTCAATTAGTAGAGAATTTAACTACTTTCCTAGCTGCAATGCTTTTCACTGGTAAATGTCCAAATGTGTCATTAAATTTAATTAACTCAGTATTGCCAACAAGTAAACAAATATTACCAGTTTGTACAGCTGATTAAAGGTGCAAAGAGATTAACTTTCCTCAATTTGCATGAAATGTTATCTGCATATATTAAAACTAAGAATATTTTATATCTGCTTTGGGGTGCTGCGGAGACCTCACTGCAGCCTTTTGGTATTTGAAAGGAGCTTGTAATAGGGAGACCAACTTTTTACACAGTCGGATAGTGATAGTACAAATGGGAATGGCTTTAAACCCAAAGAGGGGAGATTTAGGTTAGATATTAGGAAGAAATTTTTTACTCAGAGGCACGGCACAGGCTGCCCAGAGCAGCTGTGGTGCCCCATCCTCGGAGCTGCTTAAGGCCAGGTTGGATGGGGCCTTGGGCAGCCTGAGCTGGTGGGGGGCAACCAGCCCACAGCAGGGGGATGGAACTGAGTGAGCTAAAGGCTAGGTCCCCTCCAACACAAGCCGTTCTGTGATTCTAAATGTGCCTCTCCAGAGATACTTGTCTAATTGTATGAAAGTTGTACAGCCACAGATAACTATTTCTCCTAGTTTTGCTTGATGGATTTTGTTTTTTTTAATGCTCTTCTATTTTTGTCCAGTTACAATCAAGGCTTGTCTGGAATTACCTAGGGATTTTTCAATATTAATTGATAATTGTATAAGTACTGTTTTGTGTTCCTGGTAACAGCAGTAATCATTAAAGGGGTTCTGTGATCTTTTGAGGAGTGCACATTTTGCACAGAATCAGATGTGGTCAGCTCCAAAAGTAATGCCTGATATTTTGTTATATTGGCCCAAGACAATCGGAGGCAGATGTTGCTAGTATGGCCATTGAGGCTGAATCCTCCCACCAATATCCCGTTACATTTTGTTGCTGTGTGACAGATGGCAGCAGAGGGGCAGTCTGACAAAATGGCATCTGACATGGAAGTGTGGTTGAAGCAAAGGTGTGACGTTGAATTCCTCCATAAGGAAAAAATTGTTCCCGTTAGCATTCACTGCTAACGTTTATGGAGACCAAATGGTGGATGTGAGCACAGTGAAGCGGTGAGTTACGCATTTCAGCAGTGACAACAGTGACCGTGGGTCACTTACGCTGGCGCAGATTTTTTATGAGTGCAGCATGTGGTGCTTGTTCTTGGCTGGCAAAAATGTGTGATTAATGGTGGTGACTATGTTGAAAAATAACATTTTGTAGCTGAGAATTTGCTCTATCAAAGTGTTATTGTGCTCTTTGTTGTAGTTTCCATGGAAAGAAACAGGAGGCATTACTTTTGGAGCAACCTAGATAGAATCATGTGATCATAGAATGGCCTGGTTGTTTTTAAGCTCCTTCTAAGTACTGGAAGGGCCCTATGAGGTCTCCCCAGAGTCTTCTCCAGGCTGAACAAACCCAGCACCCTCAGCCTTTCTGTGTAGGAGAGGTGCTCCAGCCCTCTGCACATCCTCATGGTCTTCCTCTGGACCCACTCCAACAGCTCCACATCTTTCCTGTGGTAGGGGCTCCAGGCCTGGGTGCAGTAATGCAGGTGTAGCTCCATGAGGGCTGAGAAAAGAGGAACAATTACCTCCCTCTCCCTGTTGGCCACCCATCTTAAGATGCAGCCCAATTGCCCTTCTGGGCTGTAAGCACACACTATTGTCTTTCTTCAAGCTTTCCATTCACCAGAATCCCTAAGACCTTCTCAGCAGGGCTGCTCTCAATGAGTTCTACATGACTCATCTCTAATGTCTTCTAGCAATTTAAGATTCTAGTCAGGATACACTAAAGATTATTCTTCTAATTAAAAAGATTATTTTACTGATGTTTAATTCTAAGTTGGCCAGAACAGAGACCAATAATGCTATGTGCTTCACTGCTGTTATATTCTAGGGATATGTCATCAAGGGAACACAGCAGGAGAAACTTTCAACATCTTGCCTTCACTGGTAGCAATGGAAAGAAATCAGCTTTGATAACATAAAGTTTTGAATCAGTCTTGAGAATTTGTTGTAAATTTATTGACTGAATTTATGTTCAGTATGGCCTTCAGGCTATTACTGCCTGCCCAGCACATTGTTATCTCCACCATGGTCAGACTTTCTTTTACTGACACTGAGATTTTTCTTTCTTTCTTTCTTTTTTTTATAGCTTCTCCTTCAAAATGAGTGCTTGATATGTGTCATTAATTGTGCGTATGTATAAATAAATCAGTATTTATGAAGCAGATCATGCTAATGTTTTAATTATCTTCTTGTCAGAGTATTAGCAACCCTGACAGAAGTTTCATGTGGTGAGAGTACTTGTGGCAAATGATCTTTAACGGTAGCAACTTTTGGATAGCATTCGCAATATTTTGTAACCTGGCTGGATGCATTTCTGTGGCTTTCTCAGGAAACTGTTTCTTGAAGAATATTTATCACATTTCTGAAAAACTCTGATGGCAGTTGACCCTAACTTGGTCTTGAAATTCAGCCAATGTTTTCTTGTCTTGAAAGAGCACTACCGATAAAAAGTAATTGTTCAACTGACAGAACCTCTTTTGTTGCCTCCTAGGAATAACCATCATTTACAGTCTCTAATGCCAAAAGGATCTCCCTGTGTACATATGCCACTCTTCATAAATTTTTCTGAGTCATCTTAGCACTGGTTTGATGTTTTTAGTCATCTGCCTCAGGAAAAAAAGTATTCTTATTTACCATTTTCTAAGTAATTACTCTGTCCACTACAGCAATTGGTTCTAGGTGTACACTGGTTTGTTATCAAGCTGTTGCTTCTTGACAATGTCATTCAACTTACACAATAAACTCTTGCTTTACATATATATAGCTTAGGTACTAGCTGATGTTGAAAATTGTCACTGTGAACTTACATTTGCTCAGGACATAAAGGGACAAAGGAAGACCAGATCCTTGGAAGCCCTGTTCATCTTACACCTACATTTCTGCAGTACTGGAGCAATTTCTCCATCCTGATCTATTCTAAGCTCTCACTGTGTGAAGAACAACTGAAGAACAACTACTACAGTGCTGCCTGTGAGACAGCAAGCCTCACAGCTAGTTATTTCTCCTGTCTCCCTTTTGGGGTCTAGCAGACTAACGGAACACTTAACTAAACCACAAAAAACACACAGCAGAAGCAGTCCTTGTGCCTTCTCCCTGCCTCTTGCCTAGAGTTAGAATAGTAGAGGCACGTCTGGGAAAAACCAGGGTCCTGGATTCGGATCAGGTGTATAACTGAATAACTGATGTTTTTCTAAGAGAGCAATGTTATTAATGAACCAATGAACTTGCTGAACTCTGTTGTTGTTGAATGAAAACCGAAAATGCCTCAGTAAAGGCATTTGAAAATAATTTTTGCCATAATCTAAATGTCTCTCTAGACAACCAGGCTACAGCAAGGACTTCTCAATTATTTCTCTTGCAACAGCAGAACAATTACTTTATTGTCATTTAGACTTAAAAGGGAAAGATTAAGAAGACACACCATCTACCACGGCTTAGAGGTCATTCTATCAGGAATGTGGATTACTGGATTTAAACAGCTCTTCAAACCAAACAGAAGAAAGATTTGATCAGGGATGTGTTACAACCATTGTAATTATTACTAATTAAAAGGACAGTAGGAACAGTGTGACTTATGTGTTCCGGCAAGTTGAAACAGACTGCGCTAGTGACTCTGAAATCTGAATTAGAAGAAAACTGCTCTCACACTGAAGTATTTCAGACAGTCCTGACAACGCTATCTCTGAACTTGCATGCATGCTTAAGATGCACCTGCTGAAGAGTGTTATCAGTAATGACTGAACTACTGCTTGAGCAGTCTTGAAGTGTGGAGTATGCTGGCTCTGCAGTATCTGTCTCCACGTGCAAACAACAGCTCTAAAGGAAGAATTCTCAGCCCCTGAGTGATTGAATTCTTTCATGCAAAATCCTTTGATAACAAGAGAAAGGTTCCCACTTGCTCCCATTTGATTACTGAGGGTTATGTGGGAAACCAGATCAGAAATAAGCAGGAAGAGGTGGAAGCCATAGTGCAATTAGAAAACTATGAGCTAATTACTATCACAGAAACATGGTGGGACAAATTGCACAATGAAATACTATGATCAAAGGCTACAAGCCTTTTAGAAGACAGGCAGAGCAAGAGGGATGGAGGAATTGCCCTTTATGTTACAAAGTGGATAGATTGTGAGGAGCTGCCTCTAAAAAAGACAGCCATAATCAGGTTGAGAACTTGGGGGTTAAAATTAGGGACCAGATCAATAAAGGGCAACTGGTTGTTGAGATATACTACTGGCTACCTGATCAAGGGGAGCCAGTTGATGAAGCCTTCTTGCTTCAGATACAAGAAGTATTGCATTCACAGGCTCTCATCCTGATGGAGAATTTCAACTACCTGGATATCTGCTGGGAAAGAAACGTTGTGCTGCAAGCAATTCAGGAGACTCCTGGAGTCTGTTGAGGATAACTTCATTGTTCAAGTATCGGACAGATCAACCAGAGATAAAGTGTTAGTGGACTTTGTGATCAAAAATGCTGAGGAGATCATTAAAGGGTTATGTCTGGAGGCAGCTTGAGCTTTAGGATCCATTCCCTGGATGAGTTTGTAATAGAGAGAAATGAGGCTTTCTACTAGGCTATGTGCAGTATTAAGGAAGAAATAATGGACCTTGTCAGGAAGGCACCAAAAGGTTTAAAGAATGTGGACTAGACTCTGCCCTTCTGCATGCCTTCTTAAACAGAAATAAACCTCAGAACCACCTGGGATTCACCCAGCACCAGTTATAAATAGGAATAACAGAGTAAAGACTTCAAACAAAGGAAAATGCAGGCTATGTATCAGGAAAAATTGCATAAGAGTGTGATCTATTAGCCCTCAGGCACCAGTCCCAAAGGGAGTGGGCCTGGAATTTCTGTTGCTCAAAGCACTGAAACCCAAAGTCCCTGGGAGCGTGCTGCAGGAACAATCCTGCGCTGACTGGAGGCAGGATGAGGTGATTTAGCTGGTGGTCATTTCCACCTCCAAATCCCTTTTATGTACATGCCAGGATGCTTTTATTGACAAGCTACAGTTCAACGCCAGAGCTGAAAGCAGCCTGGACACCACTTGAGAGAATGATTCAGAAGAAGTAGACAGGAAAGGAGGTATAGAAAGAGGGGTGGGGGGGTTAATTTAACTGAGACAAGCCAAAGTCTATAAAAAATTTTCCAGTTCAGTTTGGGATGGGAACTGAGGTTGAAACAAAGAAAGAGCACTTAAGTGATCGCATCAGCTCTTGAATATTTATAGATGCATGTCACATGGCAGCAGCAAATATGTTAAAGCCTCATTAACACTGCTTTCCTTAGTTCAAGCCTGACAAATTAATACAGATATTAAGGGCTCTTGCCTCTGAGACAGACACCTCTGCTCTGTAAGCTCTCACCTGGGTCTGACCAATCTGAAATTCTTCCCCTGCCTGAGCTGCAGCTGAAGCAAATGTTTCCATCGGTGCTAGCACCAAACAATTTCCTCCTCCCTACAGCTCCCTGTTCTCTGCCAAGGAAATAAAAATGATGGAGAAATAACCTCTCCTAATCATGAATGTCTCTCAAAGAAACATGTTTTATTTCACCTCTTTACATTGTCAGTCCTTTCTGCAGTCTCTCCTTTCATCACTTGTTTTCACTTTATCATTTCTTTCCTTTATTTCCTCCATTTTCCTCCTCTACTTTCTGTACTCCGTGCGTAACCTCCTTTCCCTCCCACTGCCTACCATTTCCTAAGTGTTTGCTTTCTCTTTCTGTAAAGCTATTATTAAAATTGCTGTCTTGTTTTAAAGAGTTCATCTGGTCTGTCTGTGCCTGGAGAAAAGACCTTGGCCATGCATGCAACCTGAGGCAGTAAATCTCTGGACCAGAACCCTTTATTTGGGTCCACCAGGCAATGATGAGTTGTGCATTTTGCTCGTTTGGTCACTGTCCATGTCTTTGTGTTATTTTACCTCTGAACTGCTGCAAGGAGTGCTTCTGGGGAGAGAGTACCTGTCTCTAATACTGCATGGCTCTAATTTTAATTCTGGTTTACTGCAGAAATGTAAATAATCACAAACAACTGCATTCCTTCAGAGGGCATGGCTTGTGCCAGCTGTCCATCAGTGAAAGCCAGACAGTGACACAACTTTTATGATAAAAGGTAGCACAACTTTCCTTGGATCAGCTTAAAGATATTTTTATATTTTATAACCAACTTATCTCTTATTTCTCAGACCATAGCCTACCAGACTGGAAGAATGATTGAAATCGAATTGCAATATTGCAGCCTTCATCTATATATTCAGACTGCCCATTGAAAACAAAGTTGATTGTCGGTCAAACAGATAGTACTAAAGGTAGTGTTGTGCTGGGACATGATGAACCTAACTTGGCGGACTAATGTTAATAGAACTGTACTCCTGTAGAAGGAGGAGGCAAAGGCACACCTGTTTGCATTCCATGATACCAGCACTGTTCCTCTTATTCCCATAGGTCTGCAAAATTTGAAGCTGATTGTATTATCTTTATTAAGAGTTACAGCCCTGTGTTCAGGCAACCAAGAGATCTACATCACAGGAGAAAATCTTTGAAGTGATGGTAACTACATCTTACATAAGGCTTCACAAAGGTACAAAGCCATACACAGATGTCAAGCAACACACAGCACACCACACAGCACCAACAATAAGCAGTTCTGCTTCTTGAAGAGTGTTATAATGTTTGGAATGCCAGCCCAGTTTTCCTAGTTGAGTAGGTTCTTTGGCTGAAAATTGATATGTTCCATGACAGAGCAGGCATCTGATACTGCTCTTACATTTCTGTTGTTGACTGGACTGAAAATTGAACCCGACTGTGGAGCAGTCTCCATAACTTCTGTGCATCAAAACTGATGGGTTATGTTAAGAGGCTTCCATGTACCACAGACTTTGACAAAGGGAGTTTTATGCCTCTGCTCAGAGGTGCCTGATTTGAGACAGTCTACAGTTGTTTGACTTTCCCAGTGGCAAATCTTTGCCCTGAGAAAATCAGATCTTATTTAGATTTGGTTAAGCAGTCCCACGTATAAGAATATGTCCAAAATCGCTAGTCAGTTGGAAAATATATTTATTAAAATACCAGTCCTCAAGTCCTCTTCAGCAGTCCTTAATCACTACTCTAAAAATCTGTTTATTGTATCTTCTTTATGATAACCAATTTCCTCTCACTAGTAATTTTACAAATGCACGTATGTGGAAAACACTGAAAACAGAAAAAAAATCGTACAGAAAATTTGAAAGGCTGGAAAAAAATCAGGGAAATGATTGCTAAACAAAGTAAATACTCATATAGAAAGACATGTGCTGCTTTCATTAAAAAGCCAAGAGTCATCCTAAATCCTAAATTCCTTTCTGCTATTGTGAACTAACACAAACACCTCCTTGAATTGCGTAAGCCCTGCTAACTGTGGATATAACAAACCAGAAGCCATAATTTGATTTATACTCCTATTCAAAATGCAATCTGAAGCTGGGCTTTCAATCGAAACCTCACTTCTCAGGTCTGCTGCTATGGTGAGTTTCAATGCACACATTTACATCACATTTACACTGCTCCAGAGCTCTGTGTTTCATGTGTTGCTTAGGCTCCCTTGTGGATGTGGGGTTAACTGGATTAATTCAAGCTTCCGAAGAATGTTAGTGTCCGAGGTGGGAGGCAGGAAACTGGAGTGTTCTGCAAACTATTCATCTATTTTGCTAACAGAGCATATTATTTCCTAATGCATTTAAAGTTTCAGAATCAAGGAGGTAATGCTATACTAGCTAGGTACTGCATTGCCAGCAACATTATAACCCTAATAATCCTAACCAAATTGTATCAATGCATTTTAATGTGCAACACATTGTTTTCTATTAGATCGTGTTGCATGTATATAAGATATACTACAATCATGCATTAGCTACACATTGGAAACAGAGCTAAGTTGTGTATGTGTTGTTGTCAAAGGGTCAGGGCTGAATGCTATCTAATGTCATAAGATACATGCCTTATCTGCAGATTTACCTTCAGTGTCTGGAGAGAAAAGTCATGGCTGAGAAACAGCAGTTCTTAATGGAAATGATGTCTCTATTTTCTTCTCTGTTCCCCGATCATGCCTTTTTTCACAACTTTTTCTCATGTTTTGTAGCATTCAGAAATGGAAATATAGCTCTTAAAATAGAGGACGGACTTCAGAAATTATTCAAGATCTGCCTATATGAATGTAGTAGAATTGGGTCCACTGTCCCATCAGTGAAATTGGTACAGTTCATAGAATCATAGAATCACCAAGGTTGGAAAAGACCTACGAGATCATCCAGTCCAACTGTCCGCCCATTACCAATACTTCTCACTAAAGCATGTCCCTCAGCACAACATCTAAGTGTACCGTGAACATCTCCAGGGTCAGTGACTCAACCACCTCCCTGGGCAGCCCATTCCAGCGCCTGACCACTCTTTTGGAGAAGTAGGATTTCCTAACGTCCAGCCTGAATCTCCCCTGG
>NC_034438.1:9981152-10188742 GCF_002078875.1 Numida meleagris | reverse complement strand
AGAGTGTACCTGTCCAAGCCACGGGCTGCCAGCTTCTCCAGGAGAATACTGTGGGAGACAGTGTTGAAGGCTTTGCTGAAGTCTAGGTAGATCACAACAACAGCCTTTCCCTCATCCACTAAGCAGGTCACTCAATCACTCATCCTTCCTGAGAAGGAGATCAGGTTGGTCAAGCAGGACCTGCCGTTCACAAGCCCATGCTGGCTGGGCCTGATCCCCTGGTTGTCCCACATGTGCTGTGTGATCTCCCTCAACATGATTTGCTCCATAATCTTCCCTGGCACCTGAACTACAGGCTGACAGGCCTGTAGTTCATGGTTTTATGATTTTTGGTTATTGGTATTCCACATCATAATATCATGTAGTGAATGTACCTGGTTCTCAGAAGAGAAGAACTACTGCATTCCCCAGAGGATGTTGCTGCCCTGTTACCATTTTCCGGTCAGAGGGAAAGATAAAACTGTTCACAAATTTCACAAGACGTTTCTTCTTCTCTGTCCCGTCTCTTGTCCCAGCAGCATCTTGCTCCCCAGCTGTCTCACCACCAGTATTAGAGTAAGGCCTACCTTAATTTTGGATAGTCTCTCCCATTTTATTGGATTTATTAGCTTAAATTGTAATTGTATTGTAATATATTGTGTTATTTTGCATCCCCATATCTTATTTAGTAAATTAGTTTGTTTCTCCTCAGATTGTTGCCGCTGTTCTTTGCTCTCAGGGCCATCTCCTTACCCTTTTCCCCTTTTCCCTTTTCCGGGGTGTGGGCCCGTGGGTCCCCCGCCCCAGTCGTCACGGAACCTGGCCGAATGCTTGTAAACCGTTGACACTTCCTCAACATGATTTGCTCCATAACCTTCCCTGGCGCCAAGGTGAGGCTGACAGGCCTGTAGTTTCCCGGATCCTCCTTATGACCTCTCTTGTAGATGGGAGTCAGTCTGGCAGCTCTCCAGTCTTCTGGGACATCTCCAGTTGACCAGGAACACTGATAGATGATGCAAGCTGCTTGGCTATCACCTCCACCAGTTCCCTCAGCACTCTTGAATGGATCTCATCCGGCCCCGTGGACTTCTGGCAGTCCAGGTGGAGCAGTAGGTCTCTGACTGTTTCCTCCTGAATCGTGGGGGATTTATTCTGCTTCCAGGCTTCCAAGACTTCCAGGCCAGAGAGCAGAGTATCCTGAGGATAACTGGCCTGACTTTTAAAGACAGACATTAAAGAAGGCATTGAGAACCTCAGCCTTTTCCTTATCCTCAGTGGTCAAGTTGTAGAGCTCAGTTGTACTCTTGTACATAATACTATCTAAGCAAAATACATCTAAAAGTGAAAGACATCTTTTCAATATCAGTTCCAAGTTTTTAAACTTTTTGATGTTTTCTGTTTGTTGCCATTCTTGCTCTCTTTAATGGTCACATATGAAAAGCTTCATATGTGAGCTTGATTGAGAAATGTTTACCAGTGTTATTTTTCCCTGGAAAATTACTGGCTGAATTTTGTTTGAAAAAAAACTGTTTTCTGACGAAAACTACTATTGCAATTTGAGGTAGTCCCTACAGTTTTAACTGGAGGAGTTCAAATGTAATGATGCTACCTTACATGACCTTCTCCTCAGAACTGGCCTCGCAGACCAGGCTTTTCTAGCTTGTATAACATGCATATTGTCCTTTACAGAGGAGAAAGCTGAGTATTGTGAAAGATAGAAGTCTTCTAAACCCTGCTCGTAATACTTTTTCCTTCAAAACTCTTAACTGTTACATCTTCTTGAACTGAAAAATGCTCTTTTCTGTCAATCTGTAGAAAATAGGTATTTTCCATGTGGAAAATAGCTCTCTTTTGATCAGCTCTGTTTTCAAGCATACAATACAAAGAAATTACTCAAAGGCAAGGTAACCATATTAAGTAATATTAATCATTTTTATTGAAAAACACACAAAGTTTCAGCTAAGAGTTTTGTAGCAGGGTAGAACTTATAGGTACGGTTTCTGAAATTAAGGGCCTCATCATGCCATCCTATGTTTGCCTGGTTTACTAAAGAAATGGGATCATTGTACTCCAGTAGTTTGTCCATCACATTTTGAATCAGCTGTCTAAATTCAAGTACATTTGACAGAGGTGTGAAGGGGTCTGGAAAATACTTGGTATTCAGAATTTTTATGCAAATGGACAACAAAATACTGGGAGAATATGAGAGCAAGCTAAGATCTCTTCGACAGAAGGAATCGACGCTGGCTTCAACATCTACCATCTCTGTTAGCCTGTTGTTGGCCAATATAAGTGCATGCACCAAGCGGGTGATCAAACACGCTGTCCTGTGCCCATTTCATAATAACAGTTTTGAATGGTAGTGTAAGTTAGAGTCATTATTTTTCATGTGGCATTGAAATAAACAGAGGAAAAGGACAAAGAAAGGGAAGGATAAATATTTTTGCAAAACACATCTAAGATACTAATGAACATTAAATCATTTCTACAGGAGTTTGGTTTTCAAAGGAAACAAGGAAGAAACCCTCCTAAATTTGTTAAATAGAGAACAATTACACTTACTTTCATGTTTTTCCCTTCTATTATATGGAATTTTCCTTCTTAACTTCGTAATTACTAACTTAAATTAAAATCTATGCTAAGTGTGATTTAACACATAAGACAGAGAGACAGAGAGGTCTGGTTTTCAGTATCAGAGGCATCTTTGTTGTGGAAAGTTGTCAGCTCCCAAACGTTGTCTATACCACACAGATCTGTGTACTTTGGCAGGGTTATAGCCCAGAATTCATCTCCCCAGAGAGTTGCTGCAACTTGTAAACCCATAAGGAATCTTTCAAGCCAGCTCTATATCCTAATTTGTTCACTTATAAGAACAGATCCATTATAACACTTTCTAAAGGCATTTTCAAATACCTGCTTTTCTTTGTCACTCTTGCATTAACAGTGATTTGAAACATTGTCATGGATGCCAGATTACTTCCTTTAAATTTCTAGGTAGAACTCCTAAGGCTTTGGTTTTGTTAGCTGAGATACAGAAATATGGAAGGGAAGGAAAATATTTCAGCATTTGTTACTGTTTTTTTCCTTAGATTATTTCTAAATGCACTGTTTACTTTGTAGGTCAAATGCCTTTATCAGCTATGCAGTTGGGCAGAATAATTCCAGATGAAAAGGGTAAAATAAGTGAAACAAATAATCACCAAATAAAACATCTAATTTTGTTCGAATTAGTAGATTTCAGATAATTTGTAATATTTTGGAGTTTCATTTTGATCTTTGCTGGGAAGACAACCTATTTGCATTTCAGTTGCACACTGTTACTCTCTTTGCAGAAGGTTTCATTATATGTACTTAATCACTAATAAAGAAAAGCCATGAATGCAGCACTATATTACAGTATTGTTTAATCCCATTCTTCCACTAAACATCTAAAAATCTTTCTTTTTTTCCCCTAGGAAAAGGAATCAACTGCTTAGTTCACTATAGATTATTCAAGAATTTCCAGTACTATGAAAATATAGCTCAGTAGATTTTTTTACAATTTGTCCAAGGATTATAGACTCTTTGGCTGCCCAGACTAATTGGCTTGGATCATTTATCTTCTTTTCTCATCAGTAGCTTCCAGTCTCCCTCTAATGCCCTCTTAGTCTTTCCTGTTCACTTTCTCCTCCCTCCATTCTTCATAACCTTTTATTTTTAATAGTGAAGGCACAGACACAAATTGTGTCCTGTAAGACACTCCAAAATTTGGCTGCTTCCTAAAAGGCAAAAGAACATTGCAACACTGTAGCCGTTATTCTATGAGGCCCTGAGAATGAGTGCATGCATTTGCAGGGTATGAGGTGCAATTGTACAAAGATGGTAGCCAAAGCATTACTCTGATAATCCCTGCCTCAGAAATGGCCCAGAGGGGGCTTTTGAAACTGAAAACACCTTTAGCCCTGCAAGGTCCTCCAAGGTGCCTCCATTCCTCCCCAGCATGAGAGAACATCCTCCACCAGCTGATCCTTCATTTCCTCTTAGGGCTCCAGCACACCTACACTGTAGACTCACTGTGACAAAGAAGGGGCAGGAGTGACTCTAAAATCAGTCTCTGGAGGATCGACTGTTCAATGATTCTAACAGCATTGTATAAATAGCATGTTTCTGATAAAGTATTTACATGCCATTTTACAGTGTTTTCATGTAATCCCTACTTCCTCCTATTCTGTTCGTGTTCATTTAGCCCTGTTCATGGCTATGGTATGTGAGAATGTTCAGCAAGGTTGCGATTACATCTGTTTTATCAATACATGCCATTCTGAGGAAATGGGACTAGCAATTAAAATTAAATGATGTGTTTTTCCCCTTTGAAATCATTGATGAAAAAAATAATTAAAAAATATTATCTTAACCTTTTTCAGATATCAGTGTGAAGCTTTGGTTTAAGGTCTTTTTATTTAACTGTTTAAAAGAGGAAGTGATAACAAACGTTTCAAGTAACATTGTTCCCAAAGACATAGGAACTCTGTCTCCAAGAAAAATACTTAACTACTTCTTGTTTACAAGAGGTATTTTTTGATGTTCTTTTCTGATCTGAAAAGGTCAAAAACTCAGACAAAAAATAGAAGAACATTTTATGAACTCACAAATAAAATCCTCCACTTGCAATGTAGCTGATCTGATACAGAGATGGAACATAAGAAGTGAAATGTAGCCAAAAATGAGTTTTCTTATAGGACTCTGTGGAGCACATTAGCATAAATGGAGCTTACGATAACTAGCCACATTAAATTGCAGATAAATTAGGACTTTGATAAGTAATTGAAAAATATTTTAACCAATGTTTCTAATAGCAACTTTTGAAATAGAATTGGCATAAACAAATAAATGCTGCAAAATATTTGGTGTATTTTGAACTAAGTTAAAATGATTAATTAAGACAAAAAAAAACCGACTGATTTTTGCACAGTGCTGAACCCTACTTTAATCTGCGCTCCTCCCATTAAATTGGTGAAGATAACTGGGAGTAAAACTGTCACATGAGATCAATCATCATTTTAATTTTGATTTACTTATCAAGGCACAACTATGAACTTGCATGTTCGAGAGATTTTGATCACCAGTCTTTAGTTACAAAACCAGTACTGCTGGAATCAGAGGAGAAACAAGTGCCTCATGGGCTTTCCTGGCCCATGGAGCTCAAGCTAAAAGGACACAGTGCTTCTGGAAGGCATAGCACTTATGCAACCGCTAAGTATTACCAGTTGAAACAATTTTGAGGATTTATGTTACTGGCATGGAGACCATAACCTGGCCTGCAATTTTCAATTGCTTCTTCAGTTTTCTACAGCTGTCCTGGACAGTTTCTGGATATGGTCTCTGATGGGAGTTCTCTGCTGAATACTTACTGACAAGTGGACAGAAAGACCCTTGTTTAGTTGATTCCTACCATGCCGTAGAAATAAAATTCACTTGAACAGCTACCTTGAGGAAATCTTCATCTTCACTTAAAAAAAAAAAAGAAAAGAAGGAAAATTTTTAAATAAGGCAGTTGAGGAAAAAAAAGCTCGCCAAACTGTCTGACCGCTGGTATTCAGCATCAAAGACAAAGCTAAGGAACGTTAATTTGTCTGGAGCTTCAACTCTTCCCTTGTACAAGGCAGTAAGCAATTACAGAGAAATAAAAACGGTCACCCAATTGACTTGAAACAAGGTCTCATTTTTAAGTCTGGTTGTGGTTGTTGGTTAATATCAAAGGAGTTCTACAGCTGTAAATAGGGAAAGAACCCAAGGAGGCTGATCCTTCCTGGTGAAAGGATGACTTTTATTATCCCAGGTCAGAACTATGTGCATTACTTAGGAAAATAACAATGAGAAATAAAGTATTTTTTTTTTTTGAGGGATCTTCTTAATTCATATCATTTACCATGTATTCTGCAATGATTGGGTATTTTAAGGGTAGCTGAGAAAAATCTCATCATGAGAAGCATTCTCAGAGGAGAAATTTTTCCCAGTTGGTATTAGTTGGTGATTACTTTGTGTCCTGAAGCAATGGATTGATACATAAACATAAACTGTAATGTCTGTGATAATGTCAGATTCCTACCTGAATTCATGGAGTTACATGCCTGTGAAAAAATAACATTTTCTATTATGAGTTTTCAGAATATTTCTGCTGGATATTGGGTACTTCTGAAAGGCAAATTGGAGCCAATTACATAGTCAATTTGTGAAAAATGGGCAATGACACAATAAAAAAATTTCACCCTCAGAACTTTTGTCATATGCACCACAGTATGTCTAGGTGAAGGATGCTAACTTGAAGAACAGCAAAATGAAAACCGGAGTTTGCACATACATTTTACATCTCTCACAAGAGTGTTACTTCAAGAGTACTACTTTAACACTATAAATCACAGTGATGAACCTGACAATGATCAAAATTACAACTCTGTCACAGTGCAGAACACCGTCAACCTCATAGAATTTTGGAATCATAGAATGGCTTGGGCTGGAAGGGTCCTCAAAAATCATCTAGTTCCAACCTCCTGCTGTGGGAGTGGGTTGGAACGTCCTACTGCCACAACTCATTTCTGAGTATGCACCATTCTGAAGAGTCATATTTGTGGACAGAAATACTCAGGGACCAATCCTCATCAGATTTGCATTACTGGAATATCGATATGACTGCAAAGTTTCCTTCAACTTCCTTTTCCTCATAATGCCTTATCTCAACGTGGTGAGAAACCCTCCTGCTATTTCAGTAGGAGAATCATGGTTAGAATACAAACAGAGATGCAAAGCCTGACTGGTAGAGGATGCTTTCTTGCTCAGATAAAAATGCTTGTTTTCAGGCCAGAATTAGAGCTTTCACAAGAATATGCGGATATGAAGAAATGCAATTTGACTTTGTCAGCACTTTGTGTCGTAAGAAATCTTTGTCTATCCATGCCAAAGGAATTCTGAGGTGATTATTTCTCACATGATTTTGCAGTGAGAAAATACTTCTCACTTTCATGTGAATAGAAGGAAAATGATAGTTAGGATAGTAGGCCATGCAACAGCATGTTGACCCTGACTGTGCTACTCTTAATCAAGCTTAAGTGCTAACCATTTCTCATAGAAATTATTTCCTGTCTGCTGGATGTATTCCCACAGCACTAATAGAGTGCTGGTATATTGCTCTAATTGGAATAACTTAAGTTGCCTGGGGGCCTTACTTTGTATACAATGCAACACAAAACATTTAATATCAGATAGTAGAAAATATAGAAGCTAATCCAAAATAATGTCCATGTTGCTTTCAATTTTTTTTGTTGTTGTTGTTTCATGAGCAGAAATAATAAAAGCTGTTTACAGTATGAAGAAAGCTATGTTCCCCTTTTCATACAATCATACAGTCATAGAATATTGAGGTTGGAAAAGACCTTTGTGATCATTTAGTCCAACCGTCAACTCAACGCCACCATGCCCACTAACCATGTCCCTTAGTGCCACATCTCCGTGGTTCTCTAACACCTCCAGGGACAGTGACTCCACGACATCCCCAGGCAGCCTGTGCCAGTGTATCACCACTCTTTCTGAAAAGAAATTTCTCATAATATAAAACCTAAACATCCCCTGGCTCATCTTGAGGCCATTCCCTCTCATCCAGTCACTGTCACCTGCAAGAGGAGGCCGAAACCCACCATGCCACAACCTCATTTCAAGGAATTGTACAGAGTGATAAGAACTCTTCTGAGGCTTCTTTTCTTCAGGTGGAACAATTCCAGTTCCCTCAGCCACTCCTCATTAGACTTGTGCTCCTCACCAGCTTCAGTGCCCTTCTCTGGATATGCTCCTGCACCTCAGTGTCTTTCTTGTAGTGAGGGGCCCAAAACACAGTACTTGAGGTGTGGCCTCATCAGGGCTGAATACAGAGGGACGACCACTCTCCTAGTCCCCCTGACTACACTATTTCTGATACAAAATAATAAGTTTGATCCCCTGACCTTTTCACAAAATAATTTTTTCTCTATCATATTTACCTTAAAACATCCCATTAATTTTCTCCAGTATTTCCTCTCTTAACCACCTTCTCTGTTAGTACAAAAAATGCCTGCTGTAATACATTCAAATCCTAACAACTTGCCCTTCAACCTGTCTCTTTGGTGCGGGCACTAATCCACTGATTTTCAGGAAATGAAGAGGAATGGAATTTCTATGCCTTTGCTTGAAGGCCACCAGCAGAATTAGAAAAAATCTGTAGATTGTCAGATGGATTGTCATGGAAAAATTATTCGTGATTAAGAGTCTGCACTGAAAAATGGAGTCTGGAGAAAGAGTGCATGCATTTTACAGTTCTAACATTAGAAGTGTGGTACATGTATTGCCTGCAAAAAATAAGCATATACAATTGTTAAGGAGGGAAATGCTTACTTTTGGTGATTATTTATGCATACAATTACCTGCATCTAAGTACATAAAAATTAATTTAATGTCTAGTGGTAGTGCATGCAAATCAACCAGGTACCACCTGCAGTGCATGGACTTCAATGCATTGTTACTTATTAAATCCACTGTGTGTTTATTAATGAGTGTTTGGAATGCATTCTATAGCAATTACACAGGCCTGTCTGTTTATATAAATAATAATCTAAATCAACCCCAGAGCCAAAGCTAAGTATCTGAAAAATTAATCCAGACCTTCCTTCTCAAGCAGAGATTTACTGAGTACTGATCAAAGGCTACGACCCACTTCTGCAAACAGAACTGCCCCCTTATCCTGAGTACTGCAAGTCTGACATGACATTTTCATATTTGCAGGCATCCCTTTTTTGTCAGTTAAAAAAAGAAAAAAGAAAAAAGAAAAAGAAGAAGGAAAAAATTAAAGAATTTAATCCTAAATTGTAATGGGACTTCTGCAAAGTGTGTGTCCTTGGGAATCTGGTCAATATACCACTTCTGGACATTCTTGAGGTTTCTGAGAATAGTGAAAAGATGGTTTGATTCTTCCTTCTCATTCTAGTGCTTAATCACGCCTTTCTGAGAGCTGAAAGCCTGTGGTCCTTGCGTTTAGAAACTGTGATTAGTACAGGAGCCACAGACTCCCCAGTGTCTTAGCGTAACCCTTCACAGAGTTCCATTTTGTGGGCAGTCTGACTTACAGTACAGGTCTTCAGGGACTCATGATGGTGGAAACAGACAGATGTAGACCTTGAAAAAGATCCAAATCAATAAATCTTTACTTCTAGTAGAATAAGTGATATCAAAATCCAGACAAGCAATAAGCCTACAGTATGTATCCGCCTGCTTCAGTCTCCTCATACATTCTTTCAGGCTAACTCACGCTTCTAAGGAGTTCAGCATTTTCTTCTTCCTATTGTAATGTGACTTTCCTTTAGAGTACAGACCTGAAACAGGCTCTTTCCTAAGCTACACTAAAATTTTCACTGAGAAAAATTGTTTTATAAGTTATTTTAAAGAATCATAGAATCATAGAATTAGCTAGGTTGGAGAAGACCTACAAGATCATCCAGTTCAATCATCCACCTACCATCAATAACCCCACTAAACCATGTCTCTCAACACTGTATCTAAATGTTCCTTGAACACCTCCAGGGATGGTGACTCAACCACCTCCCTGGGCAGCCCATTCCAGCGCCTGACCACTCTTTTGGAGAAGTAGGATTTCCTAACGTCCAGCCTGAATCTCCCCTGGCGCAACTTGAGGCCATTCCCCCTCGTCCTGTCACTAGTTACGAGAGAGAAGAGGCTGACCCCCAGCTCACTACAACCTCCCTTCAAGTAGCTATAGAGAGCGATAAGGTCTCCCCTGAGCCTCCTCTTCTCCAGACTGAACAATCCCAGCTCCCTCAGCCGCTCCTCATAAGGCCTGTGCTCCAGACCCCTCACCAGCTTTGTCGCCCTCCTCTGAACACACTCCATGTCCTCAGTGTCTTTCTTGCAGTGAGGGGCCCAAAACTGGACACAATACTTGAGGTGTGGCTTCACCAGGGCTGAGTACAGAGGGACAATTACTTCCCTGCTCCTACTGGCAACACTATTTCTGATGCAAGCTAGGATGCCATTGGCCCTCTTGGCCACCTGAGCATACTGCTGGCTCATGCTCAGCCAAGCATCGACCAATACCTCCAGGTCTGTTTCCTCTACACAGTCTTCCAGCCACTCTGCCACAAGCCTGTAGCATTGCCTAGGGCTGTTGTGGCCAAAGTGCAGGACCCGGCACTTGGTTTTGTTGAACCTCATCCCACTGGCTTCAGCCCAGAGATCCAGCCTGCCCAGATTTCTCTGTATGGCCTTGCTACCCCCAGGCAGTCTGACAGTTCCTGCCAGCTTGGTGTTGTCTGCAAACTTACTGAGGGTGCTCTCACTGCCCTCATCCAGGTCATCAGTAAAGATATTGAAAAGGACAGGCCCCAACACCAACCCCTGGGGAACACCACTCATGACCGGTCGCCAGCTGGATTTAACTCCATTCACCACCACTCTCTGGGCCCGGCCCTCCAGCCAGCCTCTTACCCAGCAAAGAGTGTACCTGTCCAAGCCACGGGCTGCCAGCTTCTCCAGGAGAATACTGTGGGAGACAGTGTTGAAGGCTTTGCTGAAGTCTAGGTAGATCACTTCAACAGCCTTTCCCTCATCCACCAGATAGGTCACTTGATCATAGAAGGAGATCAGGTTGGTCAAGCAGGACCTGCCGTTCAAAGCCCATGCTGGCTGGGCCTGATCCCCTGGTTGTCCCGCAAATGCCGTGTGATCTCTCTCAGGACAATCTGCTTCATAATCTTCCCTGGCACCTGAACTACAGGCTGACAGGCCTGTAGTTCCTCGGATCCTCCTTATGACCCTTCTTGTAGATGGGAGTCACATTGGCAAGTCTCCAGTCTTCTGGGACCTCTCCAGTTGACCAGGAAATCTTATCTTGACAAGCTGACTAAATTTTCTTATTTTTTTTGTCTTTGAGTGCACACACATGAAAAACTAGTTTGTTGTGAGCAGCAGTTTTCTGTTTAGCCAAAAGAAATGCCGTTTGAATGTACAATCATCACAAAGTTTAACATATTATCTTCCATTATTATCCCAATGCAAGATTTTTTTGTGATATTCCTGCTGGAGTTTAAATTACAGGGGAAGAAAAAGACAGGAGTGAAATCAGTTGAGCTCCACCTCCAAAATAGATGTTGCAAGCTGACAAAGTCATGTGCATGTTGATAGTTCATTACACATGGACAATTTCGGTGACCTTTTTTCCTACTCTGTTACAGAAACTGTATTCTGCAATAACTGTGTCCACATGGCCAGCTGTTTCCTACTTCATTTCTACAACAGTGGCATAGAAACAGGGGGCCTATTTCAAAGTGAGCACATAGCATTCTCTGGGCAAGAATGCTATGGTGATTTTTCCAGATGGAGTGCTAACTGTCTGTGTCCTGGATCTGCTCGTGTGGTGTGTTGCGATTATACAGTAAAGCCAGCTGAAATCAGCCAGAATTGAAGGACTTGTCAAACTACAAATGTTTACTGGTTCATCTCATTTGACCCACGTGGTGGATGAGGGAAAGGCTGTTGATCCAGTCTACCTAGACTTCAGCAAAACCTTTAACATTGTCTCCTGCAGTATCCTCCTTGAGAAGCCACCAGCCTGTGTCTTGGACAGGTACATTCTTTGCTGGGTAAGGAGCTGGCTGGATGGCTGGGCCCAGAGAGTGGCTACTGGTCACAAGTGGGGTTCCTCAGGGGTCAGTACTTCCCCAGGGGCCTGCCCTCTTCAATATCCTTATTGATGACTTGGATGAGGGCATTGAGTACACCCTCAGTAAGTTTGCAGACAACACCAAGCTGGCAGGAAGTGTCAGTCTCCCTGGAGGTAAGAAGGCCCTACAAAGGGATCCGGACAGACTGAATCGCTGGAATGAGGCCAATGGGATGAAGTTCTATAAGTCCAAGAGTCAGGTCCTGCACTTTGGCCACAACAACCCCAGGCAACGCTACAGACTTGGGGTAGACTAGTTGAAAGACTGAATGGATGAAATGGACCTGGGCGTGTTAGTCAACCCTGGGCTGAACGTAAGTCAGAATTGTGCTGAGGTGGTCAAGAAGGCCAGTGGCATCCTGGCTTGTATCAGAAATAGTGTTGCCAGCAGGAGCAAGGAAGTGATCATCCCTCTGTATGCAGCACTGGTGAGGCTGCACCTCAAGTACCATGCTCAGTTTTGGGCCCCTCACTGCAAGAAAGACAACAAAGCCCTGGAGTGTGTCCAGAAAAGGCGAGTGAAGCTTGTGAGGGGTCTGGAGCGCAAGATTTATGAGGAGCGGCTGCAGGAGCTGGGACTGTTCAGCCTGGAGGAGGCTCAGAGGTGACCTTATCACTCTCTACAGCTATCTGAAAGGAAGTTGTGGTGAGGTGGGGTTGACCTCTTCTCCCACATAACTAGCGATAGGACTAGAGGGAATGGCCTCAAGTTGCGCCAGGGGAGATTTGGGTTGGATGTCAGGAAAAATTTCTTCTTCAGAAGAGTGGTCAGGCATTGGAATGTGATGTCTGGGGAGGTGGTGGATTCACCATCCCAGGAGGTGTTCAAGGAACATTTAGATGTTGTACTAAGGGACATGGTTTAGTGGGGAAATATTGATGGTAGGTAGATGGTTGGACTGGATGATCTTGTAGGTCTTTTCCAATCTTGGTGTAATCAGGTTGTGATTATCAGACTCAAATTCAAAAAAGCATTAATACAAAAGGGCCACTGGAAGAAATTCTTTATTGTAAGGGTGACAGAGCACTGCAACAGGCTGCCCAGAGAGGTTGTGGAGTCTCCTTCTACGGAGACACTCAAGATCAGTCTGGACAACTACCTGTGTGACCTATTGTAGATACCTGCTTTACAAGGGGAGTTGAACTCAATGATCTCTTGAAGTCCCTTCCAACCCCTGCAGTTCTGTGATTCTGTGATTCCGTGTGTCTTTTTGGTAGATATAATTGATTGCTTTCTACTGTCAAATTCTCATGGAAAATCTCCTCATGGATGATAAACTCTTGGTTTTCAAGGACTGTTTCCAGGCAAGGAACAGCCATAACACAGTCAGCAGTTACCCAGGGCAGTGGTTTGCTGCCATGATGCAACAACCACAGCCTCACTGTTTACCTTGGCCCTCCTGTAGTGTAGGTGTTAAGCATCACAGCTGTCAGAGGTGAGTTCCAGAGCACTTGTGACAGCAGCTGCAGCTTGGGGAACCACTGCCACCTCTTAGCAGAGACAGCAAATTTTTAGCCACTCCATTTTGAGACAGAAGCCTCGAAATCTTGGCCTTCTGCCCTTTTCCCTCTTATATTCCTTTTCCATGGTGGTAGTAGCTTGATTCAAGTTATGAACCTGCCCCTCACCTATGAGGCAGATAAAAGCCATACAGCATCTACTACCAGGAAGCCTTCAGTCAGCTTCGAGTCAGGCATATCATACTTGATTCCTTGAAATTCATAAAATATGTAATTAGATAGCTGACAGGAGTCCCTAGGTTCTCCATGAATCATTAATATTGATAATCCTGAACTAAAATCTATAGGAAAAATAATTTCATTTTAATCCCTTGGAAATAATGCCAGATAGTTGGTTTTCCAACATACTTAGTATTCTTCTTCCTATGGTGAAGATAAAAGGACAAAGAGTGCTCATGATACCAACCAAAGGACCCAGAGAGCCTCTTAATCTAGTTTTTTGTGTTCTGCACAGAAGAAAGCAGAGAATTTTTATGCTACAGGCACATTGCATCAGCAGTGTGCTGTGAAGCAAATCTATATATACATATTAATTTAAATACATTAAGATCCTGCTGTGTAACTTCGCACGTTATTTCCCTCATGGAAATGTATCTATATGCAGAATAACAAATGAGATCCTAGACCCTGTGGGAATTTTTTGGCTGGCTTTACTCTCCAAAGTGGTCTGTTGATCTGAGTGCATAGTATTTCTGTACATAGCTTTTATGTTCTGATGTGTATAGTGTACAATTTAACTTTTCCCTCAGGACGTGTGTTTCTAGGCACAACCCGAGGTATGGAAATCCTTTGGGCTACATGCTGGAAGTGAGGCCCAGTTTCTGTGGCACGCTGCCACATCTCTTTTGATTAGGAAGCTAACAGCTGGATAAGTTCTGAAAACAGGAAGGTATGACAGCAAAACTTTCTTTTGATTAAATAGCTCCCATATAAACACAGGAATTCCACTGTCATCCCCGCTCCTTACCCTCAGCAGGTTTTGCAAGGACAGACTGGCGGGGTGACAGGTAGGTGGCTGCACATGGGCTGCTGGGTCACAATGAGAACCTTCCTTACCTAGCTCAGCTGATAGCCACTCTTCTGCCAAAGTAAATTCTCTGTCAAGTCACAACACAGCCTATGTTAGGAGAATTCTGTGGATCTAGTGATTTTTAATTTTTTTTTCCACAGAGATGTAAGGGAAAGCTTCCAATGCTGATCATCCCATGCACAAAATGGCTGCCACTTCACCTTACTTGCAGCAGTCTGGAAGCCAACAAAGTGGCAGCCCCTTCCCTACACAGCATGTGAGGAGGGCAAGCAGGATCGGGACACAGGAAGCAGAGGAAAAGTATTCACAGAATCATGAAAGCAGAGGGCTGTAATTGATAATGGGTGAGTGTGGGACACATGGTACAGACCGGCAGCTGTTTGCCCTGGGAGCAGTGCTGAGGATGGCAGCCCCTTCTGGGGAGCTGTGTGAGCACGCACAGTTAGATGTGGAGAAGCTGATGGACACTGTGGAGGTATCATCCACCAAAAAAATCCCTAAAATCAGATTAATTTGGCATATCACTTGACTTTTAGTCAGATATTTGCTGGAGGTGTAGCTGATGCTTCAGAGTGTCTGAGGTCAGTAGTTGTGAGCAATGCTGTTCTCAACATTGGTGGCTACAGACAAGCAAATAGTGCTTTTTCTGATTTATATTTTGTGTGCTTCAAACATTACAAAAAAAAAAACCAACAAAACAAAACAAAACAAAAAGCATGTATTTGGAATTTAAAAAAAATAATAAAAGAGAAAGCCCAATCTAGTTTCTAGTGAAAGAGATCAGCTGTCTCAGGTATTTTGCCTCTCTTCCCACAGAACAGAAAAAGTATTTTGGTGAAGGAGTTCAGCTGGCTGAGCACACCAAGTGGGATGTTTCAGGGGAAAAAAGGGATAAAGAGAGAAGAAAAGGATTTTTAAGACCTCTGAATGGAGGTAAGGGAAGCTGGAAATAGTGGTGAGATTGCCAGCAATGGGGGTTGTACAAAGGCAGGAGGTCTTAAGGAACATCTAGTTCAGCTCTTGACCTGAAGTCACTGAAGAGAGAATAGATCAGAGGGATTTAGTTTGGAGTTAGGTGAAGAGTCAATAGAAGGGTCAATAGGCAGGGAAATAGGAGAATTTTATAGGGTACAGAAGCTCGAAGGCATATCTAATTTTTAATTATTAGATAGCCAGGCTGCATTGCAGCAGTGTAGCAGTGTGCTTGCGAAATAAATGATGTGAATGGAAGTAGAGGGTTAACAGACGTCCTTTCTGCACCAGTGCCCTGACAGCCCGTGTAGCTGTGTAGAGCTCAAGCTCTGTTTTTAATAGCATGATGAACCCAACTACCAGTTAAACATGAATTAACCTGTCTACTACCCAGTGCACATTTAAAAATCACTGATACTTGTGATTTTTGACATAAAGGCAAGCTAGAGAAAAAACACAGTAACTGATCTAATACAGGTGATGAAAAGAGTTGCTGTTGCACTGTCTATACTGCTATATGAACTGTTACTAATTTGCATTATTTATAGACCAGTTTCCCCTGAATTTTTCAATGAGATTTAATGTAAAATATGAAGATTTAGTAAAAGTATTCATTATGCAGACAAAATTAAACTTAGAAGAATGGTTAAATTAATTTTACCTTGAATAATATACTCCCAAATCCCCATAAAATTCAATCTTCAGTTACAATAAAAGGTGGATTTTGGAAAGACATTTTGCATTCGTCACATGAAAAGTACTATTTCATTTAATGTCCACATTTATCTCCTCTTTTTACCACACAGCTATGCTTTCAGTGTTTGTGTACTTAAAATTTATCGTACATTCAAAAAGTGACAATAGAAATTGCAAATATTCAGGTGAGAATCAGAAGAAAATCAAAACAACATGTCAGAATTATTATTTAAGTTCTACTGTCTCTTGCACAAAGTTTTAAAAAACAGGTATGTGTCAATGAAAATCTGGTATCTTAGTCAGTAAGATCTGCCATTAACTTCTTTTGCAGTTCATAAATTACTGGATTCCTCATTGCTCCCACAGACTAAGCTGGACTTTAAGTACAGCCAAGTCTCTATCTCCACCACAGTGGGACTCACTCTTCTGATAAACTTTGGAAAGTACCTCACACTGATAAATTAAAAATCCATCCTCAAAGTTGCCCCTAATAGTCATATGTTGTTTAAACATACTGTGCAAACTGTGACTCCTTAAGACAATTACATAGATCAGTTGCCTATATTTCTTTATAAACAATACTGAGATTAATTCGTTGGAATGGCTTCCGTTACTTTGCCTCTGATGTCATGAAAATGCTATTACTAGCTTTTCCTTGGACAGAATAAACAAGCATATCTGATATGCAAGCTAATATAATGTCCTTTATTTACATGATTGTAAATCCTGTTAGCCCTAAAACAATTTTGAATATAGAAAAGAGCCAAAAAGGAGAATAACAAAGGAGAGAAGTGACCTCAGTGATTCTATGCTGACGTATCTTTAGCCTCAGAACTGGCATGGGAAGGTTGTGTTATCAGTTGGCTTGAGAAATCTGAGTGATGTCTCTGCCATTCTGCCTACAGTAGGAATAAACAACCATTAATTATTTCAGGAGTTTACAGCTTTTACCTGTGCCTCCCTTAAGTTTTCTATGTAGTAAGCACAGGTTTTCAGACATGTTGAATAGACTTAATCCTTTAAGTCTTAATCCTTTTGAATTAAAGTGCGACTTCAGGGTTTCATCTTCCAAAGAACTTCTTTTGGGCTTCTGCTGGAACATCACATGAGTATTTTTTTTAGAATCATAGAATCAATTGCTCATGTTGGAAAAGACCTTCAAGACCATCAAGTTCAACCACAACCTAACTGTACTACCCTAACTCTAATAAGCCACTGCTAAATCATGTCCCTGAGCACCACATCCAAACAGATTTTAAACACATTCAGGGATGGTGACTCAACCACCTCCCTGGGGAGCCTGTTCCAGTGTTTAACAACCCTTTCTGTAAAGACATTTTTCCTGATATTCCACCTAAATGTCCCCTGGTGCAATTTTAGGCCGTTTCCCCTTGTCCTGTCACCTGTCACCAGTGAGAAGAGACCAACCCACTCTCACTGCAGTCACCTTTCAGGTATTTGAAGAGGGCAATAAGGTCTCCCCTCAGCTTCCTCTTCCCCCGACCTGCTCCAGCACCTCAATGACCTTTCTGTATTGGGGTGCCCAAAACTGAACACAGTACTTGAGATGGGGTCTTACCAGCGCCAAGTTCAGCAGCAGGATTACTTCCCTAGTCCTGCTCACCACATCATTTCTGATACAAGCCAGGATGCCATTGGCCTTCTTGGCCACCTGGGCACACTGCTGGCTCTTATTCAGCTGACTGTCCATCAGCACACCAAGGTCATTTTCCATCAGGCAGCTTTCCAGCCACTCTGCCCCAAGCCTGTAAGGTTGCCTGGTGTTGTTGTGACCAAAGTGTAGGACCCAGCACTTGGCTCTGTTGAAACTCGTACAGTTTACCTTGGCCCATTGATCCAGTCAATCCATTTCCCTCTGTAAAGCCTTTCTACCCTGCAGCAGATCAGCACTCCCTCCCACAATGGTGTCATCCGTGAACTTACATGCATTCATCATGATAAAGATGTTAAATAGGAGTGACCCCAGTACTGAGCCCTGGGCAACACCACTCGTGACTGGCCACCAACTGGATTTAACTCCATTGACCACAACTCTTAGGGCCTGGCCATCCAGCCAGTGTTACACCCAGCAGAGTGTATGCCCATCCAAACCACAGGCAGCCAGTTTCTCCATGAGAGTGTTGTGGGGAACAGTGTGAAAGGCTTTACTGAAGTCCAGGTAGACTACATCGACAGCCTTACCTTCATCCACTAAGTGGATCACCTTGTCGTAGAAAACGGGTCACCTTGTCATAGAACGTGACCCACTTTGGAGGCTGCACGTCATTTTGAGCAACCTGTGTAAGTATCTAAATGGGAAATCTAGTATTTTTCAAAAATGTTGACCATATTCCCTCTGAAAATGTTGTTAAGTACAAAATGTCATATCCATTTGTATTTGTGAGGGAATGCTGTCCAAGATTAAGTTCAGACTGCTTATCTAAACAATTTTACCATTATATTTTAAAGATGCAGGTTCTCTCCTGGTTCCATCACAGCAGCTACTCAAAAGATTAGCACTGTAGAAATCGTGAACATTTGGCACTCTGTGTTTAAACATACTTTTTCAGCTACATTCCTTGCTTCATTGTGAGCTTCGCTAAAAGACCAACTCTTGAAGGTTACAAAAAAAAAACAAATGTGGAGTTCAAGTCCATAGAATGAATGGCAAAACTTCCACTTATTTCAGTGGAACTGACGTTTCAGTCCACCCTTTGTAGAAGAACTCACTGGCTAGGATCCTTTCCTCATGAGAAACTGGGTTTGGCTTACCGTACATCCATTACCAGGACTTCACATATGTCAAAAAAAGCACTTACTTTTAGCACTCAGTGGTACTTTATTTAAATTTATGTAATAGTCCAAATAATACAAGGCATGAAAATAGAAATTGTGTTCAAAGTTATCCAAAGAGCTTACTATTTTGCTAGAGGTAATTTATAGTAACTTAAATCACAGTGTTCTTGCATAATCAGATTTCCAAGACCACGGAACAGCCATTCTGCCTAAGGCCCAGGCAAGCTAACTATCATCATAGGTGGGTACTTGGAAAACAGCTAAAATGTGGGAAACGTTTCTTCAAATACTCCTAGTGTGTCCAGTTTAGAGACTTCATAAATTGACCTGTCCTCAAACATAATGATTCTTTAAAACAAAATGTGACTTATGAATGGATGCTGAGCAAGTATCCTGTATACTGAATACAACCCACTACATTGAATCTTCTGGCCTATGCCCCATTTGTAATAGCCTCATTTCTTATGGACCCCTCAGGATGTTTATCTGTGTGTATGCATTCTGTAGAACAACTCTGTTGAGTCTTTTGCCCACATGTTGTACGGCGGGTTTGCTTTTTTTCTGTAGGTCTGGTTATTGGTCACAGAAAGGACAGTGGCTCTATCTTGCCACCTTACTGAAAGGATTGGAAACTACTGTTTTCTTAAACGTGTTCCCATTCTTTCATGACAATGTGATTTATGGTCAGTCATGGTATATGCAGAATTAACTTTGCTGAAGTCAGTGACTTTCATGACATGATTTGCTTTCTAAAAAAGCAAATGATTTCCTTTCTAAAAAAGGCATAAGAAAATAATAATAGTAAAAGTAACTGGCTACTTAATCTTAAATTGTTCTGATTAATGTTTTCTCTTCTTTCTTTCCCTTCATTTTTTCTCTAACAGAAATACGGAAAGTAATCATGAGTCAGTTACAAAGAAATCATGAATTGTTCAGCAACTCATCTTAAGTTCACACCAAAAACTTGAAATAATATTTATACATTTGAAAGCTTACAATATTTAATTCTGTGTGACAAATACTATTCCAGTTTAAAAAAAAATGAATTTTGAAATACAAAATTAAGCCTGACCTGAAACATGTTAAACATATGAACAACTGGAAACTTCAGAGTTAGCAGTGAACAAATTAAAATTTAATTCACTCTGTCTGGTCTCACTGTGAATTTTCATTTTCTTTCGGGACTCAATGGCTCTTAAATATGCCTTAGTATAATTTTTGATACATAATATCATTTTGACAAAGTTACCAGCACCTATCTCATCTGCAAGAATTATTACAAGCATATGTAAATCTATTTAATGCAATTATTGTGCTTAATGTAAATTAAAACATTGAGAAATCTGCTCGAGTTAGCTGTACTATGCAAACTGGTTTTAGAAAATACAGTCTGTAGTATATCTAACTAACTCCCAGTCTGCTATGACTTTTCAAGAGTGGCTATGCTTTTAATATCCTTTAGGGTTTTATTTAGCCTAGGCAGAACCTTTGAGTCTGCATGACACCAGTGTTATTGAATAGGAGGTTTTGGAGGAGCAAGTAATACTAATGGTGATAAAATGCCTGCTCTGCATTTCCTCATTTAACATTAAGTCCATGTGCACAATCTCCTCTCCTTCTCCCTCAGCTCATTTCCAATAGAGACATTTTGTCTTTCCACTTTTATTCTGCTTCCTGTCACAAACAGACCGCTCATTTTCAGAGTTCTTTAAACTCTTTGAACTACAAGGAAAAGAGGGTAAAAGAAACAAGTGTGTCTTCTTAGGGCACTGTTTTCTTAAATTAGGTAGAAGACATCTCTGTTTAACTTCACTGAGCCCCGTTCCCGGCAGGTAGCTTGTGTAGTTTCTTACATTTGGTGTCGACTTCTTGAGGGAAATTTTTGAGTTAATTTTTTGTCAGTTCTGTGGAGTTGCTCTCTGTCCTTTCTTTGTTTCTACTTTGAGTTGGTACCTTCTACTGATGGGGGTTCATAATCCACCGAAGAGCATCCTTTATCTTCACAAATGTCCTGAAGGAAACAAGTCTGTTTCATTCATTAGCTTTATAAGGTTTAGTATAGCCTATGGTCACTCTGGATAGCAAAGGAGAAAATAAAGTATACGAACAGAAGGCAGTGACATTATTAGAAACTCCTGAAACTTACAAAAATATTGCTTTTTTTTTTTTATTTGTGTATGTGCAAAATAGACATTTTTGACAGGAGTAATTTCTCTGAATTTTTCAGGAAACATTTACAATATGAAATAGAGAGTTTTGTATACTACTCTGTATATGTAAGTCTTGCTCTTTTTCATACCAGGCTCAATTGTCATTCATATATTTGCTTCAAAATATGCCTTATTCTAACATTGTACATTTTATCAGATGACAAACTGCATTCTAGAATCACTTATTTTATGAGGAATTTTTGCCATCCTGACCAAATAGCAGCCCTGAACATGACATGATTTTGTAGCTGCCAAGCACACCCCCTTATGGGACCATAATTAGTGGTATAGCAATGACAATTTTGCCTCCTCTCCTACAACATTAGTGGAAACAGAACTTAACAATATGTGAATGTTGTTTATTCCAAATTATTCGGTGGTTAAAGAAGGGGCCTGAATCTAGGGTTCTGTTCCTTACTCTTACCTCCATGTGTCAAACAGTGGCAATATTTTTTGTGCTCCTCTCTTTTTGCTGTTGTTGGTTATTTATACCCTAAGCTTTTTTTCCAGTTGTCTTTCTATTTGCATGCATAATTTCATGGCTCCTACATGAACAGTGGCTTTGACTTTATAAACACTCCTTGAGGTCCTGAGGTTATTTTTCTGCAGCATCCATGTATTTCCTCCAAACAGAGGGTCTGAGTCTGGAAACATGATTTCCAATACAAATCTGCATACAAGAACTCAGTAGATCTGACTTAGCTCCGCATCTGCAATTATGCCATGTCAGAGGCAGCTTGTTCTCCTAAAGCAAAATATTTTTTACTCGGAACAGAAACACTGCAGAGAAAAATCACCTTTTTAGTCATGCACAACTGTAGCTACTTTATTTGCTTACCCAGGAATCAGCCTTTATGCACATACACATGTGCATCAAAGTCTGAATTGTACCACTTTTCCACTGTTTCACTTCCCAGCTATTTTGCTTCATGCTGTGCAGCAACACATAAATTCTCCTGTCCTTCCAAGGTCACCATAAAGTCACTAGTTATCACCTCCAGTGACTTGAGGTCCTGTGGAAAGCATAACTCTAGAAATAAAATTATCAATAAATATATATATGCAGTCTCCAAAAAGCCTTTGAAATTGTTGCAGGGCTCATATGTTAAAGAGTGGAGCTTATTGTTCAGCTGTGATTTTCAATACACGGTTCAAATAAAGATGTTTGTATTATAGGTCTGATAAGACTATGAAAATGATGCAGGTTTTTCCCATGAATGTGCAGTATACTTTGCTGTACAGCTAAAGATCTTGAGCAGGTAAATTTGTGGAACAAAAACGTTGTCACAACCTACATACTCTTGTTCATGTTAGGAGCAAAGTTAAGGAACAGATTTCATGCTTAAATAAACATTTTTTGCAGAGTGGTTAGAGAAAATATTGCTAAGTGCAATTCCCATACCTAACCTCAGCACGTATTGGACGTGTATTGGACAGAGTTCAGGTTCACTTCAGAAAATTCAGATGTTTAGCTCCATAACCAGCATAGTGCAGCTGTCTCTTTGTTGTTCTTACATTCTAAAATCTGTCTCCCCTTGGTAATAAGTTTTTTTTAGGACAATCTGCTCTTCTATCCAGAGTGAGTCACTCTAGCATCTGGTAACTTCTGGTGAAAATAGGTGTTGATCTACTCCAACTGTCTGAAAAATTTAATAAATTAATGTTTACACCCAAAATATGACCTCTTTGCATTGCCAGTATCAAACCAATAGCTTTCATTCTTTTAAGTTTCTCGTACTGCAAGTAATGTCTAATTGCAAAATGTTTGGTATCAACAACTAAATGATGCCACAGAGATACAAAATAGTATTTCATTACTATTTATATTTTTGTTGTTATTTTAAATATAGCTATGAGATCCAGGGAGATTTATGTCTGACAAAGGTTCTTGGAAAGTTAGTTTATATGCTGGTAGAGTATAAAAGATATTTTCTCTGCTTTGTCTTCCATGGAGGCTAGCAAAAACAGCAAGCTGGACAGGGCAGATTCTAGGGCACAGTGAAAGATGACTTTTTGATCGACACTCATTGTCACTGAAGGTTGGAGAGCAGGATTCTTACTTGTGAAACAGGAGGTTGCAAGGCTAGGATGAATTAAAAAAATGCCAAGAGATTTACTTACCATACTACGTCTTTGAACTGTATGTTTCTAAGCTATTTTTTAAACATATTTCTCTAGTTCATAAACTATTCTAAATGATACTTGGATTGTACTTTGTCACATTCCTGTAAAGACGCCGGTAACTGAGTCTAATCATTCATTTTGAACAAGCTTTGCTATTTAGGCAATATTATTTATCTCCTTTCTGTTTCTTCATCCATCTTCACATCTTTTTTGCTTCTGTAATCTTCTGTAATCATTTTACCTGATTTTTCTTGTTGCAGGATTTTTGCTGCAGATGGCTATAATTTCTGAAAACCTAGTGTATGGGAGGGTAATGTCAGCTGCTCAGGACCTGACCTTTAAGATGCAAATCATTTGAACACCCGATGAAATGAAGGAGATTAATATGTCTCAAATTTGGGCCTCAAGGAAATTGAATGCCAGATTTTTGTGCGCAGTCACAAATCACAGAGGTGTGCTTGTGATGGTTGTGGATGGATTAAAGCTGCTTTGATCTGCTGTGATCTGAGGGCTGCTTTGCAAGCAGTTGTCTCTAACATACATAGCAAGAGCAGCCCAAGAGCCCTATAATTACCATTACATCAACATTCTGATCAGTTTGAGGTGAGAAATGACGTGGGACAACTAAGATATCATCACTACTTGAAAGCTTCCAATAACAGTAAGGTTTAAAGCAGGGAGAGATGCATATGCACACCATTTACGAGTAATGATACCACCTGCTGAAAGTACTTTGCCTTCTGTTTTCAGAAACCATTCTTGGTATGTACTTGAGATACTCATTATGCCTACCTGGTAACATTAGCTATTCTGCCTCATTTGTTTCATGATATACCTATAGATATGTGTGTATGTGTAAGTGCTATAAATACCAGTCTGTATTTTCCATGCTTAAGTCAGTTTTTGTTCTAATTCTCATTTATTATCAAATTATTTCATCACAGAGTCACAGAATTGTAGGAGTTGTAAGGGACCGTAGGAGATCATCCAGTCCAACCCCTCTGCTAAAGCAGATTCTTTAGAGTTGATTGCACAGGAAAGTATCCAGATGGGGACTGAATATCTCCAGAGAAGGGGACTCCAAAAACCAGATTGTTCTACGGCTCTGACCCTTACAGTCAATAAGTTTTTTGTCATGAGACGGAACTTCCTGTGTTCCAGTATATGCGTGTTGCTCCTTGTCCTGTTGCTGGGCATCACTGAAAGGAATTGGGCCCCATCCTCTTGACACCTGCCCTCTAGATATTTGTAAGTGTTGAACAGATCCCCTCTCCATCTTCTCCAGGCTAAACAGTCCGAGATCTCTCATCCTTCCCTCATAAGAGTGATGCTCCAGGTCCCTAATCATCTTTGTAGCCCTCCGCTGGACTCTCCAGTAGTACCCTGTCTTTCTTGAACTGGGAAGCCCGTAACAGCACACAGTACTCCAGATGTTGCCTCACCAGGGCAGAGTAGAGGGGAAAGATTACCTCCCTCAACCTGCTGGCCACAGTCTTTTTAATGCACCTCAAGATACCAGTGACCATCTTGGCCACAAGGGCACTCTGCTGGCTCATGGCCAACCTGCTGTCCACCAGGACACCAAGCTCCTCTCCATAAAGAACTTCTCTGCAGAGCTCTGCAGAGCTCCTTATCAGCAGGTCATCCCCTAACCTTCATTGATGCATGCAGTTATTCTTCCCCAGGTGTAGGACATTACAGTTGTCTTTGTTGAACTCTTCAGATTGCTCTCCGCTCAACTCTCTAACCTGTCCAGGTCCTGCGGAAAGGCAGCACAGCCTTCTGGTGTGCCAGACACTCCTCCTAGCTTTGTATCATTAGCAGACTTGCTAAGGGTGTACTCTATTCCTTCCTCCAGGTCACTGATGAAGATGTTGAGCAAGATAGGTCGCCCAGAGAGGTTGTGGATGCCCTATACATGGAGGCATTCAAGACAAGGCTGGATGTGGCTCTGGGCAGCCTGGTCTAGTGGTTGGCAACCCTGTGCACAGCAGGGGATTGAAACTAAATGATCTTTAAGGTTCTTTTCAACCCAGCCCATTCTACGATTCTATGATGAGACCAGACCCAATACCTGATCCCTGGGGAACACTGCTAGTTTAGACTCTTTGCCACTATCACAACACTCTGAGCTCTACCAGTAAGCCAGTTCTCAGACTACCTCACTGTCCCCTCATCTATCCCAAGCTTCCTAAGCTTAATTACCAGGATGCTGTGGGAGACAGCATCAAAGACCTTAATGAAGTCAAGGTCCACAGCATGAAATGCTCTCCCCTAATCTATTCAGCTGGTGGTGACATCATAGAAGGCTACGACATTGACCAAGCATGATTTCCCCTTCGTGAATCTGAGCTGACTACTACTGATAATCTTCTTTTCTTCCACTTGCTTGGAGATGACAACAAGAATTAACTTGCTACAACACCTTCCAAGGAACAGAGGTAAGGCTGACCAGCCTGTCGTTTCCTGAGTCTTCCATCTTGCCCTTTTTGAAAACAGGAGTGACATTAGCTTTCGTTCTACCTTCAGGTACTTCTCCTGTTCTCCATCACCTTCCATAGATGACAGAGAGTGGTCTGCCACTTCCCTCAGCACTCATGGGTGCATCTCATCAGGGCCTATGGATTTGTGTGTGTCAGATTTGCTTAGATGATCTCTAACCAGATCCTCCTTGACCAAGGGGAAGTCTTCCTTTCTCTGGACCCTCTCTCTTACCTCCAGGGTCTGGGATTCCACACTTAGCAGTGAAGACTGGAGCAAGGAAGGTATTCAGTAACTCCACCTTCTCAATGTCCTCCATTACCAGGGCACTCGCCTCATTTAGCACTTCAGTAAAGCCACTGAACCATTTTGCCAAACTTTTCAATGAAAAACTGCTGCCTCACAGTACTTGAGAACACATCATGAATCCAGGAAGGAGGGACTTGGCTTAAGGTTTTGACCCATCTTCATGATTAGTTTAAGGGGAAAGGTTGTAGATCTAATGTTGGCCCTAAGTCAAGTTAGCATAAAAGACTGTGGATCCTTACAAATAGTCTTTTCATTAGTTGGTCGGTGTCTTTTTAGAAGAAAAGGATAGGATGACAGGGAGCTCATTCTCTTTTTCTTTTCTATAATTTCTTCTTTCTCTCTGTGTCCACCTTTGCCTAAACTTCCCATTTTCATTATATAAAATTAAAGGAAGAGAAAGGATAAATCTATGTCCAGACACTTTTAGCATGAATGGAGATTTACTTATGACTCTGCAGTACCAAAGCAAAGGAAAGATACTATCAACAAATGAACACAACGGACATATAATATCCACATTCTGAAAAAACTTTCCCCTAATCCCTAGCAATTGTGAATCAGATGCCAGATGAAGCCATGATAGTAAATGAGCAGAGGTAGTAGATAATAACTGAGCTCAGATAGTATTTGCTGTTCCTATATTCAATCTCATCCTTGTGCTAACTAGCTTAGAAAAAAAAATAACAATATGTTATAACAAAAATAACATGTTTTATCTAGACTCATTCTCAGAATTCATTTCAGGCTTTAGGTACCTCCCAGATTTTGAACTCCCAACAACCTGCATTATTTCTGAAAAGGGGCAGGAGATGATTTAGAAAATATCCACTTTCCTCACAGAATTTGTGCCTAGAATGAGAAAAAGAGAGTTCCAGTTCTTGCAGAGTTTCCATCCCTGTCATTTTCGAAATTTAGACAGCTGGAAGAAACTTAGAAAGAGAAACTGATCTTTTTACATCAGTCTTTATGAAATATTAGCTTTGAATCTCTGGATGCCTGCTTGGCTTTTCAAATCTTTCTTGCATGCCACTATGAATTGCAGTCTTGGCTTGCAAGAGTTTGTCATTTTTTTTAGAAAAGTAGTAAGTCTCTGTGAAAACCAAAGAAAAGGCTGGGACAATACACATTTGCTTGAAGACCTGCTTGGTTTTTTCTTAACCTTTACGATCAGACATTTTGTAATATGTTGGATAACTGGCGTGCTGCCAGCTCTCTTACATCGGCCACCCACCTTCCACAGTGATATCAAGAAAGTCCCCAAGTTTGCATTATTTAATCGCAAGGAAGCCTTTGCTGTCTTTGACTGCATAGATGGCAAGAAAAAGGTTAGGAGTCTTTGGATTGGACTGCATCCCTTGATTCTAATTTGTTTTTTCTTCTCAACAGAGGCCCTCTGGAATAAAGAAATTTTCTGTTTGGTATACTTGCAGTAAGAAAATAATGTTCCAATCAATGACAGGTACTTTAAATTTCAGCTAATTTCAAAGTGCATAATACTACCAGGAGAAAAAAAACACATGAAAAATGCATGGAGCTCAAAAAAGCCTTTCATACACCCTCCTGGAGGATTGTGTTTTATTCAGCTATGCCCAGTGCAGTGTTTGGTGCACAGATCTGCATGCTTCATCTACCATTCTCCTATGCTTCTCTCTTCTAGTGTCCCTGTAGTGCCACTGGAAAGTTAGCACTTCTTTTGTGAGATCATTTAAATGATCTGATACATTATCAATCCTGCAGAGTTGCTTGATAAGAGAGATTGAAAAGTTTTGACACGGTATGGAAATGGTTAAGGAGATTAAGCACTATTTTTTTTTTTGTGACCACTTTCCCTCTCAAGAGTTTAACAATGAGATCATTGCTTAGCTGGGATATATTATGAGTTATAATTTCACATTTGTCCTGGAATGAAAAGGATTCAGTTCATCTACTAAGGAGCAACTCCATGTCTACTACTTGGTGGGCTCAAAGGAGAGTTCTGCACAGCATGATGCCATGGGTTATCAGAATTCTCCATCTAGTATCACAATCATCACAAAGCACTCCCAAAACTGTACAGCTTGTGTTGTGCAGACATCTGTGTCTACACAAGCCATTTTACAAGAGAATCAGCATAATCCAATGTCGGGAGAAGCTACTAGCATTTTGATCTCCTTTTTTGTACTCTGCATCCAATACCATCTGCTCCTTGGCTCTTCCTGATGTTTTTTTATGTGGTGAAGCTCTTAGACAGGATGTTTTTATTTGTTAAGGGCCTAGCCTAGGGTAATGATAAACAGGAATCCAGCACTATGATGAATATCGAGTTGCTTCATTTTCCTGACATTGTGGAATGTGTCATTTACTCAGATGTGTGGGGCTAACACAGACAAGAAGAAAGGCTCCTCATACCCAGATATAAGCTAATACTCAGAAGTAGAATAATACTACAACTACTAAGTTTTTTATGATTTTGTCTCCAAATGTCCCCTTATTTTCAGTTAAGAGAAGTCAAGACCTGTAAATACATATTAAAGAACCCCAGAAAAGTGAAATGATTTGAATATTCTTGTAGTGGAAGAAGGAAAGGTGGAAAAAGATTATTTTCCATCTGTTAAGGCAAAGTCAGAGACTGTGGCTGAATTAAAACCTGACTTCATATGCTAGAGCCTTCATCTTCCTCTGCAACTAAAATATAAAAGATGCAGGAGAACTCAGTTGCCTGACAACACTCTTATGTACAAATCAAAAAACAAGGTTACAGAATTCACTTCTAAAAGTATAAAATCTTCTACATTTATTTGCCTTAGGTAACAAAGAAATTTTGAGATGATGGGGAACAGAATGCAAGGACGATAATTTACTTTTTGAGTTCCACCCATTAGCACATTCTTTATCTTCATAAACCAAACAGGAAGAATTATTAAAACATGTTACATCAATTAGGCATACATTAGGGAAAAAAACTTGCTTCTACAGGTATCGGTGTAGAAGCAAGCACTTCATATTCACTTTAATAGCTTTTGCACAAATAAACATTTGCATGTACAAGTAATATTTCCTATAAGGGGAAGTCAAATTTGCATATGTACCTTGGAGAGATCTAAGTTTCAATATGCATAATTACATGAGGAACCATGCAACCACTTTTTATAAATAGATGCATACAAATTTTGAGCATCCTGTTGACAGTATGAGTTTTCAGTTTAAATTCCACTGCCTGAAGGAATTATGAAAAAATAAAAGTGACACTTAAATAGATACACACTGAAATTTCAGTTTGACTATCCTAAAATAAGCATCCTTCCTAATCTTATGAGTGCTGCTCTGAAAGTAATGCCTCCTATTTCATTATCTTGGCCCACGATGTCAGAGACGGATATTGGTGGGATGGCTGTAGAGGCTGAACCTTCCCACCAATAATCTGTTGCGTTTTGTTGTCATGTGACAAATGGCAGTAGAGGGGTAGTCTGACAGAATGGTGTCTGACATGAATGTGCGTATGAAGAAAAAATGTGTCACTGAGTTCCTCCATGTGGAAAAAATGGCACCCATTGATATTCATTGATTCTTGCAGAATGTTTATGGAGACCCAACAGTGGATACAACCACAGCGAGGTGGTGGGTGTTATGTTTCAGCAGTTGCAAAAGCAATGTGAAAAACAAGCCACATTCTGGATGGCCATGAAGATTGTTACAAGCATGGCACTCGTTCTTGTACATCCTTGGCAAAAATGCACAGCTAATGGTGATGACTATGCTGAAAAATAGTATTTTCTATTTGAGAGTTTGCTGTCAGACAGTGTCATCATGCTCTTTGTATCTGTTTCAGTTTCCATGGAAATAAATAGGAGGCAGTATTTTCAGAGTTACTTAAGTATTGCACAGAAAATAGAAAAGGAGGAGGGAATAGACTCAGTGATACAACAGACCCATGTTGGCCTGGATTCATTCTCTTTAACTTCAAGAGCTTATCTGAGTTGCCTGCTAAAAACTTTTTTCTCAGTCTACTTTATCATCATTGGAGAGAAATGCAGTACATCTCAGTCCCATTTAAAAACAAATAATCTTTGAAAGTCCTGGATTAATACCAAGCCTTGAGAAGAAACTTGCCTTTACTTCTCCAGATTCAAAAGTAAATAGAAAATATCAAATATTGCTCTTTTCTAAAAATGGGCTGTCTTCTTTCTCTAAGCCATAATGTGTTCAATTCTGCAGGAGTTAAGGGCGCAGCTTTACATCAAGATTTGTAATGTAAAGTCAATAATTGTTTTTTTCCTAACAAAACTGTTCTGTCTTTCAATGAATCTCTATGTTGGAATTATTTTGTTTTAAGAACAAAAAACTGTGGAAGGAAATCCATCACTGATGCTGTGGAGTTGTTTTATTTACCCTGTATTGAATTTAAAATTGAATATGAAATATTTCATTAGTTTCTTCCAAATAATTAGCCAATTCCTTAGAAACTGGGGACTAAGGGAGTTGCTGTGCATCCCCTAGGGAATGGAAATAAATGTTTCTGAACCCCACCTGAATTGCACTTTCTCTCACTGCAAGTTCCAGGTCAAATATTGTGTGGAAGTACTGTCACACAGAGGTTTCTTTTTCTTGAGGCTCAGAAAGGTGTATTTTGTGCAGAATGCAGCATAATAAAAAAAGTTAAATTTATTGAAGAAAAAAAGTATTTTGCAATTTCACACTGAGTAGACCTCTGTCCTAACACCTACAAGCATGGACAGAAAAAAACTCTGAATATCTATTGTTAATTTTAGTTAAATTGGCTGTGGTAAGCTGGAGAACAAGAAAACCAGGGGCACCTTGAAAAGGTTTCAAGGCCCTTGAAAAAGCTGTTGTAGCCTGCTATAGCTTTAACTTGTCTTGAAGCTACTCAAATTTGTGCAGTAAACTGAATCAGCCTCAGGCTTTTACTATGAATTTGTCTAGACTGGGCCCTGAAAGTGAGTAGTGGAAATCCTATCACTAAGGTGTCAAAGAGCAGTTTAGTGTGTATGTATTTTTCATATGTGAGATAATCACTATTTTTATTCAGAAAAGAATGTACCCATCATACAACCTTACCTAACATATTTACTAAGGCTTTTTCTTTCCATCTAATACAGTCATGGAACATTCCAGTCCAAACAAAAATTTCTGAAACAAAAACTGTGTGAAAACAGGAAAGGTTGGTTAGGATTAGAGCAGGGACTGGAATTTAGCAGCAGATCTTATGGACAGAATAAGAAGTTTTTTCATTTAGGAATCACATACTTTCATGGAAATAGGGCAACTGAAGCCGTCGTATAATAAATACAATTAATGGAGTATCACAAAGTCAAAATACTTATGCTAATGAAAATGATACTGTTTGTTTTATAAAGAAAATGGTCAGCAGCAGAAATGTGAACTTAATGAAAAAGCTGGTAGTATATCTTTTATTACTGAAATACATAATTGATCCACTGTGGAAAGCTACATAAAAGTTACGTCTATGTTAGCACCAGGTGGAAAGATGTACAAAATACATTTGCTTGTATGATTATTCCTATAATTATAAAAATTAAAACTGAAAACTATGAAATTCTGATATATTGAAGAAAAGCCTATGCAAGTTTTCAGAGCAAGTTTAGACAGAGTTGTTCTATATAATGCATGTCACACTATTTGTTTTACGCTGATGCTATTTTTCTTTGTGATTGTAAATATCTTGTCCAAATGAAGTCTAACATTAGCAGATTTGGGTTGTCCAGCTAATACCCATGGTAGTCTATTTTTCTGTGACTGCATGATGCAAAGATTTTAAGATACCAGTAACCACCCATAGTAAATCTGAATATGCTATGAGCAAAGGCAACTCCTATAGGAGAACACTGTCTTGGGAGCAGGCACAGGGCTGACTCTTTCGAAAACCAGCATTTTCTTCCTGGTTTTGCTGCAGGGTTGTCAGTATTCAAATTTACAGAAACTCATTTATTAAAAGAAATATATAACAACACATTCATTGTCTCATCTGTGTGGACTGGGACAAAAGCTCTCTCTTAGAATGTGTATGTCCAGTTCTGTAGCAAACTGGTACTGCTTTCTAGCCTCCATCTTCACTGTTTCTATAACAATTTGAAAAAAAAAAAAAAAAAAAACCAAATGAAACCAGTTATGATGACCCACAGCAATATTTTTATTATTATTATTACAACTGCATTAGTTGTCAGCTTGCCATTTTTACCTATTCCTTATTTGCAACTCAGTATTTCAGAGAAATTTGAATGTCATTTTTCAGTTCAGATGTTTTGCATGTGTCTTTACTTGCAGATAATGATTCAGTTGTCATCTGCATCTGAAAGCTTAACCTCAACAATAAAGCTAGTAGAATATTAAAACAGAGTGAATTACAAAGTTATGCTCAAATACAAATAATGTACTTGTCATTTAAAAGAAAGTTTGAAAATTTACTGAGTGCAATTCTTAATAGGTGCAAATCTCTCTGGTGTTATGAATGGGAACCAGATGAAACACTGAGATAAACGGACTGAGTCAAACAATGTCCTTGTCAGCAGAGCTGAGTGCTCTAGTGTTAAGACAAACCTTGAAATACACATCTCCAGATTACCTTTTACAGGTGAAAAACATACATCTGAGAGGTATGACTCACAGAAGATGCTAAACACTGGAAAACAGCTATAATTATAGCAACTGTAATACTGAAAATAGCACTACTAAAACTGGAAAGAGTTTTGAAAAGTAAGACTTGCATATTCCAAGGACTGAAGGAAGTGTGCAGAAGTCTAGGGTTCCTGCAAATTTCAGGTCAAGGAATTGCCTTAAAAATACCTCTTTAAATTAAAAAGCAGCACATTTGTGATGCTCTGGTAACACGTGGCAAGTTAAAGACAGAAACCTTCCTCTGCAGGAATAAGACATCTCTGCATTATTAGCTTGGTCTTTTTATCTGGCTTCAACTTCTGTCACCATGCAAGAAACCTCACTGATATCAGCAAACTCTGGACCAACCCACTGCTTAAGAGACTTTTAGTCTGGGCTTGCTTATACACATTTGCACTGATTTGTGTTGAAGAACAGGTGTTTTCTAGCTGCATTTGAAAGCTGCCAGCTTCAAAATGATTGATGCTTCTTGTCCTCCGGTACTCTCCTGACATTAGTCCATAAGATTTCCTCCAAATTCTCTGTGACTGAACTGATGAAAAAGATAGCAATCCTGTAGCTCTGGAGTAAAAATATTTTTGAATAAGACCAAACATTAGAATGAGCTGGGATGCAGCAGGCTGGGTAGGGCTTTGCTGAGGGAATTTTGCAGGCAAGATTGGCTAATCTAGGGACTTGGAACATGTATGAGTTATTCAAGTTAACTGGACAAATTAGTGATCTGTACTTGCTGCTGCTGAGCAAAAGTTACAGCTTCCCTGAGCATGTACCTACACCCACTGGATGAGCTGATCTCAGGCTATGGCCCCAGGTGTTCATCAGCAGTAAATAGCTCCAAGTCCTCTGGTTGCATGGAGGCTCCACCTATTTATAATGGCCAAGAATCAGTCATCATCTACCTGCATGCAAGTATTCACATGAAAGACACATCTGATGCAGCAGCTCAGGACTGAATGAACATAAAACCATGGTTATTTTCTCTCCATTATGTCCTGTCAATTCCAAATTAAGATACGTTGCAAAACAAGGCTAAGGAGAGAGAAGGATTGCTGCACTATCCAAGCTATGTTTCCTTTTTGAATGAAGATACTCCTTTTTTTCAGGCCATGCCAATTATAAATTCATAAAAACCTGTAATAAAATCTACGTATTTGCTATGTTAAAAAAATAAGAAGACGTGAAAATGAAAGCAAATGTTACAGTTTCTCACCTGCTGCTGTTGTTGGTACTGGCTGCACCATCTGAAACATTTCTGCAGTAATTTGGCCAAAAAAAAGTTCTCCCAGTCTGATGTGACAAGTCCCAAGTTGTTCACTTCTAATGGGGCCTTGCATACAAGAGAGGAAATTTGATAGCACAGTGTCTGCTTCTAATGTAAATGAAATCCTGTTGCATTAACTCCATGTGTAACAGATCAAAAGACTGATACTAACTGTATGAATTTAGCCCAAGCTCTGTGAGATTGTGTGTTTTATAAACATAGACTTTTCCCCCAGCTTCAGTGTATCTTATCTGTATGTTTGACACAAACAGTAGTGAATTCTTATTAACCTACAGGTTTACACCAAGAGCTGCCATAAAAACAATACTGAAAACAAAAATAATTATAGGGAGGAAATAAGGGGATGATTCTGTTTAGTTTCATGTTAGTTCCATGTGTTTTATTCAATCCCAGATCATGGCCAGCCATGGTGTAGCGCATAGCAGGACAGTTTGCAGTGTCCTATGAAACTAGCTTATTCTGTAGTCAGACAACAGCCAACTAAGAGGCACAGTAAACCACCTCAAAAATATATTCTATAACATAGTCTCTGAATGAGAGAAGTTTATCTTCTAATTGACTAAGGCCAAGTTTTCTTGATGGGGTCTCAGAGATAGAATAATGGATTAATGGGGCTCAGCTTCTCATGCCTGGAGGTTTCATCTGCAGGAAATAATGAATTTTTGTCATTGTTGTCATTGTTTTGATTAATTAAATAATAAATTCATTGAGAAAGATTTTCGGGAGGGATAGTATACATTACTTGCTGAACCAGTACAATTTGAAAGAAATAATAAAACATGGGGGTGTAGGAAGTGAGAAAGAGACAAGCTGCTTCTATTTCAAACCTAAAAAAAGGCTTGTTTTCCTTCTTTTAAATGCATCCATTTTCTACTTTCAAGTCCTCCTGTGTTTCTATCCTCTTACTTTCATGGGTGCAGTAGGAGTACTTATCTGCCAACCAGGTAAATGTAGCATGGAGCAGATGAGCTGGAAGTAATTTAGTTGTTGTTTTTCATATATCTACAGGAACCACTTTAAACTCAAGACAGCAACCAGATTAAATCCCTAAACAATTTCTGTTTAGGCTCTAATTTCTAATGTGTTTCTATCGGTGTGTGAAAGAGCATTTTCTGATTAGAAGCCAAAACGTGGGAGCTGGAAAATGTAGCTAAGGAGAAACCCTCAGGCTGTATCCTATCTATCCTAGACCTGTTATGCTTCCTCCTCTTAGCCCTTTTTTGTTTCTGCTTGTGGGACTTTAGCAGTGATTGGTAGTATGGTTAGGTTGCGGTTGGTCTTGATGATCTTTAAGGTCTTTTCCAACCTGAGCAATTCTATGATTGTATGATTCTGTGACCACAGGCAACTGGGACCCAGGATGAGCAAGGAATGAGCATCTCCAGTCTTTGTACAAGTTTCTTCTTCAGAGCAGATCTTGTTTCACAGCAGAGGAATGACAGGATGTCAACGGTTTAAGGGCGTTCGGCCTGGTTCCGTGACGAAGGGGACGGGGGACCCACAGGCCCACGCCCCGGGAAAAGGGAAAAGGGGAAAAGGGTAAGGAGATGGCCCTGAGAGCAAAGAACAGAGGCAACAATCTGAGGAGAAACAAACTAATTTACTAAATAAAATATCAGAATGCAAAACAACACACTATAATACAATATAATTACAATTTAAGCTGATAAATCCAATACAGAGAGAGAGAATGTCCCAAAATCTAGGTAGGCCTTACTCTACTACTGACGATAAGACGGCTGGAGAGCGAGGTGCTGCCAAGACGAGAGACGGCGGAAAAAGGGACGAGGTCTCGTGATCTGCAAGTTTTTATACTGCGAGCTTTTATCTTTTCCCTCTGGCTGGAAAATGGTAACAGAGGAGCAAAGTACCGTGGGGAATGTAGTAGTCCTTCTCTTCTGAGAACCAGGTACATTCACTACATGATGTTATGATATGGAGTACCAATAACCGAAAATCATAAAACCATGACACAGGACCAACAAGCCAGCATCAAGGCTACTATTTGGCTTTGAGAGAAAAGCAAAAGAATCTGAATAAACTCACATTTCCATTGTTAAGAACCATACCTATGATTGCCATAGCAAAGAAAGGGAATGCATAATATAGTACAGCATCTATTCACAGCTACCATTTTCACACAGAACTGCACTCGGCTGCTACAAAATGGGGAGCAGATTACATTCTGTTTTGTTTTGTTTTGGAATTCTGTCAGCCAGAGATATCCTGTTACTCCAAAACATGTTCCTGGTTCATTTCTCCTTGTGTCATTCCTTGCATCTGTGCCTGTTAAGGATAAGTTGCTACTGTTCTGATTTGGTTAAAATTACATTTAGACTACTGGAGACTGTAGCAAGCCAAATGGATCAGCCTCACATTTCATTTATCCCCAGGCAGCCCCGGTCGGTTCTGTAGGTTCACAGAGAGGTGACTAAGAACCAGATTCAATCTGTGTTTTTTACAGGCTTATGTGCAATGTCACACATGCTTCTCTCTATTTTTTTTTTATGTATTTATTTTTCCCACACAGCTACTTTTTGAATTCCAGTTCTTCGTTGCATTCATGTCAGTCTTGCAACAAACACTAGCTGAGAAGGAGAACAGAAGAACTCCAGGGAATTTGTTTCTCTGTCTTTCCTAGAATGTTCTATGCTATATTCAAGCTGAATATTTGTTTAGCTTTGCCTTTTTTTGTCTCCGAGAAACATAAACAAGTTGCAATCCACATATTCATGAAACATAGTTAAGAGAAAAGACTGTTAATTATGTGTCCTACATTGCAGTTGATAATACTGGAAAATGTACACTCTTATTTATAAACCTGAGATTCAACAAGGCCAAGTGCAAGGAGTTGCACTTGGGTCTGGGCAATCCCAGATGTGTGTACAGACTGGGAGAGCACCTTGAGAGCAGGTCTGCAGAGAAGGACTTGGGGATTCTAGTGGATGAAAGCTTGATATTGAGCCAGCAGTGTCTGTTTGCAGCCTGTGAGGCCAACTGTATCCTGGGTTGCGCCAAAACAGGTGAGGGAAATGATTGCAGTCCTATATTCTGCCTTTGGGAAGACGTTGTGTTCCAGTCTGCAGCCCCCTTCACAAGAAAGATGTGGAGTTGTTGGAGCTGGTCCAGAGGAGGGCCATGAAGATGCTCACAGGGCTGGAGCACCTTCCCTACAGAGAAAATCGGAGGGAGCTGGGCTTGTTCAGCCTGGAGAAGAAACAGCTCCAAGAAGACATCATTGTGGCCCTCCTGTACTTAAAGGAAGCTTATAAACAGGAGGGAGGCCAGCTTTTTACATGGGCAGATACATACAAGTGATAGGACAAGGGAGAAATGTTTTAAACTTAAAGAGGGGAGATTTAGATTAGATGTTAGTGGGATATTTTTCACTCAGAGGGTGGTGAGGCACTGGCACAGGCTGCTCAGGGAAGCTGTGTATGCCTCATCTCTGGAGGTGTGCAAGGCTCGGTTGGATGGGGCCCTGGACAGCCTGATCTGGTGGAGGGCACTCCTGGCATAGCAGGAGTTCTATGATCATTGATGGTTCTTTCTTTTTCAGCTGTTGACTTCTTTCTCTAACAGGGGAAGATTATCTGCTTTGTTTTCAAAAGACATGAATTTTGGCTGTACAACTTAGATATTTTCTTAACCTTAAATAAGTGGAGAGCAGAAGTCAGCAGGTCAGGGCTTCAGATGACAAAAACTGACAAAAGTAATGAAATTCAAGAGCCAGGGATCTGGAGAGGTTTCAGAGCAGAAAGAGTAGCATGATTTGATGCAAAGAGTTGATAGGTAACATACCAAACTAGGAAACTTCAGTTCCTCATATCCAAAGTGTTGGCATGCACAGGTTCTTCTAAATTAAATAACCCCTATTGTTGGGCTGAAAAACTAAGGCTCAAGCTTGAGGGCAAGGCTGATAGCCTTGTTTGTTGAAATGTAGCCTTCGTTTTCAAAATGTCCTCCCCTAACATGATGGATTTCATTCCTCACTGGAAAATCTTATGTCTGAAAGATTGCTTGGGATTCCGTGGGAGTTCATCTGAAAAACATCCAAAATAGGGCTCAGAGTAAATGTACAAAAATACTATATTGAAGCTGAACAAACTAAGATGAACTTAAAGGGGAAAACTGGCAGACATCTTCCATCTTGAAAGTGGTTTTGCCAAAATCTTCAGGTATTATTTTCTGTATGTGAAGACAGGAGTTTTGGATGGCTTATGGAAACATGTTGCAACATGAAAATGATACATAGCAAAAGCATATTTGAAAGAGTGCAAAGGCAAAACATCCTTCTGACAGCATTTTTTGGTGGTCAGAATTCCCATTTATAATCTGAGACAGGAATGCATGAAGAGTTGCTCCAAATCATCTCATCTTCCAAGGAGGATGTGATATTTCTACAAATAATTTCCTGGGAAATCTGAGAATAAATCGCCCTCTAATCTTTACAAATGTATCTTAAGAAAACAAGGATAAATTGCATTAATGTGTTTCCATCTTTTTTGTATCTTTCTACAACTGTGTCCAAGAGAAAAATAATCTATTTTGTATGCCATAATGTTGTGCTATACATATAGGGTGTTGCAACTGCCAATGTTCAAAATGCACAGGGAATATCCTGAAAGTGACCGTGTTTGGCTTGAAATATGTTTGAATAAGGCAGTATTGCTATCAGAATGCTGAGTGGCATTTAAGAGATAACAAGTAAAGGGCTGCAAATTACCTATTTTCAAAATTGTGCATGCAGATCCCCTTTCTAGGCAAGATTCACTTCTCTCCTGCTCATTTGTATTCTCTGTTTTAATCTGCTATTTCTTAAATTCCATCAGCTGATCCTAATGTAAATGAGGATTTACATTGCTAGTAACAGAGTTTGAGAGCGTCGGTGAAAATTCTTCCTCATTGCAGCACATGATGTTTCTTGCAAATTTTCCCAAAATTTGCTTTCTGGCAGTGTAGCAATTACTCCAGAAGCATGCGTTCATCACTCCACATGGTTGTTCTCTACAGAAGCTCTTTTCATCCCCTTTTCCAGAGTTCTAGATAACTCCTAGAGTTATCATAGGAGTAATTACTCTTTCATTAATAACAGTGACCATAAAAGTTATTTTGCTCCTCCTTCATGATAGGTGGTATTGATTTCATCTTTCTTAATAGGTGGTACTGCTTCTTAAATTTCATTTAGGAACTCGTTATGTATTGCTCTACATGAAGATTCAAATTATTAAAGCAGGACTTTAGGAGACAGGATCTTGAGGCCTAAATTGTGAATTTATATCCACAGAATCTCACTTCATTAAAGCTTGTGGAAGGGTATGTAGTCTGTAGGCAGTTCAGGTTTATAGAAGAAATTTCTATGCTTTTCTATGTCCTCCTGGGCATGACAAGCATGTACAGCTCCTGCTTAACTTAAGACCACAACTTGGTGGGATCTACCAGCTGTGTTACTCTTCAGCATCATTCAGTCCTTCGTGAAGAGCTTGGTCTGACGCTGACTCCATCGATTCTGGTCCCACTCAAAATCCAGCAGCACAAGTTGCCTTTTTCAAAACACACATGAGAGTGATGTTTCCCCAGCCCTTTCTTACTTCAGCACAACGGATGGAGGACTTAGTACATTAGAGACGTATTGACATGTACAGAATCACAGACACGTAATGGTTTGGATTTTAAGATACCTTAGGAAGACATCTGGTCCAACTCCCCTGTTCAAGGAAGTGCATCATCTGATGCCTAGACTCAAATCCAATTCTTTCACAGAAATAAAAACTGTAATCAGCTGTAGACTACCAGCTAGAGTGAAGCACGGTAGTCTGAAGTGTTTGCCAGCAGTTGAGGAGCTGTGGGTTAGACCATTATGCTATACTGCACTGTGCACATATTTCATGACAATTAAGTTTCCCTTTAAAGGCCTCTTCCCAGGTCAAACCCAATTTTTTTCCTAGATTATATCTGCATTTTCTTTAAATTTATAAATATCTTCTTCTTTTCAGTGTATAGACTCCTCCATGGTCCTCTACATACACATCTTCCATACAGAGACAGCTATGCTCCAGTAAAATGCTAAATATTGTCCTCTGAAATACTAATGCTGCATGTGGACTTCGTAGAGCAAACTTGCTTTGCTCACTGTCCTCTTGTAAACTTCCATGTGGAAATTTGAGGCAGATTTGACACTGGTTCATTTACATTTCCCTTATTGTTTCCCTCTAAGGCAAAGTGAGGCTCTGGTGAAAAGTCATTGATGTCCTGCAGCACTGTGTTCAACAACTCAATTCTTTAATGCTCTGAGTACAACATAACAATTTGTTATATTTAAGGCAATAAGTTTTCAAACACAATAAAAATCCCAAACTAATATTGACCGCAAATTATTTTAGAGGCATCTCCCAGAACAGAGCTTTGATTAAGAACTCTTTCAAATAACTATTGCCTACCTGATCTGATCTTTTTTTAACTTAATTTTTTTTTCTGAAGGAACTGAAATACTATCCATAAGTATATAATAAAAATGGATTGATGTAAAGAAAATTAATTTTAATTTTTGATTTTATAAAAAAGTACAAAATGTAATAACTTCACTAAATACAAAGTAGTTCTTACAAGCTTTGATAAACAGGAGCATAATAGTATCAGTCCTTATCTTGCATTCTGCAAGAACTGTATTATCAGGTGGGATTATTTTTGATTCCATAAACCTGTACTTCTAAGTATAACAATGGTGAAGAGTAAGTGTCCTCCATCAAGAATTATAATCGGTATGTTAAAAACATACGGAAGATGGCAAAGACTTACCAACTAACTGACAAACTTCAATAGATTAAACACTTCAATATTTTACAGCAACAGTACACTAGGGGGACTAGTTTTACTCTTTCTTCAGTCCTGGACATGTGTCACACTCACAAAAGAGAGTGCAGCTTTGGGGAATTCATACTTTTGGCACTGCTAATAGCAGGTCCTGCAAATAACAGGCCAAATATCATCACTGTGACTCTACAGTCAGGAAAATAACTAGCACCTTAAAGTTATCTTATTCTACAAAATACTTTATCTTCAGTGCCGAGATACTTTTGCCTGTCAGAGAACTTCATTTTTTAAATATGAATATGACAAAAAAGAAGAATTTAATGCTCAAAATACGGAAACTGATAATTCCAGATTTCAGTAAGCAGACTAGACCGAACACTTCTCTGCCAGAATAAATTTGAACCATTTCCACTATATAAAATGGACTTGATTCCGGACAAGTGCTGTCCTGGCTTATTTTATATGGTGTAACTAGGAAAGTTGTGTTTCATTCCACAGAGCATGTTTAAATTCTGGCTTCAGCAGTAAACTTGATTAGTCCACTAAGTAAATAGTACTCATTTATTTGAGTAGGTTGATGGAATTCAGTACCACAGTGAAATGAATATTTCCATACTTGAATATTTTATGTTTAGCAGAAAATTGGTAAAAATAAACCCAGGAATGCCTGACTTCTGCCTCTTGTAACTTTCGAGAAAACACTGAATTTCTTTCCTTCATTTTCCTCATCCTTTCATATAATTTTTGGTGTGCTGGCAGTTCAAAATGGTAACATTTCCTAGGATGCTTTCTAGGGACTGTGCTGTATAGGCTAGACCTTCAAGAATTCAGCAACAAAATTACCCTGTTCAACTATGTGTCTAAACATAACAAAAAAAAACCTGGATTTTTCTCCCAGAGCTGTCATTCTCAATGGAAGCTGTATTGTGGTGGAAATCTCTTCCTGCATAGGTAAGGCTTTTAAGTTTTCTTTGATTTTAGACACCTCTTTGCCTTACTAATAAAGTGTTGAAGAAAGGGAGGTATGTAAGAAGGTGAAGATTGCCTGGCATTTGACATATACAAAATCATGTTCTTTATAGGATAATTCCACAGATTGTCTCACCTACACAGTTTATGGAAATCTTTAGTGATGCTGTCTCAAACAACTTGTTTCAGAGTCCAAGGCTACTTGAGTTAAGAACTTCTTTCTTCAGCCTAACCTAAACTTTCCCTTCCTTAGTTCCAGGCCATTGTTCCACTGTGGTTGTAAATATTTCCTTTCCTTCATTTAAGATAAACTTGTAAGGAAAACGTCAAGCAAACAAAAAAAGAAATTAATCTTCTCTTCTTCTACTATGATACAACGTAACTGTGGGCAGCTTTTAAAATCTGCGTGAGTGGTCCATATCTTTTACAATCAGAAGCTTTCAAATGAATGTCCATACTGCATAAGCAGGTAGTATGTGGAGAGCTGATCCTCCCACATATTTTGCCTCAACTCTGATGTGTACATCTGGCCACTGAGTTAATATGAATGTTACACATTTTAGCTTTTGTAAAATATTTTATTTGGTACCCTCTGGCATTCTGATTAAGGAGAAAAAATATCTATATTGAATATATCAAATAGAACTATAGCAAACAGATTAAGTAATAAATTCATGCAGAGAATCATCAGTGACATGTTGTTTTCTTTAGTGTTACCCTGAACACTTTGTTCTTGGTTCTGAAATTATGAACGTATTTCTAGTGGTCTGGAAGAAGACATCAAATCTCTGCTGACCAAGTTTGCAGATAAAACATATACTATTCATAATGTAATTAGTGAAGAGGGCTATTTAGGGTAACGGAATCATTTGATATGAAAGTCGAAAACAAATTCATAGAGTTGCAGAATCATGTCTAGATGAGCAGTCATGTGGAAATAGTCTTTCAGGACATAAATATCTTTCCTGGGAGAGATCATGGAAAATCATGGAAACAGCTAACTTGGATATTACGTCCCATTAAAATGCCATTTCCAAAAGTGCCAATACAGCCTTCATACAAATAATAAGTGGAACATTGACTGTAAATAGCAAAGACATCCATTAGTTCTGTATTTGGCACTGTGATTAGAAATACTCTGTCCAGTTTTCTTGTCCAGAGCAGGACAGTTGTTGTTGTTGCTATCAGTGTGTTGATAAACTAGAGAATGCTCAGACAAGGATACAAAAGCACTTGGAGCACACAAAACATAAGGCAATGACAGATTCATGGCGCTTGGTCGTGTTGGTTTTATCAAAAGGTTATGTGATGACAGCAACTGCCGGCCAATCCAAATGAGAAATCAGAATTAAAAGAAGACAAGATGCTAAAGCTCATCAAATACAGGCTTAAAATGAGTCTCTTTAAAGACAATGCTGGCCACTGGTTACTGAAAGAGTATGAAACATGCAAGATAGATTCTCCTGGACTTTTTAAGCCAAGCCGGGGTTTGACTGAAATGGAAATTATTTCATGAGGTTCCAAGAAACTTAATCTAGAAAAACTGGCCCTGCTTTGAACAGTAGGTTGGAAAGTAGGCCTCCCGAAGTCTTGCCCAGTCTTAACAGCCAAAATTACTCTATGATTTTTTGGCTTCAACCTTTTGGGAGAGGTAACTAGATAACTTCTTTAGGTAAGTCTCTCCTTCTTTGCACCGTAGTGTAGAGATAGCAGGAACACTGTACCTGCAGGTACAGTACTGTACTACTGCACCAACTCAGCAGAGCTAATTTATCTGGGGTACAGTATCCTAGTCCTCCAGTTGCCCAGGGAATATATGATTTGCATTTTTCCACAATAGAGGTGAGCATGTGTGCCAGAGGAGCCCATATGTTTCACTTGTATGAGGCTAGCTTTTAATTTTGATATTTATTTGCCAGGGACAAACTACAATCTATTCAAAGTCAAATTAGAACTGGTGTAGTATTGGGCACAGGAAGTCTCTCTTCACCTCTAGTTCCCATTAGTAAGGGAGGAAGAAAGTAGGGCATAGTACCAGCCTACCAACACAGAAAGAGATATGTACCCTGCCCCAGGTTGGGAGGTCACAGAGTTAGTTACAGAAGGTACAGATGAGTTGTAAAAGTGCTATAACTACTAATAGGAGACAAGAGAAACTGCATTCGAACTACATTCATGTCTACAGTAATGAGTTGCTCAGTGAGTTATTTCTGAACTATTTAACATTCATTTGCAGAATTAATGTTTTCATTTGTTGGTGTTTACTCAGTTACTAACATTCTGCTGATTTCTCTAGCTATCATGGCAGTGGAGAGAGTAGGAGAACATAGGAATGAGTGTAACACTTGGACATTTTGTTCAGAAATCTGTGCTGCAGGCTTCAAGAAGGCACTGGACTATTTTGGAAGGAAGCAAGGCACTGAGTCACTAGTGGAGTAGGAAAGGTCAAAAAAATACAAGATGCAGATAAAAAAGAGCTATCATTTCTACAGTTAATGATTGATGCTGCTTTTTGCATTTTCCTGTATTGATGTGTGGTTTAAAGTTTTTCTGTGTGGTAAGTTCTGGCATGAGAATTTTTGTGTGGTTGTTGCATTTGTACTTTGTTATTGCATTACTATAAATTTCACAACTCAAATATACATATTCAGCAAATGTTTACCTATCTGTTTGATGGACAATGGCTAATCTCAGTGGTCTCCACTTTGAACTTTTTCTCATCATCAATGAGTAAATCCAAATCAAACAGATCAGCTAAAGGACTTGACCTTCCCATTAGATATATTTGATAATACTAAAACAGTAAATTGCAGCTGGAAGCAATTTAAGCAGTTACTGTCTTAGTTCTACTTGGCCAACAAGTCTGGTATTTAGTCGTCACAAACAGTCTGCTAATAGGGGCAAAACAGCAGTTGAGAAAATCTAAATATTTAGCACTAGACAGTGTTCAGAGCAACATGCATGCAAGGACCTTAATGTTTCATTAAAATGCCTCGTATTATTGTGTATCTCTGTATCCTAAAGACTATTAGCAACAGCCTTGCACCTGGCCAACAGCACAGGAAGGAAAGCAAGTTAAATACCCATTTTACTTGAGTCAGTTGTCATTCTCTTTTTCAGGTACAGCAGAAGAATCACGGAGGTCTTATAAATCTGTCTTTTAATTTCTTTCATTTCACCAGGAAAATAATGACAGCTGTTTACTAGCCCTCAGTACATGCATTAAATGTAACAGGAATGCTGGGAGATGAGCAATGGAACGTCCAGGAGGAAGAACCAGATTTCAAAGGTGCAGCACTAAGGGATAACTGCTTTTCTGTTGTCTATTTTTTGCTGCACTTGCAACTGTTGAAAAGCAATGACCTGAACTGAGATTTCCGCTAGAAATCTGGAAATCTATTTTATATAATTGCTTTTCTGTTGTTGAGACAGTTTGCAGGAGTCCAGGCTGGGGGTGAGGTGCCTGTCTTTAGTTTGAAGGCAATAGGGAAAAATCCTTACCAAGAAGGGTAATAATAAAATTAGCTAAGGAAGGCCAAAAAGGTGCTACTGTTTGTACTTGTATGGGAAGAATAGTGCTGACTGTAGAAAATAGAAGGAAGAGGTTTTCAGTGCTTTTCATAATTATGCTGTTAGAATGAGTGTAGAAATTAGCCTGTCCTGGCTGTCTGCATTTTAAGAGCTCCTTTCAGTACCTTTTCCTGCAGTTCATATTGGGCAGAGCAGATGGAAAATGCAACAAGCTTTAAGAAGGCATTCATTTGCTCACTGAGGCAAAATGATTGCAGAGAAAAGGTGACAAATGGGTTTGACCTTTTCCAGCGAGGAGGGGACCTTAACAACAGGGGGAAAAGAGCTGCATGCGGCCAAAAGACACAGAGCAGGGAAATCTAACCGATTCTCTGTGCCTATTTCCCCTTTTTTAGGATACGTTACAGCTGCCCTTCAATTCCTATTCCCTACCAGGAATGCTGACAATCACAATAAGAAACTATTGGGAAGATCTAAACAAGAGCTTTGATAAGCATGAAATATTATGTCAGAGGATGGCTTAATTTCTAAATTCAGATTTAATGAAAATCTCATTGAACACTTTTTAGTGAAGGGTTTAATGTTGCGGAAGAATCTATGATTACTGATATGAACTGGGTCCTTTGAGGAGAATACGAACATTTGTCATGTGGAAAGGACAATGTACACAGAGTACAGTGTGTACTCATTTTTAAGTGAAGTCACCCTGTGTCTCAGCTGAGAACAAAAAGCATGTGGGAATGCACATGCTTCTCCTTCAGCACACAAGCTATAACCTGCAGTCTCAACGCAAGTTGCGCCAAGCAGTTCTTTTTTCTCTCTGTTGGCACAAACACACTTTCACCTTCACCTCTTCATATCTCTTTCATGTTTGTCACATTTACACAGCTGGATCTCACTGGACACTGTCTGTTCCAGCAACGTCAGCCACAGCCCTCCTCCCCTTCCCCTCCTGCTTTCGCGCCTTGGGGTAGCTTCACAGAAACGCTGGCAAGCTTGCAAAACACTCATTATGTCTCCTTCCTTAACTAGACAGCCTGTTTATTTTAGATAATGCTACTGCTTCAGATGAAGGAAGCAGAGAGTGTCAGAGTGGTTCATGGTGCTTATGTCTTCATAAACACAAGATTTACTGATGAGATATAAAGCAAATGGAAGGCAAAGTTGTGCGTCACAGCAGTGAGAGTTAAAATAAATACAAATACAGGCCTTCCCAAAGTCCTGAAGGATGACTTCTGTGCCCTTGGCTAGTTTTTTTCCAGTTACTGTAGCTAATCTAATGGGATTAGATTACTACTATAAGTCTAAATTGTCTCCTTTTTCTCCTCATCCAAGGCAGGCATCTTCTCCACAGACATGTACAAATACAGTATTTGGATAAATATTCATTGAGAATTTGGGAACAACTTGTGGTGTGTATAACCAAGGGCCTATCAGTATTTCAGATACTTCTTCCCCTCTTTTAGATATATATTTAATGAAAAAAAATAAAAGCAGAACATAAGGTTAAGGTACCTGAAACCTGCAAAGTTTCAGAGGAATCACAGTGCCTGCAATTTGCCAATGTTTGGGAAAATGAATCCTTGTGAGGATCTTTTAAATCTCAATTTTGAACTGTCTTCTCTGAAGAGCAAAGTCCATGGAATTTTGTACTGTGAAATCTAGTCTGCTTAATCTGGATTGCTTCATTTTAATGTATCTTGGAAACTTCTGCAGTCTGCACAAATGTAGTTGTGCTATCACAGATGTTAGTGAAGGGCATAGAATTTATTTTCTCTATCAAAAAATTACACAATTTTCCTTGAAATTTTTCAGGAAAAGAGTTTAGATTTTGTAGGCTTTTTTCCAACATTAAGCATGCTTTAGTCACAAATTTTTATCTCTATTTTATTATTAATATGGGAATTGCAAGACCAAGTATTTACATAGAATCATAGAATCATTTGAATTCAAATGGAACTTTAAAGATCATCTAGTCCAACTCCCCTGCAATTAATGTGATCAATGGTTCTACGTCAGGGTGGAGGCTGGTCACAAGTGATATCTCCCAAGGCTCAGTCATGGGACCAGGGCTCTTCAACACCTTCATCAATGACATGGACAATGGAATCGAGTGCACCATCAGCAAATTTGCAGATGACACCTAGCTGAGCGGTGCAGTCGATACATTGGAGGGAAGGGATGCCATCCAGAGGGACCTGGACAGGCTGGAGAAGTGGGCCCATGAGAATCTAATGAGGTTCAGTAAGGCCAAATGCAAGGTGCTGCACTTGGGCTGGGGCAATCCCAGGTATTTATACAGACTGGGGGAAGAATTCCTTGAGAGCAGCCCTGTGGAGAAGGACTTGGGGGTCCTGGTGGATGAGAAGCTGGACGTGAGCCTGCAGTGAGCACCTGCAGCCCAGAAGGTCAACTATGTTCTGGGCTGCATTAAAAGAGGAGTGGCCAGCAGGGAGAGGGAGGTGATGGTCCACCTCTACTTGGCTCTTGTGAGGCCCCATCTTCAGTACTGCATCCAGGCCTGGGGCCCCAGCACAAGAAAGATGCGGAGCTCTTGGAATGGGTCCAGAGGAGGGCCACCAAGATGATCAGAGGGCTGGAGCTGCTCTCCTATGAAGAAAGGTTGAGCGAACTGGGCTTGTTTAGCTTGGAGAAGAGAAGGCTCTGAATTAATTTTGATCCAAAGGAAGAGAAAGAACAACCAAAACACCTTATGTATTTTTCCAAACATATTTTTTAGACTATTTATCAACACTGTACAAGTTATAGTGTACCTATGTCTGACAGAGAAAAAAAGTCTTGGAACAGTAATAGTTCCCAAATGTAATTCTATGCTGAGCCACAGGAATTAACATGTCAAATCTGAAGCAATGTGTTTCTGCAGTCAGTGAAAGTCTGCAAGGATTAGAGAGATGTTGTAGCAGTGACACAGCCAAAACAAACAAGTAGAAAATTTACTAATTTTTCTGGTGGTTCAGCCCAACAGGGACTATTAGCAGTAATAGCAGAGTGCAGAGGTGACAGACTCTCCCACTGAGAGAGCAGTGAGTGCTGAGCGGAAAGAATAGTGATCTGAGTTTGATCTTTTGGCGTTGGACACGGGGATCCTTGTGGGTCCCTTCCAACTCAGGATACTCTATGATTCTATTACTTTAAGTGGTGTGAAAGTTTCTCATGTGGGAGAGCACACAGATATAAATAAAGACTGTATTTATCCCATGGGATCTAGATAGGGCAGTAATGGCCAGGTTGAACTGATAACTTCTGATCAAAACCAAAACCAGCATCTCTCATGTTTACTGATCTAATTTCTCATGTATCCCATTGCACTGAGCCAAGCACCTTTGAATCACTGTCAGATGATGGCATTTGCAACAGTCCGAATCATTAAGACTGGTCTTTGTGAAGACTGTAACTTGCTAACAAGCATGTAACATTCCTTATGGATGTAGTGCAGATGAGTTCAGTGCTCTAAATCAGAAGAAAAGTGCCTCTTGTAGTAATGTTTGATCAAGGTACTTAACCTAATAAACAGGTAGAGAAACTTCATATTTCTGTGCATTGCTATCCTGGCTGTCCCAGGAATCAAAATAACAATTTAAATCTTTCTTCTTCTTTTATTTATTCTTTTCATTCTGAATTAGTTCCATTGTAATTTTAAATTTCCCCAGACACAGAAATATTTCTGTATCACATCCACCTAGAAGTACCCAAAGTAAATTCTCAGAAGCAACTGGTACCACAAATATTCCCAGCACAGAATCTGACATAAAGTCCTGGCACAAAATCAGGATGATGTTTCAGTTTATCAGAAAAGCAGACACAGAAGAATTATATTATAGGAGCTCAAGAAGGTCTCACAGGTCTCCATAATTTCTCTTGAAGTAGTGAGTTTTTATTTTTACTCGACAAAATATTCTTTCTTTATCGTAGAATCATAGAATCATAGAATGGTCTGGGTTGAAAAGAACCTCAAAGATCATCTAGTTTCAACCCCCCTGCTGAGTGCAGGGTTGCCAACCACTAGACCAGGCTGCAGAGCCATGTCCAGCCTGGCCTTGAATGCTTCCAAGGATGGGGCATCTGCAACCTCCTTGGGCAACCTGTTCCAGTGCGTCACAGTGTGTTTCTGTGTAAAAAACGTCCTCCTAATATCTAACCTAAACCTCCCCTGTCTTAGTTTAAAACCATTCCCTCTTGTCCTATCACTAACCACCCATGTAAACAATCTCCTCTCCTGCTTATATGTTCCCTTTGAGGATTGGAAGGCCACAATGAGGTCTCCCCAGAGCCTTCTCTTCCCCAAGCTAAACAAGCCCAGTTCCCTCCCCTTTTCTTCATAGGAGAGCAGCTCCAGCCCTCTGATCATCTTGGTGGCCCTCCTCTGGACCCATTCCAAGAGCTCCGCATCTTTCTTGTGCTGGGGGCCCCAGGCCTGGAAGATGGGGCCTCACAAGAGCCAAGTAGAGGTGGGCCACCACATCCCTCTCCCTGCTGGCCACTCCTCTTTTAATGCAGCCCAGAACATAGTTGGCCTTCTGGGCTGCAGGTGCTCACTGCTGGCTCTGTTCCGTTCCTATGGCCTTAAGAACAGTTTCTCAGCAGATCCCATCCAGCAGTTCCTTGAGCAGTTGGAAGTTTGCTTTCCTGAAGTTCAGGGTCCTGACTCTACTTTTTGCCAGGCCTGCATTCGTCTAGATCACAAACTCAAATCACAAACTCTTTCTATATTTTGATCACAAACAAATCTTTCTTTATTTCTACTTAATCATGTGGATTTTTGATACAAAAAGAGCATTTCTTTCAGAAACAATAGTTACTAGGTGAAATTACCATTGTTTATTTTTCTGTACTCTCCCAAAGTTTCAAAGAATAATTTTCTTGGCGCTTTAATGACAAGGACAAATAACGTGAAACTACATGCAGTGTTGCTCAGATCTACTGAAGAACAAAGCGATTTCTGAAATTAATTCATACTTTAAGTGAAATGAGAGAGAGATACTCTGTTTTAAGCATATCTTCTTACTATATCACTGAGCATCTGAAAGGTATAAATGTTAACCCAGAGGCCTTCCTGCCAGAATGTGTTCGATCAAGTCAGCTTTTTTGCTGACTTTTGCTCCTTGTACTTTTAAAATTAATTATCTTTCTTTAGTTTAGAGGTGTTTTCTTTTTAACTTTAGCTACATTTGATCTGAAATATGAGGGCAGAATTATTTAGAAGCTCCTACTGTATGTGGTTTTGTTTTATCTTCAGATGGTGTCAGAAGGATTTTAATGTGTAATTCTGAAGCCTACTAAGTACTAGACACAGAACAAACAGAAAGTACATCAATTGTATATTATTTTGACAGGAAAGTAAACAACATAGAATGAGTGACAGTACTTAAGTTACTGTTTATCATGAAAGCAAATGCATTCTCCTTAAGACTTGATTTATTTATTTAGGAAAGTTGAAGATTGAAGTTGCTGTAAATTTTCTGTAGGAAACTGTTTTTATTCACATCCCATGGCTCCTTTATCATAATACCAACTAAGTTTTCCTACACATCTCTTATATATGTAAAAACTAAACTGTCTTAAACAATTTCACGATGCTGTAGTAACTCCGTCTCTTATGATCACTCACCGACTGTCTGCATCTCTTGTGACAGCAATTCCCACCGCTGTATCTGTTCATAATATAACTAGAGAGATTACTTTCCCTATATGGGATTGGATTTGAACATGGAAAGAATTCTTTGCAATAAACTGCACAAAAGTTTCACCTTTTCTATTTCTATTCTATTCTATTCAGCTCATGAGTTTGTTATTTCAGTTGTTTTTTACAGACCGATGTTTAGACTGGATTAGGTACTCTTACCATTCACTGCCCCAGTTTCTTAGGGGATTTTGAGAAAGATCATGCCAAAAATTCCAGCCTGGACATATCTTCTTACTCTCTGTACTTAAGCATTTTATTCTTTCAGGTCTCATCCATACTGTAATCATAGAGAAGAAAAGAGAGTGATTCAGATCCAGGTTATGGGTACCTACCTACATGTAGATGTCTAAATACATGTAGGATACATGCAAGATAGGTGTCTAAGCTCCTTGGCAGTAAGTCCAGAAGACGATTCAGCTGAGCAGTTGAGATGTCACAGGTTACCTTAGACAACTACAAAGTGCTGGACAGATGCTGTCCTTCTGAACTGACAGCTGGAGACCTCATGGAAAACCTAAGGGCTTTCCTACATGCTATTTGCCGGCAAATTGTGGCCAGCTAGATGGAACCATTCAGCTTCTCTGTCTATTTGAGAAGGCTTCACACTGAGTTCATAATTAGATATCTGCTATCTAAATATCTGCTGTTTGGATTTGAGTCCCATTCAGGTAGAAACATAACCACTGAAGAAAAAGTAGTATGAGTTTACAATCTGCAAAACACCATGTTTCCTGGATGAGTCTGCAGCTGTGAGAGATGCCATGCTTTTGTGGTTGTGTTTATGTGGTTTTGCAAACATTCCCAAGATAGTTTGAATGTGTGCATGGCACTAAACTGTTAATTTTAACATTTCTAGCGAAGTGCATTTATTGAAAGAGGTAGAGTTTCGTCAAGATTCTCAACCAGTAACATTAATAGGACTGGTGGAAACTGAGTTAGATTTCATCTAATCCTTTTCTTGTAGATGTCAAGAGGATACAAAAAATAAATTTATTTGCTTCATATGTGTATATGATACCAATGTCTGATATTAGCCTTCCTACCATGTCAGAATGCTGAGAATTCCATAGTAGGAAGAAGAAATGAGTACATTTCTTAAATGCTCAGTCTAGTTACTTAAGTTGCATGGTCTGCCTTTCCTATCAGTGTAGGAATATGTTCTCAAATGATGTCTTCTTTTTCCTTTTTTTTTCACAGGAACAGAAAAACAGAGCCTCATCTTGCTTTGTGCAGGATCATGTATTGACAACAAGAACTTCACACCAAATGTGAAAAAAGTTTGTTTTGGCTCTTATATAATATTTTTATCATAAAATAACAACCATTCTTAGGATCATAGACTAGTCATTAGCTTGGAAATAGTTCTGGAGTTATTTAAGTATGCATAAAAATTTACAGTGCAAACTCCTCCCTCTTATTCTCTTAAGAACTCATTTCTATCAAGTTCAGTGTGTGCAACTCAATACAATAAGCTATAATTTTTGAAGTGTGTTTGGAAGAATCATGGGCTCTTAGCTAGTGAAAATGTAGACACAAGGATAGTCAAGATGGAGTCTCAAGGTCTGCAGTATTAGTTTTATTGCTCTTAACAGGCAATCCAATATCAGCATAATTGAATAAGTGGATAAAAGAGGCTTTGTAACTTCAGCCATGAATTTTGAACTATGAAAGAGCTTAGTGTCAGGAGAGGCACATGAAAATAGCAAAAGAAAGCAAACAATTACACTGTTATTGGCTAAACTGAGTGTGATTACTTGAAATTTAAATACACAGTGATGAATGGAAGTACCTAAGACGGCAAAAGAGATTACAAAGGCAAATTCAGCTTGTCTCCTGACAGGAATCTTACAAGCAAGTATGATATTTCTTGCAAGAATGCTGAATTTAATTTAGTTCACTGCAAGCTTGGTCTCAACTATGGCTTTGATTTAAAGCAATGACCTTTCACTTCACTGGGCTTTGGTCCTCTTTGGGCATAACTTAGCTAATAAAGTTCATAGAGAGAAGCAGTGATTTTTCAATCAAACTGAATGATAATTTGGGAAAAAAACAACAACAGTCTATATTCCAGATTCACAAGACTTTCTTCAGGTCTGGAATGGAAGGAGCAAAGCACTTAATAATATAAATCAGAAGTCTTCAGAGAAAATGTCAGTGTCAGTAGCACAGAGAAGATGTTAGTAATGGAGCTAACATTGGTGCTGTAAAACCGGTGTCTTCCTGTTTCATGCTGAAAGATTCAGGTCCTGATGAAAGATTACTTTTCACAAACTATTAAAACTCTGACTTCACACTCCCTTTTGTCCTCCTTGGACACCCACTTCCAAGAACATCACTCTTCAGAAGAAAGTTCTACTGTGTGCTACAAGGCACAAAGTGTTTGCAGACATTTGGTTTTATGACATGGTGTATAATCCAACACCTCCAGTCATCTTGGCTATCAGTAGTCTTGCTGAAAGTAACCATATGATTACCTCTCCTCACATTAACATCTCCCGGTGGTCAGTGCTTTACTTCCACTAACACAGTTTCTTCCAATTTGTCTGCTTAACACAAGAAAAAATCACAGCAATTGTTCTTAGCATATACTCCTGCTTAGAAGTTGTTTTTGCACTATCAAAATCTGCTGTTGCAATTCAAAGCCACTATTTGGTTTTATGTATCACAGAGTACTGCAATTCTTTATGAAGGAAAAGCTAGTACAACAGAACAACTGACTTTAATAGATGCGGAATACTCCAATCCCTCAAAGACAACTTGAATATTCTTTGTGGTTCCTATTGTCACAAACAGAGCAACTTTCTACCTAAATGGTTACCACAGTGGCTATTATTCATATCTTGCTGTTCATGAGTAACTACGATTATACCCTGATGTATCATCAACTTTATTAAGAAGAATGCTGTAACAGGACTAGAGAGCTTTGGTGGCATACTTAATATTTCAACTAATAAATGTTCGTGACCTACTCAAAGTCATATTTTTGTGGATTTCATAAAGTTTCTTGTACTTTTTAAGGAAGTACTTTAAGACTTTAATAGATTCCTGTAACTAATTTCTCTCTCTAACAAGAAGAGTTTTCTGAAAACCTGAGTTCAAAACACCACTATGTAAAGTGGTATACTTGGGGTGTAAAATTTCACTTGTTCAATGCAATTTGCTTTCTCTGACATCCAAATCTGAAAAAGGCACAAAGTGGAAACATTCTGGTTGTTACCGTTACCATCTGGGGAGAAGGGAGAAAATAAATTCTGCCTAGTATTCTGACAAAGATACGAAGGTTGCTATTTTCATATTTGTTGAGACTCCTTCACAAAACAAGGAATAGATGTCACAGATTTCAGAAAACTAGCTTGTGTTCTGTTTTTATCTTAAGGCTCTCAGATTTATACTGCAGAATTCTAGTGACATAGAATGAATCAGTTCAGGAAGGCTGACAGATGCAAACTGAAGTTTCTTTCTTAAGTAGCAAACTCAAATGCAATAGTATTTAAGCTTTTGGAATGTTCCTATTTATTTTCCTTCTTATGCAAAGAAAAGATAGAGGCAATCACTTTCTTAGTTCACGAAAGACAAAGAAGATAAATATATTGTGGTCTTTCATGGAAATTTTTCCTTGTTCCTGGTTTTGTTGTTTCAATCTAACTTAAAAGTTACGCTGATAGCAGGCTCATGGCAGTTCCTTGTACACAGAAACTAGCAGTCTGGGAACAGTATTACTGGATATCTCACAGTTTTAAGAGCTCTCTTACATGATTTGTAGCTATTTTACAGACTTACAAGATTTTGCTCTATCTCATACTTTGGGGAAGCATTTTAGATTTCTGATGACTTGCAGAACTGAATTAGTGCCAGGATTCTTTGAAGTTACTTAGAGTAGTTGAATGTAGTTACAGAATACTAGTCTGTTTACGTCTGTTATGCAGAATCTGTTCTTCCTCATGCAATGCCACTGAAAATGTGAAATGGAAGAGAGGCATGTGTCTATCAGCATCCATGGAGCAGAAGTGAGCCTCCTAGACAGTTTGCATAATTTAAATTGTATCTTTAGCATTGAATAACAATGGGCGTTTGTGCATAAGCCACATTAAGAAAGGAGGAATAAGATGGTTATGTACAAAGGAGCTCATGGAACATACTCCTCAAAATGCAAACTCAAAATGCAGTCAGGTCATTTATATATTAAAACAAATGAACAGACAATAACAAAACACTGATCTATCTTGTTCTTTCCATAGGAACCTTCCTTATCTACCATATTTAAATTGGTGGAGTCATATTGAATACTTCTTTGTAGAATGAACAGAGATAGCAATTTTTTCCCTCTTTATAGAGTGATGCTCCCCTTGGTAAGCATGACTCTTTATAGAGGGAAAGAGCCATGCTTACCAAGGGGAGCATCACTTTGTCACTAGGATATTGTAGACACAGGCCTATTCATATATATCATCACAAACCCTAAAAAACAGCAAAGAGCAGAAAAGTTCAGATTTTTGTATTGATCAGATTTGCTGTAACACTTTAGTCAAACTGTTTAACTAGTAAATCGAACTGTCTTGTACACAAAAGTGAGTATATGGACAACATCTGCTTCAATTTATATAGTTATTAGTATCTTTTCCATGGTATTTTTATTACTGGCTGCTGCAAAAACATTACTTTAGCTGTGGAAGGCTATTTTGTCTTCAGAGCTTCTCTGATGATTTGTAGAACAACAAAAATCAAAGTAAGAAGTTCTGTGATGGTGTGTTCAGTTGGAGTACAATTTGCAGTAGGCTTGACCTTGGTGACTGAACAAACAAAAGGAAGAACTTTTGAAGACTACTTATGGTGTCATATTTCTGATATCAAAGGACCAATAGTAAAGTTAACGTATGGTCTAGACTGCAAAATTTTGCTGGTATATTGGTCGGGCTGGAAAGTGAAAAAATCATACTATGGAGACAGAAAATATATGCCACTAAAGCCCAAAGCAGAGATACAGCTGCTCCTGAAATGAAATCTGGAAGACTGAACTAGGCATTTTCTGCATAACATGAGATTATTATTTAAATATGGTCCAGAACAAGCAACGGATTGAATGAACCTTAACTTAGCATGCTGTCACTGAAGTTGCCTATGGTTAGCCTATAGGAAACAAGGGTCTGTCTGAATTTTCTGTCTGACATCAAAAATGGAGGATAGAGGTACCTCAACTCAGTGGTAAAACCAAATGTCTATAATCTTCCTCCAAAATGCCTGTCATTACAAGGAAAAGAACAACATGTTTGGAAGGAGTTGGCTTTTGAGTGTGCTGGCCCACATATAAAGTTTATACATATGATCAAGCTGCCTTCTGAGATGGTAGGATCCCAGAACCTCATCTAAACTTCATTTGAAACCAAATGTTTCAAATGTGGTAACTGATTTTCTAAGCAGACGGAGTAAGCATAGGTTAAAAAAGAGATGAAAGTTGCCTGAAAATTAAAGAACTAATTCTCTGGAACCTAACTTGCCTAACCACAACAAGACAGTAATTTGCCAGGGAAAGTAAACTGAGATTCCAGCTGACCAATGGCATTACAGATCCCCTTTAGCTGTTAGCTTTCTGAGGGAGAGAAGCTGCTTTCCATGCATTTTGTTTCAGCAAAATGTGGTCAACAGTCATTGCTGGTACTTGAGAATGAAACAAGTAATTGTTTGGGAAATGTCTTAACTTCTTAGCCTGTATCAGAACATTACCAAAACTGACTCTCAGTCACTCAGAATCTTTCTTATGTTTGTCTACACAGTGCCTCCTTGCATGAAATGATGCTGTTTTATATTTGGCTCATTAATTTTTTCCATATATTTCAAAATAAAGCAGCAGAAATTATAATTTTGGGTTTTGTACCCATTAGTCAAAGATTTAATCACTGTTATTTTCTCTTTCCCTTCAAATTCTTTTCATCCCTAAAGAGATGACAATCCTTTCAAGCACGTTATTTGACCCTACCGGTGCTACTGCTCTAAAAGTGAGTTTACAGTAGTCAGGAATGTGGCAAAATAACAATTTTTAACAAGGCCAAGGAATCCATGATACATACATATGAACCTGTATCAAGAGAGGAGTGCAGCTTATGGCACTCCTGGGGGAGACATCCTTGCCATATGAAAATGTCCTCTGGAAAATATAGTGCTACCAGCACCACTACATAAATCCAAGTGTTGTCACACTTACTTAGGTGAAGTGGTAGCTAAGTCCTCAGAGTGGAGAAGAAATTCTGCTTATTGTGACTCAAAGGAGTAGAATTCATCTGTTTGGGCTTTATGCTCTCTACTGTCTTTCAAGCTTTGTGTAACAACGTCCACACTGCTCAAGTATGACACAGCTATCAATTTTAAATGAATCAAAAGCAGAGGGTTTGTCTTAGTATTTGTAGATGGGTTTATTAAACTGTTATATGTTGTAGGATAGGATTTTTCATGACAAAAGAGATTACCTATAGTCATACTGACTGCTCTGAACTCAGAGTTTGATAGCCCAGCATTGCAAATAGAGGTAAAAAATGACAATATTTACAATTCAGAAAGTTTAACGTTCATATGATTGGACTGATTCAGACCAAATCATCTCTGAGACTAGCCAGTAAAATACAGCAATGGAAAAGAGTTTTATAAAAAGGTTAATTGTTAAAGTGTCTGCTGATTGCAGCTGGGAGGTCATGGACTCTCTGAGCCAAGGATTTGTATTCTAACTGCTGAATTCACATTATCTCTTTTTTTAGGGGGAACTATTCACACATTGTGGGAACTGCTTAGACATTGTGATATTATCATCCTACTGCTGTGAGGAAAGCCACGCCAAATGCACCATTCCTTTAGTCTCCTTTTACAAGTCTTTTAAGGATGTTTTGTGTTCACTCAACACATTTCTTCAAGAATGGTGGGCTTACAGAAAATCTTTCATAATAGCCATCCAAAAAACTTGAATTCTAGACGACTTGAGAAATGTACAGTGGAAGAGCACTCATTTCAAGCTGAAGTGGAAAACATTTTGAAGGTAGTGCCTGAGGATATGTATAATGATCAAGATTTGAAAAGCAGTGTAAAAGATCATTAGAACCAGAACTGCTAAATAGAAAATTTTAATCCAAATCAAAGCTTAAGAGAATCAAATTTGCTGAAGAGGCAACAGTATTTTGGAGGTATACTTCCAGTTCTGTTAGACAGATACTGAGAAATAAATATTGACAAATATTTTCTTGTTTTCCTTCATGCAAAAGCAAAATATGTGCAGCCTGAAAAATATGATTTTCAAAAGATTCAAGTATATTCCTCACTAGTTTTTCCTATTTAAAATTAATCTCTGGAAAAAAGAAAGGAAAGAACAATAATCATTACTAGGAATATGCATGGGGTTTAACTATTTTTTCTGGTCTGGTGACTGTCTGTTATCATATGATTGCTATGCCAGTTTTCATGTCTTCCTTGCTCTGTGTGGAGACTTGGATAGATTCTCTCCACCCAGAACAAACTTGTTTCTCCACCCAAGAGAGATAGCTTTTGTAATTGTACAAATATCAGAACGTAAATCCTGTTCTGATAAATTTGAAATGACAATTCTGTGAATGAAGCTTCACAGTATGTTCTTTTGAGTTGTTATAAACAAGATATGAATATTGTATCTGACATAACAAAGTCTGTACCTTGTTCACAGCTTTCACAAGGAAAATAAAACCTTCACATTCTTACACAGGGGACTTCTTGGAAGTGCAGTTGGAGATGATGCTTATGGGGAAACTAAGACTTATAAATGCTGCATTATTTTGATGGAAATCAGCCAAGAAGGCAGATAAAAGACTTTAGAACAGGCTAGCTAGGAAACAAATCAGAAACCTACATGACCCCACTGGAAAAATAAATTCTAGAACTTAACATCTGGTTCTTGCAGTTGTCAGCTCACTCAGCAAATGGTCAGACTGATTAGCTGCTTGTCTGCAGAATATGGGAACGGAGTGAAGACCACATCATATCAACAGTAGCAGGCAGTGCCAAGTAAATGCTTATAATTTACAGTGATATTAGTAAAGGTAACAGACAGCACTGCCTAGATAAAAGCCTAACTTTTAAAGTTTATGCCTACACTGCTATGTGACTTCTCACCGATGCAGCCATACAAAAACAAATAACGCTGTTAAGGAGATGGCTTTGAAATTTTAAGCTTCATATGAAACATTCAGAAGCAAATTACCTCAGAATTCATCGCAATTTTTAAACTGAGGCCAGTTTTATTCAGATCATGAACTGTTCTTCCAAATATTTCCCAGTCAGCTTGGACTGATTTACAGTAACTGCCTTAATGACATAGATCAAAACCACATTTTGATAACTTTGAAGAAGATTTTTGCTTGAAACAGAGCTTAAAAATGAAAATTTGGGGAGCCCTTTCATAATGGAAGAGAAACACCCTCACCTGAATGCCCGGACATACATTTACATATGCTGTATTTACACCATGCAGCTGAAGACTGATCAGGAAATTACTATACATGAGGAACCTGACACAATAACCCCACTCAGTGCAGTCTCCCCCCGGGCCTGCAGCTGTCTGTAACCTGGCAAAGGCTCAATGTCTGTGGGGACAGAGTCACCAGGCTTGCCTCTGAGCCACAGGTGATGTGCTATGTTCCCAGTGAAGCCAGTAATCACCGTGCATTAGACGGTTACTAGACAAACAGTCAAGAACACTGAACAGTTATTGATATTTAAGGCAGAGTAAGGGATGTTCAAGTATTTTTGCTTTGTTGAATCAAGTATAGTAGTGCATTTGAAGCTTGTCTTTGTCCCCACTTGCCAGCCTTTTTTGAGTAAAGACTGTTTATACCTGGAGATGCCATTCTCTAGAGCCTGGTGGGATGACTGTCTAGCATTTTTAGCCATTCTCACCTCTAAGTACTTCAACATATTTTGCTTGCAGAGGGCAACATTCTCAGAATGATCTCAGCAGCAAATTAGTGCACCATTCTTGGAAGATGGAGTGGTTAATATGACTAAGAGACAAGAATGCTCAACACATGTACACTTGGATACTTAGAAGTACACAGACATTTGACTGTTATTCTGTCAAGATTCTTGATAATAAAATAAGTAATTATGAGGGGGTTGAACCATCTTGAGAGGATGCTGGTGTACTTCCAAATCTCTTCAATCTAAGTCCAGGGATTCAAGCCAAAAAAATACAAGTTTTCCTCATGAAGGCAGGAAGAGAGATCTAGAATTGTCTTTTTTTCTACTCAGCTTACACTCTTTGAACCATACTGGATGCCACTCAGACATTTCCATAGGCGCTGCATTTATTTCCACCATATTTGAATGTGAAGGTCAATTTATAAAGCTAACTTGTTTGTGGCAATCTTTATTACAACAGTTCTACATTTCATTTTGCAGTTTTTGTTTATAACCACATGGCTCTACAATAGCTCCATCAGTTCAAAATGCCTCAACATAAACTACAAAACTACATTTGGACTAAATTTTTATTTACACAATACAATGGAATTAAACAATTCTAAATGGAGGCTGAATGTGTCCAAAATTCTTCTAGAAATTCACAGATTCAATCTTTCTTGTTCTAGGTTAATAGAATGGCTTGGGTTGGAAGGGACCTTAATGATCATCTAGTTCCAGCCTACTGCCAGGGGCAGGGCTGCCTGTGTAAACTGTTGATCTCCATGCTTGTAAGCTCCCTTCAAGAACTGGAAGGCCACAAAGAGATCTCCAAGGAGGCTTTTCTTCTCCAGACTGAAGAAGTCTGGTTCCCTCAGCCTTTCTTCACAGGAAAGATGCTCCAGACCACTGAGCATCTTTGTGACTCTGCTCTGGACCCATTCCAACACCTTCATATCCCTCCTGTGCTGGGGGCCCCAGATGTGGACACTGTACTCTAGATGGGGCCTCATGAGGGTAGAGCAGAGGGGGATAATACTCTCCCTCTCCCTGCTGCGACCCCTCTGTTGGTGCAGCCCAGGGTGCTGTTGGCCCTCTAGGATGCAAGTGTAGACAGATGGCTCACATTGAGCTTTTCATCCAGTAGAATCCCCAAGTCCTTCTCAGCAGGGCCACTCTGAATGAGTTCTTCTCTTATCACCTCCTGTTTTCCCTAAAATAGTCCTCCTTTCTTCAGTAGAAACCTATGCTACTGCACATTTCAACCATAAAAGTGAGTAGACGATGCTGAGAAAAACAATTATTGCTCTAGGTTACAACAGTAGCTATGGCAGCTGATTACCAGAAAGCATTTCAGAGTGGATTTTAAGTGACTTGCGTTTTCAAGACCAGCCCAGGAACCAGAAAAGGGCATTCTGGGATATTTGAGCCTTAGTGTCAAGTATTCCAGTACTACTTTATGTTCATTCATTGTGACTACTGAATTTGGTAAATTATTGTGTTAGATGAAATACGTAAAGCCTTCACATTTTCTCTCACTATTTCACAGCTTTAGCTGGGCAATGAAAATGGAAAAAAAAAAAAAAAAAAAGTTGATTTAAAGATACTTTGTCTTGTTTCAGTGTCTTGCACTCTCCCCATTAAAATTCTTTTGTTAAACAAAAGCATACCATTTCATTTAACAAAATAACTATGTAGACTTCTCCATATGTTTTTTTCTTTCAAGATCTGTGCATGCAAAAAATCTGCATCACATTAAATAGGAAGTGAATGTAAATATGACATATGGAAATCTTCCAGATCATTGAACTGTAAAATATGATTTAATGCTGCAGAATATTTCTCCTCTCTCTCAGCTGACAGCACAAATATCTATACAGAGAAAATACAAAACTTTTCATGTCTTTGCTTTAAAGAAACTTCACTAGCACTTTTAGCAGAAAAATCTCAAGCTACTTCTGTGCTGCTATACAGGATTTTTACTAAAGTCAAAAGGCAAATAATATCTTTAACATGAGGTCTAACTCTATTCTCATTCAATCACTGTAAATCAAAATCAGCTCAATTGAAGTAAGTGAAATTCAACTGATTTAGAAGTCACAGAGTCACAGTCCATTCCATTGAGTTTAGTACGGTTCCTTCCAATCTGCTTCAGTGTGAGATCAGAGTCAGTCAGTCCAATATAGACAGACACTTCATTCATGGACATTCACTTTAATTACAGAAACAGACTTTGGACACAAAGTTTAAATCTGCATCCATGCTTCTCAAAACATAAGGTGTTCAGCACAAGGATTTGGGGCCTGACAGTAGGAAAAAAATAGGAACCATACACAAGTTCAGGATCACAGCCGGGGTTGGAAGGGACCTCAAGAGACCGGTGAGTCTAGCCTCCCTGCTAAAGCAGCTTTCCTACAATAGGTCTCACACGTAGGCATCCAAATGGGTCTTGAATATCTCCACAGAAAGAGACTCCACAACCTTGGATATACACACATTTCTTGCCTGGATATACACATTTTTCTAATAAATTTAGTTTGAAATCAAGAGTCCAAAAATCAGCACTCACATTTTTATTGCCAGGACCTAACTGCATGTCTCTGGATTTCTGCTGTGTAAGAAACTAATATGTAAAGTAGAGCATATGCTTTAGGTGGGAGCAAAATTATCTGCTCTTGCAGAAGAAAGCCAGAATTCTGGACTGCATTCTTGGCTGGTAGAACGTCTTTGATTCATTTTTATACCAAAGCCTAATATTGACATTAATGAAGGATAAGAAGAATATTGTTTGGTGCACTAGATGTTCTGAGTATTCAGCAAGAAGGAAGCTAACAAAGGTGCCTAAAGTGCGGGAGGGATCTGATGGTACAGAGGTTTGTCCTGGATTGTCACTCACAGACAGGTTCCTGTACTTCCTATAACCACTGAACGTTCCCATTCCTACAACTACCTTCAAACTGCACTTTTTTTTTTTTTTTTTTTAAGTTCAGAAACATTTCAATGTCATTTCCACTTTTGGTTTCTCATTACATCTAGAAGTGCCGAATGGCCTGAGGAAGGCTGCTCCCTCTTTCAATTTATTCAGGATGTTTGAATACATTTTAAATCCATACGAAAACCCAACCAAATTCAGAGATTTGATCCTCATTACAACCTTACAGGTCCCAAAAATGCTGTGCCAACTCACCTACCATTGTTGTGAATGCATCTACCTCACATCACACACTTGATATGTTAAAACAATGGCCAAGCTGTTAATAAAAATTACATTGCCAGTAGAATAAAAGGATGTTCCCATAAGAATGTATATTCTTGTTTTGCACCATCAAAATGAGAAGGAATCCATGGCTTGCAATTCAACCCCAAGCATCCCGCACATAGATGTTGTTTTACTTGCAGAATGATTATTGCTGGAATCATGCAGATGGAAAGGGAAAGGAACAAACATTTTTAGCCTGCACCAGGAATGGCTGGACATCAAGGTGAGTTCAGATCTCTTCTTACCTATCATTCTTATATGGAATGAGTTTCCAGTCAGAGGCGATGAAGAACAAAGTGCAGTCCAAGTGACAGTCTGATCAGCAGGATATAATCGTAGTGAAGCAGTATAGGGATTGTCCTGTACTTTTCAAGCTGCAGTACATGGCAGTGTAAGCATGGCATTTTCCCTGAAGACTTTTCTTTAATGCATTGGAATGGCAGAAAAGTTCTGAAGCACATTAAGACTGACTGTTGAGAGTTCAAATTCCTGGAAATCCACGTAGCTGGAGACATTAAAGTGCAAAATCCAGACAAAAAGCTGCTTAGAGGATAGGAGTCAAGTGAAAGGCCAGCAACCTATCCCTTAAAAAAATAGTAATATGATAAGGCTGCCATTCTGACAAACAGCATGGTAGATATGGATGACAGAGTTTGGTTTGAAGACTCCAGGCAATATCTGAACAAAAAAGTTTAGAGTTTATTACTCAAAATAGAAAGTTTAGAGTTACACGGTAACAAGAGACCTAACTCGGTGTGTTTTTTTTTAAGTTTCTTTCATTTTGTATAATTTGAGATATAGGATAAACAGGTGATTAAGTTGTTGCATTAGGTTTACTTGTTTTTGTAAAGCTTCCATATAAAAGCTTTATAGATAGAAGAAATGCAAAAAGAAAATATTATTCCAGCTGAGCTCTTCGATGAATGTAGATTGGCTGCATCTGTTGTGGCAGATCCCTCACAGCCTCTGTGCTCAGAGATCAAGAGGCAGCAATGATCCCATCAGGAACTCCCAAAGTTTAACAGAAGGGCCCTCTGAGACTCTTTCACCCTGGCACAGTTATCTCCTGTTGCTAGACAAATGCTAAAGTGCATTTGAGTCACTATCAAAACGAAATGTCAAGAAAAAGCTGAGATGTTTATTTTCGAAGCTGGAGACTCAGCCCCAGGAAAGCAGCCCTCTGAATGACCCCATTTTTTCTGACTCTGTCAAATGACAGATGTAGGTGTAGGATCATGTCAACTTACTGGCGCTGAAGAAGTAGGGTGACATTTTTCTGTCATGAAATGCGATTCATAGAAGTTAATTATTTTAAAAATCGTCTTTATCTATTAAGATGCTGATGCTTTTTATGATTTAAAAAAAAGTTTGTGGGTTTTTAAGATGCACAGTAATTGTAAAACCAAGACAGTGAGGAGAGTCCCAAAGACTACGTCTCCACTGAGCATTGCTCTAGTATCCTGAGGCACCAAAACATCAGTTTGGGCAATCTGCACTGGGCTGCAGAGATGACAGCCCTAGCTGTAAGCACTGCTGGGGGCCTGGATCTCAGAAAGAGTTCTCCCTCGGCTGCCCTGTGGTGACACTGCATCTCCTCCAGAATCCAAGAGATGAGAGCTGATCCTCTTCCCTGATGGAAACTCACTCCATACAAATATTCCAATGCACATCCCCCTAAATTCAGCACAAAACAGAAAACAGATATGATTTTTTAAGTTGTTTTTTCTTTTATTAGAAGGAGATTAATGGTGATGATGTTTCATAAGTATGAAAATAGAGGCAGGAGAACAACTCTGGATGTGGGATGGGAGCGAGCACAGCTTCATGACTTGCAGCAGACATCAAAGGGAGGAGCCCAAGCTGGAGACATGCATTTATGCTCCAGTCAGCCCCTGCAGCAGCTGAGCTGCAGAAGCCCATGAAATTGCCTGAGCAAACGTATAGAACTGTGAAGTGAGCTGAACAAATTCTTGCAGCACATTTCATTTTAACTCTTTCAAAGCACTGTCTCAGTTTAATTTGAAAGAAAAAAACATATTTATTTGTTTATCCACTGTGTTCTTTTATCATTTCCCAGTAACTCAGCTGGAGAAAAATGAGTTTTCTGAGATGACAGAATTAGCACTGAGAAACAGAACTGCTTGGCTTTAGATCACTGACTTGAACTGAAAAGGGGAAAATCATGTCAGGATTTTGTGGTTGTTCCAGGTTGCATATAGAAGGAATTAGTAGTTTCAATTAAGTTCTCAGATGCATAAAGATAAAAAATACCACTTCCATGACATAAGCCCTTGTTGGCAATTCCAGCAGAACAAGATAGGTCAAGCATGAAAGCAAATAAGTGATGTGGGGTGGAATGGACTGGAGGAAATTCCCTCTCGATCATACAGGTGCACTATCTAAGCCAGCATTAGAGCACATGGAGGAGGGAATTGAGGAGGTTTGTGGTGCCAGAACACCATCTGGATCTCCTCTGCACTTAACCAAAAGTCCTGGATACATAGATTCAGGTTGGAATGGCCCAAAAACACTTCATTTAGAGATAACAGATCTCCAATGTCTGTCACCAAAACTCTTGAGTCTTCCCAGGCCCCTGTTTGGTCCTTGCTCAATACTGGATTGTTGGAGTATTTTCTCTCATGCACCAACAAGCCAACTGACAATATTTTAAATATTCATATAACTTTCTTATGCTTTTCCTGGATGGAAAGGATAAGTGGATGGTTCTTGGGTTTTGTTGCCAAAAAGGCTACCTCCTGAACTTGCAAGTTTTAACCTCTTTGCAAGTCTTTCTCATTCTTTTCACAAAAGTTAATAAATTAAGAAAGAGTAGGCTGCAAATGTAAGAATCCTGTCTCACTCTAGAGTACAACAAAGCACTAAGGTTGGTGCACTTTAACTGCCTTTTACAAAAGGAATGCTTTCAGCACGTTTTTATCAGCACGTGTTTTATTTGTTCACTTGTAAGGTTGCTGATACTAGGTTCATCTTAAGGCAAGCACTCGTGCTCTGATAACAAAGTTTGGACACATTGCATTAGAAAGTGATAAAGTAGCTCTTTTCTTGCATAAAGTACAAAACATATTTATTTTAGCTATGGATGCCCAGGAATGAATACTATTTATCTTACAGTACAATGAAGCACAAAATGCATTAAACTACTGAAAAAAAAAAATCCATATACAAGTTTTGCATATGGTAGTCCAAAGTCTCTGAATCACTTTTATTAATGCCTTCAAGACAGAAAGGTAAATATTGATTTTTTTTGTTCAGGTGAAAATGCTGTAATTATACAGTTTGATCTTCTGAAATTACTGCTACATTTTAAAAAGGGCAGTAACTTAATATTTAGAGTGTTCGATCCCTAATTATTAAAATGGTGAAGGAATTGCAGTGAACAGCTTTCTAGCTGAATTTTACATTTTATTTTATTTTTTATTTTCCAGGTTGTTGTTAAGTGACTGCTGTTTCCAGGACTACAGCCATTCAAAATCATGACAAAATTGTGAAATGATTCTAATTTGAATTTTTTGGACCTGATTTTTTAAATGAGGGCAGTGGAGGAAGTATTAATACTCAAGTGTTCAAATACCTATCTCATGTATTCATCTATAAATAATCAATATGAATGTGTGTTTGAACACTGTAAGCCTGGTGTTCTTGCTTCTATTTATATGGACATGACAAGAAAACAACATTATAGGTCAATTTCTTGATTCAGCATACATTAGGAATAAATTTTCTTGAACATTTGTAATATTTACTCTAAGTGTGCTTAGTTACTCCTGCAAATGTCCTTTCTGGAGAGAAGATTCACAGAATAAAGGAATTTAAACAGTATTGTTTGATTCTGTTCAAAAGTTGGAGCAAATGTTCCTTTTAAAAAACAATAATCTCCTTAAATCCATCTGAAGTTGTGTCTCTAACTGATGTATTCTATCTATTTCTACTTACTTAAAAAAAAAAATAAAGGTGCTCTATAACTTTCCAGCTCTATGGCATTAGAATGCTTGCCAAGTTTTTCTTGGCTAACACTATGGATAATTATTTTTCAACTATGTGCATTTTAGCACTTAAACCACAATATTTACCTACATAACAACTGCAGAGAGAGTGCAAGTTTCCTCAAACCAGCGTGGCCCAGACATTTTTGTGATTAAGGGCCATGGTGATAAAAAACCAATATATGTAATATCAGTATCAGTCAAATGCACAGATTTTCTGTTGTAAACACAGAGTTATACTTTACCATAATTTGCATTGCTGTTACTGAGCTCAAAACACGACCCAGATTGTTTCTTTAATTCCTGACATTTGAACAGAAGTTGCTAACAGAACGGGTAATTAGTGCTCTTAGCAGTCTGGTGTTTCACAGTGAAATATGGTTTTGTCCTCTAGGAAAAAAGCAGAGACTGATTCATTTTGCACAAACCAGTGCTACTGTACCAGCAGCCTGAAGTTCAGGGCTTTTCCCTCCCCATCACTTAATCATGAAAGCCAAACAGAAGTACTGTTCTTAATGACTGTCTCTACCTGTTGGATCCCAGCTATGTGTAATCGCATACAGGGGAGGAGGTGAATATAGGATCTTTAGGGAAGTGGTACTGGCTATTTCCCACGTGGCCTCAAGTACTTAGACTAAGTGGTCTCCCATAGGACTGCTTTAATAAGGCACAAGGCTTATATTTAATGTCTGCATCAGTTGGTTTATTTGAAAACTACTGACCCATCTTTTCATAGCCTATGTCCCAGGAATGTCTTCAAGTGAGATTTCATAGACTTTTTTTCTGCTATTAGTCTTCACAGCTATAAATAAATGAGGGGGAAAAATAAAGGAAAACCAGCTTTCCAAAGTTACAGTTCTTCTGGCTGCCACCTCATCTAGCTGTAGGCGTAAATATTGAAATACATTACCATTTGGTTGCTAAACTGGAGACACATAAGTGGAATGATCTGTTTCAAGAATGATTAAAATTTCTTTACTTTTAAGGTGGATGTTAATCTCTTGCATTCACACTAAAAGGTAAATTGAGTGGAAAAATTTATGATGTGATGAGGACAGTCTGGAGTGAATGTTGATTGAGTCATGGCTAGAAGGAAAATAATTATGTTTGTGTAACGCTTTTTGACAAAAAAGCAATGCTGATTTTGATTGAATATTCCTTAAGATGGAAACTGAGGGAAGAAGATGCGGTAGGAAGTTCTATCTGTGTTCTGTGTTAGAGTGGCACATGTGAACAAAAACATCAAATATTTCATCACAGATTCTAATTTCCTTTGAATATGCCCCTTATTTTTTAAGTGATTTAAGTAAAGGCTTGGCTGAACAGTTTTTAGAGTATCTTTGTGAGCTATTCTCTGTATGTCTTTTCTTTCAGCCTTCAGAGTAGCTGCCTGAAACTTTTAATGCAAACTGGGAGGGAATTTAAACTCCACAGAGTTTCAGTGTAGCATAGCTTCACTTCTGCAACCATACCTGATTTAAAATCCTATGATTTCCTACCCCCTCCTTTCCTTTAATAGGGGAGGGATCTGTTCCTTGTCCATATCTTTTCAGAGTCTGAAAACATCTCAGCTTTGCCAGATCCACTGCAGTTTTCAGCATACTTTGAATCCCTGGCAGCCTTCATTCTGAATGATGGCATGGTTACCTTCTACACAAGATTACAGGACAGACAGGACAAGCAGTATTTTGCACATGGTATTTTTCTTGTTCTCAGACTTCAAGATGAATGATAATAGTGGTGAAGAAGACAGGACATATTTCTGCTATCATTAATCATTTGTGTTAAAATAGACCACTCTTATGATTTGTTAGCATTCTCAGGATGAATGAAAAGTTGTTCAAATACCTATGATTTAATGATGTTTTAATTCCCTACCAGTCACTTTGCAATCTGAACTTGGATTTTATATTTATGTAATATTCACATAACAGGTTTGTATGTCATTTCAATACCCAGCTAGCTCTCGGTTTTTGAAGCATGCTGAACAAAACAAACAAAAATAACCCAACCTTTATTCCTCTGTTTGCTTTTTGAAGTGCTGACAGCCTGGATCATTTTTACACCAAATGTAAACACTCCCTAGAGACAAAAGCCAGAATGGTGGAGCCAGAAAAAAAGTAGGTCAAAGTTTCAAGTTCTGATATTTGTTTGTTGGTTCTGAAATTTTACAAGATTTGAGAAAGATGAAAACACAACAGAGAACCAAAAATCAGTCGACCTGTTCAGTCCTCTTTTGTTTTTAGCTTTGTAAGCTCAGCCTGACAAATCCCTACAGCTGTGTGAAAAGGTGACCAATTACTGCAGCAGCAAGGCCAAATGATTCCTTCACGGTTTTGCCAGAAAGAAGAATAATTTCCCTGAACTTGCGTTGTGACAGAGAGTCACAGGGATTTGGGATCCTTGGTTAGAAGATGGCTGTTTGTTTGAAAGTCCAGTAACGACAGTTTGAAAAAGAAATGGTTTTACACGTACATTGTCCTGCTGCCAAGCTACAGGCCCAACTCTAGTCCTGTTGATTTCACCTGGTTGGATCAAATGTCCTGAGTAGGCCACCCTGGATCTGAGGTGCCCAGGTGGGTGAACACTGATCTGACTCATTAGGACACAAGAGACCAGCGGGAACATTTTAGGCCCATTCCTTGCTTTCTCTCCAGCACTGTAGAGCAGTCCAGATGTCATCATAAAATTTTAGAATCATTAAGTTTGGAAAAGACCACTAAGAGCATTTAGTCCAACAGTGAGGATGCCTTTCTTCATGAACAGCTCTGATTAGTTATTGTTCCTTCTGATCTCCAGTCTTATGCTTCTGAGGTCCTCAACAACTGCTTAGTGAGGTTTGCTGGGATACCCAGAGGTAAAACATTTTGTGGGCAAGTGCTGGGGTTAAGCCTACTGGCTGGAAAGTGACTTTTAACAAAGGCTGTCTCCAGACTACCACTATCCTAAAGGGCTGTCAGGAAATCAGCTTTCCTGGTGGCAAAACCAGTGACCAGGACCCATTCACTAATGCTGATCATCCCAGGGGATTTATATTCTCCTGTGTGCTCCTGCAGCACTGAGATGTGGGAGCAGCCAGCAGCAGAGGCCTGCGTGTCTGAGGCCACCAGCAAAGCCTGAACAAGAGGGGCAACATGCAGCCAAGAGCGGTGCTGCTACACTCGGAGAACAACAGCCTTCCGGGGCCAGAGGAGCTGAGACATTGGCAGGGACCACTGTAACCGATACAAAAAAAACCCATCCCAGCCAAAGCTGGACTCTTGGCACATCTGTAACTGCCGAAAGAGTTATGCAATTTGAAACAAGAAAGTATTTTTAAGGCCAGAGGGGAGGAGGAGGAGGAGGATTCTGCCTGCATAAAACCTGTTGTGCACTGAGTGCACAGACTTTTATGTTTTAGTGGTGTTGGTGATATAACCTTTCCTTTTGAAAGTATGTGCATGTGCTGTAACAAGAGAGAGTTACTGGGAATGGATAACCAGCTGGAAAAATGTGGTAGAGGTTAAACTTTTCAGGTCCATTCACGCCTGTGAATTAACTTAGCTTGCCATTTTATGATCTTCAGTTATGAAATGTTCGTGCAAAGCATTAACTAAAGCAATCCATGAGACAGTCTATTATGCCAAACTCTAATCACTAGACAGTAATTAGGCTGTCAGTTGAAAAACATAGTATTTGTGATGTATCCAAATGAAGCAACAGACAGTGCCATATTTTAAAACCAGGAATTGGTTCAGGCAGGTAATAGTCTCTTAATCTGATAGCTGCCAGCTTAATTTCTGAGCAAACGAAAACCTTGTTCTGTTGTACTAGTGAATGCTTATTTGAAAGAAGAACTTACAGAGACATTCTCAGGGTGAGTCCACAGATAATAAAAGAAAAAGAAGCTAAGAATAGAGTCGATACTTTTCCAGTGAATCTCAACACTGGTAGATTCTTATTAATCTCATCATATGAGTCTTTAAGGAGCTTCTTTACCACATGCAACAGCAGAAGTTAACTATTGTATTATTCTGAGAAGTTTAGTGAAGGCTGTAGTATAGCTTTTGAGGTGCATGTTAGGTCCAGCATTTTTGAATAACTACCACAAAAGTCAAATGGCAAGATCCATTTTTGGAGTCTTAAAAACTGAAATCGATATTTCAGTGGATTAGGGTCCCAAAGTACTTTTAGCTGTCTATGTGTCCATGTATCTCACTCCTAGTCTAAAGGTAACCCTTTATACTCTCATTTACTCACATTTACTTGCTAGCTAAGAGAGGTAGAAAATTAAGGTGTATTTAAATCATTGCATGGATGCAAATTGTTTTACTAGCATAAGTACAGAGAAAACATTTAAGCTCAACTGTGGAAGCAGTAATTGATGCCAACTTTGGAGGACATAAACAAAGATAGTGACACTTTACATTTCAATATGCTACTTGGGACATGTGCAGCTGTTTATTTATGGCTTATTTATGTCTGGTCTGACAGCAGGGAAAGTATCACAGAGCCCTGAAACTCATCACTGCAGCAGCCATTTCAAATTTCAGGTACTGTTGATGAAACCTTTGCAAACCATTTGTGGAGTGTTATGATACCATTCTTCAAAGTATGGATATGGTAATCCCAGCTCTTTTTTTAAGAAATCCTGCAAACACCTATATAACTAGAGCTTCTGTATGCAGACAGGCTTGAAAGTCTGACTGAAAAATATCCCTCAAAATACCAGAAAATGTTTCTTCTCATAATGGTTTTTGAATGCTGATAGGCAAGGCAGACAGGAGGTTACCTTCTAAATAAACACCAGAGGCATTTTCCAGCTTAATATACTGGGAAGCCAGCATTAATGGCTTGGTTGATGCCACCAGGAACAACCAGCCCACTCACTGTGGTTATTTAAAAGGAGAAAGTACAGTAAAGTGGCAGCTGTAACTGCCAGCAAACTACATGAGAATGTGGGTAATTTCACTGCCCTGCACAAGAAATGCACTAGTTGCTGGTGGCTCTGCTTTCCTCACAAATTTTTAATTGCACAAATTCTTGTTCAGATACTACAGAGCCATCTGGGAATTTCTTTTCTTTTGTCAATATGCCCCTTAAGTATCAATCAATCCAGAAACATGCTAAATTTATGCAGGTATTTGGCAGGTACTTAGGAACATATTCAATGAAATCCCAGATAAATTGGCAAGGGTAAACACAGAAAATACAATTCAAATATTTACCAGAATTGAAAACGTGGCAAGGAAAAAGGTACTTTATCTATGACATTTAAACAACACTAGTATCAGTTCATACGGGCATTTTGCAGTGTTGAAATGCACTTAAGTTCACAGGTCCATTTTGTGAAAAAAGTCCTACTTGACTCGTTTTCCATAGAGCAGAAAATAGGACCAGACATCTCAAAATTTTTACTAGTATCTTAAACCACCATTCTCCTGTTATAACTAGAAACATGCAATGTAAAATTCTGGGGAATTAATTGCTGCCTAATGAGGACAAAAAGAGAAATGTATAGAAAGACAGGAATGGAGAGATGTGGAAACAGTTTTGGAAGAGACACAGATAAAATATTTGTCATGACTGTTCAGTGCAATATGTTAGCAAGAAAAAAATTTAATTGCAAACAGTGGAGCATTAAGTTATGGTGAAGAAACCTCAAAAAATACATTCGTTTTTGAGCAACTTGCAATAAGAGTGGTTCCTCCTAACAGGAAGGGATTCAGAACACAACAAAACAATTATTAAAGAACTGAGTTTATGAGGAAAGATAAAAACAGCTAAATATATACATAGCTTGGCTATGAGTTATCTAAAGGGGGACATTAGTAGTCTCTATTCAAAGGCTTTAAAGCCAAAGAGGCTGAAAAATTTATGAGTTATCTAGTGAGATATTACGAGCATGTAGTCAAGAAATTGAATGGTCTCAAGTGATAGTGCTTGAGAAAGGGCTGGCCCTCAACCATGCAATATAAGATTACAGCCTTTAATTTAACTGCCATGTAACATCTCTTTAGGTTTATTGAGAGTACATGTGTGTAAGTTGGGAGCAGAAAGGGACACAGAAGTATGTTCACTCCAAAATTAATTTATGGTTAATAATGTGCAATTTATGTTCAGGGTGAGCAAATGACGTGATTCATATGTACAAACTCCTTAAATCCTTGTGGAAACAAAGTATTTGGTACAAGGGTTACAGCTTTTAGCCATCAAAAATTGGAAGTGTCTATGCTGCAATTTGTATGCAGGCTACATGTTCATTGTAAACTCTGATATTAGCTTTTCCATTACTGATTTACATCTGGAGAAAATACATATGCAGTACAATGAATAAACTTAAAATGTTCAGTAGATTTAAAAGAATGTACTTTCCTGCCTACTGGAGCTTCCAGCATGAGAAAGAAATCTCCAGAGATTTTTTTCTTTTGTTTCCATGTGAGATGGATAAAACTACACAAACACAGAGACCCCAGCCTCATTTAATCTCCCCTCATTTCCTGGCAAAGACTGTATGAAGCTTTGGAGATCTTTGGTTCTGCTGAAAAAATAGACTTCATCCATTTCCTCTGTGCTGTCACGGTTTTTATCTATGGTGCTTTGTACGTAAGTTGCCAAACAACATCTGCGTTGCTCATGAAAAACAAATGAAAATGCTTTCAATTTGTTTAGATCAGCACAAAAATACATTTTCATGTGAAAAAATTATTGTTCTAGAAACTACCTGATGAAAAATTGACTCACAGCTACATGAGTCAGAATTACTCCTTCTGACTCATGACACCTAAGGCATTTTACTGCATTGGGTGAAATCTCAGCCCAAATACCTATTCAGTTTTTTATTATGTTTGACAAGATAATTTAAGAATGCTTTCTATTCAGCCAGAATTTTGTAAAATAATTTATCTCTTTTGTTTTTAATGTGCTTTCTGCTTTTTTCCTATTGCCTTCAATCAACTTCATGCTTAATGTCTCTGTTTACACTTGTTAAACTTATTTTCTTAGGATATTATAATTATTATTGCCATCAAGTCTTGCTTCATGCTTTTTCTTCTTTTTCCTTCCCATGCAATTACTGGAGTTCCACATCTTCTGGTACGAGACTTGTCAATTCTGCAGTATGCTGTCCAGTGTACGGCTTACAGTAGACATAGACTTAAAGATATTTATATCTTTTTATATTAAGATAGAGACCATAGCTCTGAGTCTTTTTACATTTAATTGAATGCAGAGCAAATATGACATAGAACAAGTCTGGTCTTTCAGTTTTCAATCTAAGCCCTGAGAAGTCCTGGCATTATACTACTGGGGTAACTTCCATTAACATCAACACACAGTTCTATTCTCTCTCACAACAGGTCACACATTATCACCCAATCAGCCCCGAGGGTCAAAAATACATTTGGTTTTGGAAGAAGATTACTCTGCATCTTCACACACTTAGGGTCTGGAGTATACGGGACCTGATACTGATGGAGAGTGCAAAAATCTCTAAAGAGGGAGAAAAGGCAACAGCTGCAGTTGCAAAATCTTCTTTTTCCTGTTTTTATTTATTTTGCAATGCTTCATTATGCTTGTTCTTTAGTATCTTTGCTTCCTATCTTTGAAATTCTGCCTCTGAATCTGAAAGCAGAGAATATCCTTCAAATCAGTCTCCCGGTGATGTGACAAATGAGCATGCATCTGTCCTTCACTTACAAATAGTCAGAAAGGACCATTCAGAAGTGAAAGTGTTTTCTTACCTTCTTGGTCTTGTACCAACAGATGAGATGCAACTGATATAGGTCTTCAATGCACGTATGTCCTCTGTTGGAAGAAGTTAGAACCAATTGTTGGCTGAAAAAACCTGCTTGGTCCCAAAGGTTTTCTCTTTAACAAAAGCACCCTCATTCATGATCTTGAAGATGAGGCTGTGAGACTGATGAGATAGCACAAAGCCTTGATTAAAACTTTGGGTTAAATGCCTGAAGTTCATGCATGTGCTGCAAATGGGAAACCTTTTCAAGCACTTCCAGAAAGCCCTACCCCCTGTAATTTTTGCAAAAGAGATAGAAGTGTGCAAATTTTATAAAGAATATGCTCCTCTCCTGTCCTTTGCTGAGAGGTGCTCTTTGGTGAAACCTATAAAGCTGAAGTAGCCCTTTTTAATGAATCTGTGAACAGCTCAATCTTACTCTGAGATTCAGGAGCATTTCAAAGAAGTGGAAGCGTGATATATATACAATACACATATGGATCTGCATATATATATGCATATAAATTTGCAATGTTCATTAAGAAGCCCGTTTAGTATCTTATCAAAATAACACTGAGTTTAACATTAAAGAAGACATGACATCTCATAATGCTTTGCTCAGCTTGCTCATGAACCTAATTTCTCCTGGTCAACTTTCCACAGTGTTCAGCAACTGTTACTAAAAGATGTCTAGTGTGAAAGTGAGAGCTTTGAATTGCCAAATAACAGTATTCAGACTGCCTAGGGAAACCAAGAAACCTGATGCATGATAAATAGGATGCAAACTGATTACAGAGAAACTAGAAAAGTGTCCAGGACTTTGTGAGTGTAGGCGTTTTTTCCAAGCACCACAGAAGCACTTAAACATGTTTTAGATGGAATGTATTACTTAAGTAAGTTGTTCCTTGATTTCCTCTTAGAAAAATACTAAAGCAAATTTGAGGCATCTCCAGGACACACTGATTTTTGATTTTGCAATTGCAGCTGTCCACTAAGATTAAGGAACTCAGATCACTTCCAACTTTCATTTACACAAGTTGAAATAACAAAAATCTTTTTGCTCAGTCATATGGTGTTGTCTTTAATAAAAAGCATGAATTTGTATCCCAGCTGTTGGTTTTGAGATTAGGATAGCAATAATAGAGGAAAATAAGCATTGTTATGCTACTTTCCTGCTTCTTGTTATATACCGTAAAAAATTTATACAGTAAACTTTGAACATGAAAGTGCATATATGACTTCCAAAATGATATCCTGAATCTAAATATTGCTTCAGCTAAGCAGATTCCTACATTCTCAAGAAGCACATAAAACCGCCACACACACCCACTTGTATGCATGCATATAGACAAGGGCATAATCTCATATTGTTCATAGCAGCACAATAAATGAGACTTAGCTGTTTGAAATGTGTAGAAGAGAAATAATTCAGCACATGACAATCAACATATTCGAAAGGAAAATAATACACCAAGGTCCCTGGACATACTGCCTTTGCCAGTGTGAATAGGCTGCCTCATGGGAACAACTCTGTTGTACTCACTGGGAGGGAAATACCCTACAGAAACTGAAGAATGCAAGAAATGTTCCTGGAATCCTTTAATTGTTAACAGTGTTTGAGGTGTGTTTGAAAGACTGTATTTTAAACTGCAAACAAATGTCCTGATTAAAACATCACGAGGCCTAAATCTTAGTTGATTCTATTATCAAAAAATGACTAAGTTGAGGTCAGGTGTGGAGAAGGACCAGTTTCTTAGTGATGTTTCTACAACAGAACAAAGGAGGTATGAAGCCTTGTACTGCCTCCCAGCAGGTACCATCAGCAAGTAAATTCTGAACACTGTTAATGATATCACCAGGGAGCATGACTTGGGTCAAAAGCTTGGCAGGAGGTGCTGGCAACTGCTAAATCAACAGCAATCAGAACTGAAAAACCAACATGCTTGCTACCATCAAATTTAAAACAGAACTTATTGTGCCTCAAACACAGCAGCTGGTTTAATAGAAAAGTAGGCATGTTTATGGTTTCAGATTTACAACAAGACTTATAAACACCTTATTACACAGAATCCAATCCACTGCCCTAGAAACTAAGAATGTTACTTTGTTGAGAAGAAGGATCTGTTGACACAAATGTCTTGCCTAAGTTTACCATTGTGGTTAACCAAAATACATTTACTACTGAGAAGGTAAATAAAAGCAAACAAGATGCCTCTTATACAATACCATAAGGTTCATATTTGACCAAGCTTAATGCTACGAGATAAATATGCTTAATGTTTATGGAATTTTTCTAGAAGCTATTTGTTATGTTGGGCTTAACGTCTTACATCTGTCCTATTGAATGGGAATGTGTTTTCAGTATTACAAGTTCTTAAAGAACTCATCAAAAATATTCAGAGGAGCTGCCATGAATACCACAGTTAACCATGTTGCAAATAAAATGGCTCATGGTTTACTCTTAAGTTAACATGAATAAATCAATCTCATCCCATATAATATATGTACACAGAAAAATTAACTGGCAATTAAGATTATAACCAATGGAAACAGTGCTCTATCTGTGTAAGTCAGCTACACAGGCTGCAGAGATAATCTGCAGAAGTACTGAGAAACTGGAAAACCCTGGTCTAGTGTCTGAGCTTCTCTTCAGGGCTGCAAGGTCTTACTGTGTAAGCTCAGCTGCTAAGCTGCCTCTCCAGTAAGTAATCAAAAGCATGCCTATGCATCTTTGGGTGCTTATGGAGAAGCTCCAGCTCACTAATAGCCTCACCATGTCCAGTCTTGGATTGCCCTGCTGCCACTGACAGTATAGACACCCTGTTTCATCTTCTTCCTACAAGGAGAAGATGGAACACAAAAAGAAAGAAATGGAAAAAAAGCTACAGGGAAGAAAAAAAGCTATAATGTGCCCATTTCAACATACAGCCTTAAATTGGATCAGCGTGGTTTTCAATCTAAGCAATCTTGAAAGGCAATTCCTTTTCATCTGAATTTCTTTCAGCTAGATGAATGATTTAAAATTGCTTTAATTTCATTTTTTAAATTATGCTTGAAGCCATTAAAAAGAATGCTAGAAACTGGCTGCTAGTGACTTTTCAAAGCATCTGTTATTAAGTCTTACTCCAGAACATGTTTATGGAAGTAGAGGTTGCGCATTACAATCAGTTTGTTTTCCCAGCAGAAATTCTTAGTTAGAAGCTAAGATGACTCCCTCATGCACATCTGCAAGCAGGAATGGAGCCTCATATCAGAAGTGGTTATAATTAATATGCAAACATTAAGCAGTCATCATTTGCTGTAGGGAGGAAAAAAAAAGCCAAAGTAATAAGATCACATGGTTGCTTGGAAAGGCTATTAGTTTATACCATACCACAAATAAGCATAGGGAGGACAAATTTTCCTCTGAGATCACAGATTCCCTCAGAGAAGATCCCCACAGTGCTGCTGTAATTTGTGACAATGTGTGACAAAACCACTCACTCAACAGAATAATGCTGACAAGCCAGTGGTTTTCCACCTCCACAGGAAAAGCTCCAGGCTCTGAATTCTGTAGCTTCTATCTCTTGCTTTCTGGCTTTTTGTTTTCCTTAGCTATGGTGGTGATAGAGGAGGGACAACATTTCCAGTCACTCTATATTTAACAATATTGTGCAAAACTTTTGAAACAACCTTTCTTACATGGTATCTTGAGAGAATCAGGTCTCATGAGTGGTTAGTCATATGGCCTATTTGTGGAAGATCAGCACTGCTTTGAGATGAGATTTTCCCATGACTTTAATGTTTACCTGAGACACAGTAAACACCCATTGTGCATGCCATTACAAAGTAAACCAGATTCAGTTCTATTAGAAGTGTTCACATGGCCAGGCACTCCATATGGCCTAAACAGCAGTAAATTCTGCAAAGATTACAACATGGAAGGAAATGATTGGCTGAGCACAAATGGGTATCCTTATTTCCAGTTCTCTGTCTGAAGTCATAGCTGAGGCTGATCACCTCCACTGGGAAGGTGAAGCAGCAAACAACCCTGGAAACCATTTTGAAACATATGAAGGATAGGAAGGTGACTAGCAGTCATCATCATGGATTTGTAACATTCTTGATCATTGTGACAGCCTTCTACAAGTAGATGACTATCCTGATGAGTGGAGTCTTTCGGATGTCGCGTATTGCAACTTCAGCAAGGCTTCTGACACACCCTTCTGTAACAATTTCCTATGCAAACTGATGAAGTGTGGGCTAGATAAGTGGACAGTATGTTGGCCTGAAAAGTGTCTGAAAGGACAGACTCAGAAAGTTACAATCAACGGTGTGAAGTCCAGCTGGAAGCCAGCAATTAGTCATGTAACCCAAGGTTGATGCTGTTCAACATTCCTGATAAGGACCTGCAATTCAGCAGAAGCTGCAAAACTGGTAGGAGTAGCTGGTATTCCAGAGAGTTGTGCTACCATTCAGGGGGGTCTCAGTAGGTTGTAGTAAAAGGCTGACAGGAATCGCATGAAGTTCAGCCAAAGGAGATGCAAAGTCCTGCATCTGGGAAGGGTTAACCCCATAAATTAGTACAGGCTACAGCTGTCTAGAAAGCAGGTTTGTAGAGATGGACCAGGACATCCTGGTGGACAAGCTGATCAGGAGCCAGCAATGCACCTTCAAAACAATGAAGGCCAGTAGCACCCTGGGCTGCATTAGGAAAAGCCTTGCCTGCAGGTTGCAGGCGTTGACCCTTCCCCTCTATTCAGCCTTGGTGAGAGTACATCTGGCGTGCTGAGTCACTTCAGGACTTACTAGGAAAGACATACAAAGTGGAGAAAATCCAGCCATGGAGCTGCTGAAGAGACTGGAACATGTATTTTATGAGAAAGTGTTGAGAGATCTGGAGTTTTTCAGCCTGGATCAGAGAAGGCTCAGGATGAATGTGGCCTGAAAATTCTTGAAACGTCAAGACTAGCACTTTCCCTTTGTTTGAAGGTTAGAATCCTTTGTCAATTGATGAATGAAAAGGTAGATAAAATAAATCAACAGCAGGTCTTCAACTCAAAAATTTCATATTTACAAACTTCTGAAAGCTAGAGTAGACTAGAGGGAAGATCACTCTATCATTCTGCCCAGAGCATCTTTAAGGTCCCTTCCAACCCAAGGCATTCTATATAGGTCATTCTTAGACTTCCATCGTAATCATTCACTGCTCCTTTCTGTGTTAGAAAACATTGCATAGCAATTCTTAAGTAAATATACCCTTGTTTACAAGCTTGTTTGTCAAAAACAAACCACCTCTGAGCAGTAACAAAAAATTACTTAGCTAAAGTCTGAAGTTACTGATTCTTGAAAAACGACATAGATAAATAGATTGATATAAGGGGATAATAAATAAATTATATCTAAAACTAAATCTGTAACATCACTGGCAGGCACATTTACAGACTGTTTGCAAAACAAAAAGGGTTAAATCATTTTCTTTAAAATTTTGGCAACAGGGCTTAGCTTTGAAAGTTAACATCACTCTTCCAAAAACAGGAGGAAAAAAAATATTTTCTGCTGTACTCATGGCACAATATGGCACAATAAACACTATCTTTTTAAAAAATATTCCCTCAGAGGCCTCGATTTTCTCTGAGTCCAGCAGGTAAAGTACAAACATGAGTCTCTGTAAAAATATGCCTAAGCTAAGTAGTGCTTCAGGCTTTAGGCACTTGAGGAATTTTATAGTTGAGTAAGAGTTCTCCCTTGTTTAGAAAGTGGAGATGTTGATTGTAGGTTGCTGCATGTTAACATAAAACTAAATTTGCTATGGGGATTCTGGTTCATATGATTCCATGATGTGGGATTAGTACGGGTGGTTTCATGCCACTATTAGCAATTTCCTGGAACTTAACTATGACATTGTTAGGAAATGCAGTTAAGCAATTCTGACCCTAACTTAATTTTTAAGGAAATAATTTACTCTGTATACTTACCATAAAGGTAAGTATTTTTTTGTGAAAAACTAAGAAACATGCAGTTACAAAAAGATTGCATCACTAAGTCATTAAAGTGTTAACCAGAGGTTATTAACCTCCGGATATGTAATTTAATACAGTTTTAGACTGATACACCAGAGGATAGTTATTACTCTTTAAGCACTTTTTCCAAACTGAAGTATCTCTACATCAACCTATAAGCCCATTCCAGCCTGCAAGAATACACACTGGCTTCAAAGTCCACAGAAAACAGCCTGTTTTTCAGTGAGATCAGCAGATCTTGGCCTGGGTCTCTGGTCTACTTGCCCCAGATGTTGAAATAATGTATCTTCAATCTAGTTAACTGCTTTATTTTTGAGACAGTTAGGAAAGACTATATTTTTTTCTCATGCTAGCATCTTTCCATGTAGAAGCATTCTCTCTTCTGCTGGTTTTTGAGTGCTGAGTGTCTTCTCCTGGAGCAGGTGACTGTGGATTAGCAGACTTCTAGTTGCAATGTTTTAGGACAGTTTTGTTCCTGACTCTTGACCAACATGTCAGATGCACCTAATTAGTAAATCACAGTGATAAACGAGTGATTCCTGCAGAAAAGGATACAGGCAGGTCAACTGCATGCCTGGTATTTGATGTGTGAGTCTTCATTAGTCAAGCTCACAGTCACTTTGTATCATACAGAACAGATACAGCACATTCATCAATCTGGCCATTGGTGTTAACGTTCTCCATTGGTTTTGAAGAAGGCACAAAGCAATTTGTTTATTTTTTCTACTTTCAATTAATTCTTGTTGCCTAGAAAACTGTTTTCACAGTATCTACAGCTGATCTCTATATCAGATAAATGTGACTTGGTATACTAAATGTAGAGGCAGAAGAAGCCTTCATAACATCTTCTGCACCAGATGATTCTCTGTACAGCTCAACAGAGCCTGATACAACCTCTTGTGCTGTGCTCTCCTTTAAGAAACAGTTTTGTATAGAACCCAGCATAGATGCTTTTGACCATCCTGTTGGTAGAGATCATTGTGACAAAAAAAGTTAGGGCACAATCCTTTTGTTTTTAACTTTGAGCTTGGAAATCTGACACATTAAAGACAATTTTACTTCTAAGAGGTAATAAAAATTTTGACCTAATATTGTGCTTGATAGAATCATAGAACATCCCAAGTTGGAAGAGATCCACAAGGATCATCGAGTCCAATCCCTGACTTCACACGACACCATCCAAAAATTAGACCATATGTCTGAGAGTGCTGCCCAAACACCACTTGAGCTCTGTCAGCTCGGGGCCGTGCCTACTGCCCTGCGCAGCCTCTTCCATGCCCACCGCCCTCTGGGCAGAGCCTTTCCCTAACCCCCGGCCCTCCCCTCTCACAGCTCCACGCCATTCCCTCCGGCTCTGTTGCTGTCACAGAGAGCAGAGCTCAGCGCTGCCCTCCACTCCCTGTGAGGAGCCGCAGCTGCCATGAGGCCTCCCCTCAGCCTGCTCTATGCTGTGCCAAAACAGCGATGTCCAACAACATCCATTAAAGTTATAATTATCTTTTCTTGACTGATCACACCATGCAAATATTAAACACACAATTGATAGAGAATATGCGTTCCTACTAAAGACATCTTTACCATACCGGTCAGGCTATCTCCTACTTATAGAGGAAACAATATGAGTTTCAGGGAGAAAGATTAAAATTTTTAGAGCTAGTTCACTACTAAGACAAGACTAGCTAGAAGAGTGAATATATTCCATAAGAAGAAGGAAGGCATGTGCTCAGCCTAAAACTCTAAATTCCACCTGGTCAGGAGAGAAGAAGCCAGCAAGATGCTGGAAGTAGAAGTCCTTTGAAGAAAAGATTTATATCTTCACCTGTGTCTAAAAAACATTTGTATCTACTCTATCTATTCTGAATACCATGGGTTTGCATTTTGGATTTGCATTTTGTCTTGACCTGGCTTAAAGAATATATAATTTGAAGTAGCTGGAGATCAGAATGGGTGGACTAAATCCGTAAACCAATCCATAAACTCTAGCAGATATTAACAAGCATCCTACTTCTCCAGCACATCCCAGGAGTAAAACAGTGCATTCATCATTTGGACTTTGACAAGTAAAATAAAAAGCTGGTAACACAGGGTTGGGGGTGACAGTGGCTGCACAAGTGTCTTCCTTCAATTGGTAGTGAGATTCAATGTACGTTAAAGGGCCCGAGCAGTATGTTCCTATTATCTTCATCAGTTTTTTTCTATCGTAAAAGTGAGAAATTCAATTTTATATTATTTTATCAATAGAAAAATCAGCCTTTTTTTCATAACAATAGCCACTCTACCCAACTACAGAGAGACCATGACTCAGATTAACAAAGGTCACCCTTAAAATAAATCTGCATCTAATCTGAAGAACTCCCTTCTCCATCTGAGTCAGAATGAACAAATTTTAAGCCATGACAGCAATCATGTTTTATAGCCCTGAAAGCCATTAACTCATTTATCACCCCTCATCTTTCTGCATCTTGTTAGCATTTACCTTAGATTTTTCATTAATAACAAGAATTTTGTTCTTAACTAGTCTTAGCTGTGAAGTGTCATCTGTGAAGTCACCAAGGAGAAGTTGCTTCCACCGTAAACCACTTCATATCTGTGCTTTAAAGAATGCCGGAACCCTGGGAGATAAGAACACCATGAATCAAATCTAATACATTAATGAAGATGCAAATGCTCAGTTCAGTGCAAGGAGTCTCCCAGAAGGGCTAAATGAGCGCTTGTGTTCAACACTACTCTCTTACTTTACCGGTAGATGTCTCTGTGTCATCTGCTCCCTCTATCTTGCCTTTGATAAAAATCTACATCTGAACAGTATGCTTTAAAAGAATTCCTAACATTTTTCATCACATTTGATCATCTATGTCTATTTCCAAGTGAATGTAAAGGAAATTCAAAGAATCCATTTTGTCTAGGTTATTTTAAAATGCGTAACAGTATTTTTTTTTAAGTTAAACTGATAACAATTATATCAGCATTAACTAGGACACTTTTGTCATGAATAGCTTTATGCTATTTATGGAGTAATCTAATAGATGAAATGCTAATTTGGCAGAAGAATCTTAAAAAAAGAAAACAACCACTGAAATAAGGAGAAACTGAGTAAACACAGAAGAGAAATAAACACAGTAAGAGTGGCTGTGAATCACAGTATTACTTCAATGTACTTTTATGTCAAAAGAAAAAATACCAAGATAGAATTCCAATCTTTCCTTCAAAATGTTAATTGGCCTTAACAAAATTGAGAGAAAGGAGGCTGCTAACTAATACCAGGAATTCTTTGGGACATCAGCCCACATGTATGCATCAAATACATGCAACAGAGATTTTTTTCTCCTACTGGTAAAATTAATCTTATTAATGCCTGATGGAGAGCAACAATCCTGCTCACAGAGACTGTACCTACACTGAAATGCCATTCTATGCTTTCCTTTCCTCTAAGTCCACAATCACAGGCTCATCAGCCTGTAGTTTCCCAGGTCCTCCTTCCTTCCTTTCTTGAAAATGAGAGTGCTGTTTCCTTTTTTCCAGTCCCCAGCGACTGGAAAACAAAGTTTCAGCAGTTGCAAGCAAAACACAGAATTACCTTGCAACTGGTGTTAGTGCTACACATGAACTGGAATGTCAACAACTGGCTGTGCTTAGTAAAGGCATGAGTCACACATCACTGAAAGATGCAGGTAGATCACTGGATGGCTACAAACTGAAGGGGATGTGATCATGTCTGAGGTGTTTCACTTCTGATGGTCAAAGTCAAAGATTCATTCTTCAAATGGCATGGACTTGCAAAGATTGGAGGCTTTCTCAGAAGAAATGGAAGGAACGAGAGAGCAAGGAGGGAAGAGAAGTATAGGATGATAGGGATGATGAACACAAGCAAAAGAGTAGTGAGCAGATAAAGTAGGAATACCAGCAGAAAAAGAGGGTAGTATAGGATCAAATGCATTGTTCTGTTTTCTTGTTACAGAGGGTTAAAGAGATGTCTGTGGGTGAAAATGTATTCACCTGAAGCAGAATACCTGCTCGTCCATGGGATTTGAAGGCCGCTGATATTGGGATACTGCCTGACACTGAACAGATTCATCATCATGGTATATCTCTCCTAACTGAAAGGTTTTCAGCAGTTCAGGTCATTTGCCAGCACCCGGAAGTTAAATCCAGGGCATCATACATATATGTATATGCAGATGTGAATTACAGGCCCAACAATTCTAGAGATCAATTAATAAACTGCAGTTTTATCTAGAAAGATAAAAGAAAATAATAAGAAAAAAGAAGGGGGGAAGTAAAAGGACAGAAAGAGAAAAATTCACGGCAGTAAATGAATATTCTTCTTTGGAGAAGAGCTCAGACATAGTGAATGCTGTGTCTAGCAGCAATCTGAGAATATCATACCAGTCATTGCAACCACTATGATTTTTACTAACGTGACCCACACTTTCAAAGATTAGTGCCATTGTGAAAAAGGAGCCCAGTCTTCAGCACAGCCCAAAGTCTAAATGGACACACTGATTATTCTTCTAAGCATCCTAAGTACCTTTAGGACACCTTCAAAAGGACATTCACTTCAATCTACAATAATAACTGTTTAAAGTCTCATTCAATTTAAGAATAGTTTTGCAAATGACTGAAAAATAGTTCTACAATGAATTCAAGGAGAAATCCATTGTGCTTTCTGCGGTAGGCTGCAGAGTACTAGAACAGACCACAGCTGAAGTAATCTTGGGAATTTCTCCATCACAGCTTTTGTTTTAAAAGACAGCACACGAACATTTAAAAAATTGACTTCGGATATTGAAAGAATTAGATGTAGAAATTAAAGCTTCTTGGCAGAGACTTCAATGGAACGCATTCACTGTTTATGGAAAAACTGACAATGTACTGGTTATATGAAAACACAGTATTTTTTCACAAATTAACCATTCTCTATTTGAACTAAGGCTCTTCCCTGTATTGCTCCACTAAATTGCTGTGTTTTTCTTCCTCTAAGCACTTATGGTTAAGAAAATATATTTGTTTCAGTCCACCTCTGAGCATCTCAGTTGCCATTGCGTAAGGTCTTTCAGCAACATCCGTTTTTTTACTGAAAGTATCCAAGTGCAGAGTTGCACAGTCTGTCAATAGATGGGACTGAGAAGAAGGTTACGGTATCCATCATCTGGCTTTCATATAATGCTCATTTCCATTTCTAGAGAGGGGATACACTCCCTGTAGGGCTGCTATTTCTCATGCCTTCAGCAAACCATTTGCAGCAGATAAGAGAAGCAGTTGTAGGACTCGCAGATCATTTGCCATCTAAGAAGAAGTGAAATGAAAAATAATACTGCAGCTCCAAGTTCCAGACTACTTTCTATTCTCCTTCTGAAAGACAGCTACATGAAAGAGGATTTCAGTTTTGAACACCAAAAGGTGCATGTTTCACTGAAGATAGTCTTCAAAGACCAATTATATTAGACACATCCTTTCTTCCTTGATTACCGTAAGAGCAGCTTGGATTCCTAGCTGCAGTGGCTGTATTAGATGTTAAGTATGCCATTCAAAACTTTTAACAAAAGAAAAGCAGAAAACACCAGGTTTTCAAGGTGAAAAACTTCAAATAGCAGAAGCAGTAGTTGTTGTTGGCGCATTAAAGAATTTCTACAAAAAGGCTACATAGACATGGTTAAACCTGCTGGATTTCAGCATGTAATAACTAAGGAATTCAACAATGTTCAAAGAACAATGAAGCTCAACCTCTGAGAAAAAAGATTTAGCGTGGTACAGGAAAGAGGCAAGTTGCCAGTTACTGGACATTATGCATTGTTTCACATTAGCAGAGTTTTCTCCCACTGAACAAAACCACTTAGATTAAATTTTGTATTATTTCTCTATGGTTCATTTAAATAAGAACCAATTCAATCTATTTGTTCAAATGAAAATCAAACCATGAGTTCAGGTACATTCATTAATGAAATATGTCCATTTGACTTTCTTCTCAGATATCAAAATTCATCTCCATAGTTATCCTTCAGAGATTTGTAACTGGGTTCTTCTCCTGCCTCACACTTAACACAAAGGTTACATCCTAAATGTCTTAAATCCCCCTCAACTTTCATCCTCTCCTCGTACTCAGCCCATAATCTTTCCTCTTTTTTTTTCTTCTTGATTTGAAGTCCTGTCTTCTGGCTACTTCTGAATTCACACCTCACATGTTCCCTAACTTCTCTTAATACGTATGTCCATATCACTCCCATTTACAAAAAAAATTAAGTGATCATCTGTATAATCCCATTGAAGTTGACTTACTTCCTTTTTAAACAATGGCTTTTTGGAATCCATCCCAGAAGGTGGCTTCTGGGACAGAAAAATCATCTTGCTGAAGAAAAGCCTGAGTGGTTAGTCCATGACATTTCCATTCAAAGCAGAAAGGGGGTGACCAGCCCTGTTAAGGTGAGTACTTCTCAAAAGGAAAAAAAGAATTTAACCTGGAAAAAAAAATCCTCTCATAAATTGAACAAAAATGGAGACATAATAAAAAGGGAGGGGAAACACATATGTGGTCACAGTGAATGGCCACTGTTATTTTAAATACACTCATCCGTAAATATATGCTTGGCTGAACCCCATGGCAGGGAGATTTTTTAATATATTTTTTTATTTTTTTATATTTGGAAAGAAGCTATTAAAAGGAAGCATTTACATTAAAATTATCTAGCTAATTAACTGATAGTTAAGGGGAGTTAATTTGCATTGTTTTGCTGAATGCCACCAGCCCTGTTCTGTGTAACTGAAATGCAGAGAGCATGACAGCAATAAAATGATAAACATGAGTGAGAATCCCAGCATGCAGCCAAATAGTTTGCAATCAGTGGTAGCTAAAAAAACACAAAGATCTTTCAAAGGAGAAAAACTGAAGAGTAAAGGCGTTAATGTTTCATTTCATTCATTTGAATATTCATATATCTCCCAGCTACTTAGATATCTACAACAATCTGTATGGACAATGCATTAAGAAATCTTTTCATGGCAATTCTTCCCTCTCTAACTAAAAACTTCAGAGAGAAAAAGAAATCAGGAGCAGTCTAAGGAATCTCCTGTAATTGAAAGAAATCCTGCAATTGCAATGAGTTCAAGAGCTCCCACGCTGACACTGCTTGACAACAAAACAGAGAAAAAAGAAATCATGGCTCAGTTCTCGTCTTTCATCACAGTCATCCTTTGATGAACAAACCATCATGCTTCTCCCTTCAGTGTTCTCTCCTTGACTTCTTTCTGCATCTTGTTCAAATTTCCCCCCTTGCTCTCTCTTTCTTCCCCACCAATATTACTACCACGTGTACACACTTCTCACACAAGGGCTTTTTTTTTTGGCCCTCCATCCTAAGTACAAAAATGTAAAACCTGCAGTTCTCGGTATGCTACCAAAGGAAACAGTTTTACTTAAAATCTTGTTTTTGCCAAAATATTTTCAAAGTATCTGGAGAGGAGTCAAACCACAGTGGCTCTCAGTTGTATTTCCTTTTACTATTTCCCCAGGTACTCCCAGCACAGCACTAAGTAATAGGATATTCTTCCAGGAAAAAAAAAGAGGCTGCACGAGACAGTTTGTAGATTTAAGAATTATCCTTCTGGGGCCTATGGATATGAATACAGGGCATATGGTTGCCAAACTTGAAATCCTTGCTCGTGTTAGTTGTTCCGGAAGGCAAAAATCACATATGAGAGTTTGTACTAAATACAATGATTATGTTCAATCTTGTAATGCTGTTTGAAATCCACTTAATTTCTGAAAATTAGGAATCAAAGATTTAAATTATCTGTGATTTTTCTTCATATTGATATGATTCTGCTTCTGTTTCAGCTCAGTCTTTTCCTATAATGTAGTACTAATTATGAGTTTAGATATATGTTACTCATATAACATTAAATGAGGTAAAAAAAATTGCTTATAATCAAGTAGTTATGCTGAATTTATCATGTAATTTATGTTATAGCTGCAACCATTCCATTTTACATGCCATCTAGCTAAATCTTGTTACGTTCCAGACATCAGCTTATATTAAAAACACAGCTGCAAGTCTTCCTGGTATAAGCCAAACACATATTCCATGTGTACTGGGGGTCTTCCCACAGACTGCCTATAGTCTATTATTTTAAAATTTTACTTAATTCTTCTCAAGCTATTTGCGGTCTTGCTGACATCTCCAGAAGACTTATTCCACATCCCCCTTTAGGAGTGTTAAGATCTTGAGAACACAGGCACTTCACTTTGGCAGTGAGGGGTTCTGTCTGCTTCTCTTGATGACTGCTGAATTCTCTCCCACTAAAACTGGAAAAAATGTCTAACACTTGAAGAAGGAAAAGTCATTTTGTCCTTTGCCTTCATTATCATTATAAAAAGTTTGATGTTATTGTGTTCATGGTTTTTTGCAGGATCGTCATTTCAGGATATTAGACATTGCTTGGTGAAGAAATTGGATGAGGGAGAGCAGAAAAAGCACAATTCAAATATCATAGTCCACAAGATACAGAGTTTATGGTTAGCTATATTCAGTGTATGCAACCAGGGAATAACTGGATAGCTCACTCAGTGAGTCAACTGTTCCTTAACGTCTTTGAGAAGCCAGTGTCAGCAGATGGACTCTGTTTAATGGATTTGTAAAGAAGAGATGACAGTTCCCTGGAGTACACATTACTGCTTTTCATGCTTTATATGCCTTCTTAAAGATTATTCATTTGAAAATGTGCACACATAAACAACATATATGCAGCTAGAACAATGTTCAAAACACAGAACTTTTCACCTCAAGCTGGGATTCTCTCATCACCCAGTGTTATAACAAATATCCCTTTACAAAACATGTTAGGAAGAATTACATACTCCACAGTGTGAGCTGAAAGTCAATATACTTATGCTCTGTGGGATATAAATTGATGTGATTCTATTCCACTGCCCTGAGCGGGAACAACCAAAAAGTGCACCAGAGGAGAAATTATTCTCAACTACAAATACCGTCTCACTGTGCACTACTAATATCTAACACATCACATTACTTTATTGCTTCATCCAGGCCTGTAAAGTCAGTTTTGACAACATCACTGAGAGCAGTCCATACAATGAAAGGGCATTTTGGATCTATGTATTCAACATGAAGCAAAACCCAAATCCTGAAGCTGCCCCTCTTGGAGAATTTGTGGCATATGGCAAAATGCCATGTGGACCTGCAAGGAGTATTGATAAATCTGAAGAATATTTTTCATTCGCTATTATGGAGGGGAAAAGTCTTCTGTTCATTTTGATCTCCAAACTGAAGATACAAACTTTCAGTTGTAACAGCTTACCTCTCTTAGAAGGATAGTTACAGAGACAGTGAAGCTGAACTCTTCCTATATTGGCATAGGAAGGATCAAACTGGATATTAGAAGAACTTCTTCACTGCAAGAGTTGTATAGTACTGCTAAAGGTTACCCAAAGAGGAGGTGGAATCTCCTCCATGGGAGCTTTTCAGCACCTAGCCATTAAAAAACATGGCCGATTTGATCTAGTATTGGCGAAAGTCCTGCTCCAAGTGGGATGCTGGACAAGATGACCTTCAGTTCCTTCCAGCCAACATTTGTATGATTTTGTTACAAATGAAAGATGCAACAAATGCTATATGCAACAATAAGAAAGGACACCAGAACAAAAATTAAGTCAATCCAGCTTTGGAGAAAACGTTGCAGGAACTTAAAATAAACTGTGTTCTTCTGATTCAACACCAATGAGCCTAAGCAACAGCTAATCAGGGATATGTGGGAGCTTCCCGTAAAAAGAGCTTTTGGAAGCATTCTCCATTCAGTGTTCCTTCCAATGCCCAGTAGTCTCACAGTATAAGGGAGTCAATAGGTGGTCAGTCAGAACCTAGACTGTCTCTTCCAGAGCATAGCAAATGAGGCAGATCATCTTGCTGACTTTAATATGGAGTCAGCACTGGAAGATAACTGTTGTTGATCTATTAGCAGCAGAAGCAGACCTGTATAGATGTGCCTGTGTTCTGCGGTCCCTTCTCAGATGTTCAGCAGCCGCCTGCAATGAATGCTGTTTTACAGTTTGAATTCTGCTCTGCCTTTCTGCAGGGAAACTAGGCACATAATGCAGGCTTAATAGTCCCCATAACAATTTAATTTCCTGTGTTTTTCCCACTCACACCTGCGCTTTCTTTTTTTTCCCAAGGATGAAAGAGTCTGTATATCTTTAAAAGTATTAATTTTAAAATATTCCAACTGCTGCCCTCCTATTGGCTGCTAAGTTAAAGAAGAAAGAATTTACTCAATGTCATCCTACAGTCAGACTCTGAAATGAAATTGAATGAATGTATTTATTTTTGAATTTCATTATTTTTCTTGAAGACACCCCAACTTACAATTGGTCCCAAGCTGTTTCTTAATTTCTCCATATTTGTTCTTACTATATTTTATTATCATGAGGACAGGAAACATGAGTCAGTAACCCTAAGATCATCCATTTCACTCACTTATCGGGGGTTGAAGCCCAAGGCAAACAAAAAGTGTCAAATATTTCAAATAAACTGAAAATATCTCTACCATTTGCCACCCACAGCTGAGTTCACATTTTCAGCAGTCCTAGCTCGTCTAAAACATATTTAAAGAATTAAGCATAGTATCCACACAGAAAGGAATGTTTAGGCTCTCAATAGTTGCTTCTGGAAAGTAATATATTTTAAGGCTCTCCTTTAAACAGAACATTTAATGTCTTCAGATGAATTTTATATATGCTTTGATGAGTAAATAAGGCATCTAAACATGTCTTGGGCTGCTGAAAATGACCCTATATTGTGATCAGACCCAACATTTTCTTGTTCAAAAAAATTCAGTAATTTCTTTTAAATAACCTTTTTTTTTTCTGACCTCTTTGTTTTCAGCTGAATCATAAATAACCACTGTTATAGAAGGTCCATTTTTTCAGTACTCTCTGTCAGACAGAATACATTACTTTCTGGAGTTTGCTAGTGCTCATCTGCTCTCCAGAGACTTTCAGAATTGTGTTTAAGGTCAGAGGTTCAAAGCAGTTAGATAAGTTTACAAGTGCTCCTCCAGTCAAACCTCAGCACAGCTAGTAGACTCCAGTGATCCAGAGTATTACACCTGTGCAGAAACAGTGACAGAAGAAAACATCCAGCACCAAGGGCAGAAAGTGAGAACTGCTGATGCTCTATCTTACTGAATTACCAATTATCCTATTGTTGAAGTGTCTAAATCAAAAGTGCTTAGACAATGAATTCTTCAGTTGCAGAGCAAAGTAAAGCCTCTGTGCTATGAGTTACACACTTGACAGAAGCATTCACAGAAGCCAGAACACAGAAGAAGACACCTTCACTAGCAAACTGGAGCAATGAGAAAGAGGACAAATTATTGCCTCAGTCTGTACAGCCAGTCAGGCTTCCCACATCTCTCACATTCCTGAAACCCAGTGTGGAGAGTGGGGGAGCAAAATCCCTCCCACTGTAAGCAAAGAGCAAGTTTGAGATCACCTGATGAGACTGAACATGTACAAGACCAAGGGGCCAGCCGACATGCATACCAGGGTCCTGAAGGCTCATGTGGTTGCCAAGCCACTCTCCACTGTATGTGAAAAGTCATGGCTGCTCTTTAAGGTCACTTCCAACCCAAGTCTTTCTATGATTAACAGGCATCTACAGTCCTATTTAATTAGGGAAGTAGGAATTTTAGATTATTCACAATTAATTTAGGTACCTAAGGCACACACTAGACTTCTAAAAGTTTTTAGACTTATCTTTTAGGTGTCTGAAAGCAAATGCCCCTCTCCCCTCACCCCCCCTCCCTAAAGGGTGGAATTTTTGTTCTGTCATAACTTCTTAATTGTTATCTAGATTCTCATGTCTGATATGAAGAAATACATATCTCAGAGGTAGATGAGATGGGAGACCTGCACAGTAAGAGGGCAGAGGGAAACAGTTTTACTTAGTTTCTGCACTTGTCTGGTGCCCTGAGAAGAGCAATCTGTAGCACTGGGTGATTTTCTACTTCCTAATGAGTTCCTTACATGGCTCTTCCTGTTGATATGAAGAAAATTATTCAAATTTAACAAAGCTCTTTAAGTAAAACTGTCTCAGGGTCATTTTGCTTGTTAAATGGAGACACTGTGTGAAGGTATTTGATGTCTCTTTTCTTCTGAAGTCCTGTATTTCCTATCTTGGGAAATACAGTCAACTTATAGCAGAAGTCCTTTATAGAAGGTTTGCAGGATATCCACTGCATCATTGTACATTTCCTTGCTATGTCATAGACTGATTTGTATCATGTTCTTAAGGTGCTCAAGAAGCCTGGAAACAAAGATGAATTTTGTTGGGAAGAGAAAGCTACTATTAAGCTAGATCACATTAAACCTTCAGTTTTCTACATCAGAGCAACATGATATAAAATAAATTAAGTCAGGTGTGGGCCCTTTGTGTTTAGGCAATGAGTAGGGAACAGTCTGGAAGGTGATTTCTACCAAATATATAATACATTTATTAATCTTATAAATAGTTATAGTTTTCCCCTCAGCCTGTCTAGAAAAGTTCTGCTAATATGCCTCCTGATCCTTAACATGGTTTATACATTTATGCTTATCTCAGATAGAATCACATACAAGTGTTACACAAAAAGCTGTTTGCTCTAAATATTAGCCCTTCAAGTGCAGTCTGATCTAAAGTTCAAGCTAAGTTCTTTCTTGTGACTCATCAAGAATAATAATGTTTCTGCAATACAAATTCTGGCCTTAAATTCACGGCCTCACATTCACGCTTGCAAGTAAGTCAATGTAGATATTGATCAGCAAACAGATACCTTTTGGAAACAGCACTGTCTTCTTCAGAGTTCTGCAAGCATTTTGTAAGGTCCAGGTCCCCTCAATCTAGGTTTTGCTAAACTATTTTTCTTATTCTTTTCTCTAAAAGAGAATCCAGAGAATTCGCTCTCAGAATGTTGTTTTCAGTCTCTCCATGCTCTAGCCACAAACCAGAATTGAGCAATTGTAATACAAATTGGAACTGCTGATTTGCCCAGCTTTCTGAGTGTTTTGATGTTTCAATTCAGATTCATTTCTAAATAACTGGAAGGTGAAAAACCTCAAACATAAATAAAATTTCCTAAATAACTTTTTTTGTTGTTAAAATGTTCCTTTCAAAAGTTTGGCATAAATATGTTCAGGTTTCTTATTCTATCAGATAAAACCTGTACGTTGTGTAAACACTCTAGAAAACAGTAACTATTAAAGGAAAACTTTGAAAATGAATAACATTCCTAACAATTAGAAAAACTGTTAAACTACCTGGTGGAAAGTGTATAATGTAAAATGGGTAACAGTGGTAATGAGTCTAGATGGAATGTGAAATAAGTTGAGGCAGGTTAGGTTGGCAGGGGTAAATATAAAGGAAGGGATTTGGAACTAGAAATATGTTTGAACAATGAGAACATAATTTATGATGAGTAACCAATGCAGAGAGAAAAACAAAGAAAATCATTTAGTCATTAGCCTGGATGAAAGGTGATCCACCCCTAATTTTTTTCTAACTTTTCTATCAGCAACAGAAGCTTAATAAAACTTTTCACTTTTCCCTCTAAGTCCCTCATTTTCTAAAGCAAACCAGAAAAAAACAAAAATCAAACCAAGGCAACTAAGCGACTAAGATATTTGTAGTAAATGCTTTCACACCAAGAAGATATTTTGTGAACATAAACCCTGGACTGGCTTGATGTTTTGTGGAGGTTCCTGCACATCAGAATGTCACAGAACATTTGTTCCTAATCTCATATTCTTCCTCCTCAGTTTTGTGGTCTGCATTGCCCTAGAAGAAGCAGTTGTTGCAATGGTTGCAACCTCACAATTCAAGATCTAAACTTGATCTATAGATTAGTTACTGAAACTAGAATCAAAAGCTTGAACTGTCATCATAAGTGAAGTAGGGACTTGTAGTCAGCTATCACAGTTCATAGGCCATATGTATTATTCTTTAACCCAGGGGTCAAGATCACTGTTTAACACACTAAGACTGTCCTTCAGATGGAGTGTGGCACACAAACAGACTGCTTCATTCTGAATGAAGTTTGCTAGTAGGTCAGAAGCTAATAAAAGGTATACATTCAGACTTGTCTAGAGGAGCATGGCAAAGGTTTTGCAGTGTTGTGGGCTAAATGCCTGTAGGGACAAATGGAAACCTCATGAACAGGTTTTTTTATGTGTTTTTCTTTTCCTTCCACAGTATTGTTTTTGTCTTGCTTGTTTCAGCTTGAGTCAGCTGGTTGTCATCTGAGAGGTTATTTCCTGACCTGTGCTGATGCTTGAGACATAACGATAGCTACATCAGCAAAGAACAAAATAAATAATTGTGTATTATCATGCTATTGCTGGTAGCTAAGACTGTGGCATTTCTCTCCCCTTCTCTCATTATTATCATTCATAAAATAATAATGTAAACAAAGGTTAGTGCTTTTTAGTGCTAACCTTAGCAGGATGTTAGCAACATTTTAGCAAGATACCTGAAGAGAAAGAGCAGTTGCCTATTACTAGTAAAAAGAAGTCTAGTAGACTATCCCTATGACTTCCTGGTACCTGATAAAAATGCAGATGTTAGTGCTAGTGTGCTCAGCTGTGTCAAGGTCGCACGAAAATCCAGTGGTCTGATCAGGAGTGTTTCATGTACATTTAAGGCCTGGAAGAAATTTTCAAGTAGCTTCAGTACTGTCCTAGTTTAAACTCTGCTTATTAGCCTTCCAGGAGGTCAGGTAATGTAACCTCTTATTTGATCTTGGTGATTACTTTTTCCTCAGTTATTTGGCCCCAGAACAGAGTCTGGAATCAAGTTAGTAGTTGCAAAATACTCTGGATACCTGTAAGCTGGGAAATGAAGCCCTACCCTCTAATGTCATCAATTCAGTTGTCAGTGCCATTCTGTAGCCTAAGACTTAAGGAAATTGTTGCAGCTGCTATTATCCCGTTCTGAGTAAAAGAAATTAAGTCTCCACCCACTGGAATGTCCTTAGTTTCCAGACATTGTTTAACAGCAGCATTTCAATGAAAAAATAAAGTTATTTTTCAAAATCCTGAAACTACAACTCAGAGTCTGAAGCATTATTAAATGCTTTCTAAACTTTGACCAACTTAATTTAATATGCATCAATGGGGATAAAACTTCTCCATTTCTGTGCTTTGCTTAGAGTTTATGGGCAACATCTTCCTTGTGAGCTATATGTTCAAAAAGAAGTTACAGTATTTTAGTTGTACCTTGTTAAACACACAGGTGACTCATCAGTTGGTCTTGCTATCATTGTGACAGCATAACCATGTGATTACTTTGCTTGAAATAACTCCTCCTGCAGGCTGTGGACCCAAATCAACAACATTCACTACAAATATCCAGACTTTGGATTTCCTTAGCTGATCTTTTATGCCTTTCTAGCTGAAAAAAAAATCTTTCAAAGACACTCCCCATGGCTCCTGGCAAAGTGAGATGCCAGGAATAACAGAGCTAGGCCTTATTTCAATATGTACTATTTCGTACAGATAGAGATTTCTACTATCCTAGCTAAGGTCAGAATTTGATCTCTGGGGTCTACTAGTAATAGCCAGCTTCTGAACTGTGAAATCACAGCTCTTAGATGAAAGGACAAGAAACAAGCATCCACCAACCAGGAAGATGCTAAGTGCCATATGGAGTGGCAGTCAACCACTTTGGCCTCCAACGTGCAAGGCTGATGAAGTCAGGGAAAGTATAAAACAGAGAATTAGAGAGTGGCAGATTCATACAGATATGTTACGACGGAAAGAGCCAGACAGAAATTCATCTTAACTTGGTCTTTTCCAAAGCAGAACAGACTCTATTGATGCGGTAGTTATTTCCATATCGACGTGATTTTTCTAAGCTGATACCACTCTTTATTGCTTTTTTATTTCCTGTCCCATAATTTAAAGCTTCATGCAATGTTCAACTAATGCTGTCTCTGCACAGGCTGGGTGAGCTCTGAATTTCTGAGTTACCAAGTACTATCAAGATTCCATTCATTCCAGCTGGGGAACAGCGGACTGTGGGAATGGTTACAGAAAGAGAAATTCCCCTTCCCTCTCTCTCTGTTTTTCTCTCTCTTTCTAAACCTTTTTTTCAGGATAAATATTTAAACACTAGAATGAGGCAAAACTCCCACAAGGCTGGAACCAGACAAGCTCACTCCAGACTAGTCTGCGAAAAAGCTTTGTTGTTTCATTTTTCTTTTCAATGTCCAAGCTTTAAAGATTTCCAGCTTTTAAATTGTCTTTGAAAAGAAGGGAAACCAAATTACAGACTGTTTGGTGAACATAACATATTGGGTATGACTTTTAGTTCCAGGAATTTAAACTGTGTAATTATTAGAATGTGTCTTGGTGACTAATAATAATAATAATAATAATAAAAGTCAAAGAAATATTGGGAGTAAAGCACAGAAACCTGATTTTTACTTTATCATCAGGACTCAAATGATCACACAAGTGGGCTGCCACTGTGGTTGTGCCATCTTTCATGATTTTTATCCATTGTCCATATAGAAGTTCAGGCTGAATGGGGCCCTGAGCAAACTGGTCAAGCTGTAGATGTCCTCATTCATTGCAGGGGAATTGGACTAGATGACCTTCAAAGGTCCCTTCAACCCAAATGTTTCTATGACTTTATGACTCTATAGGCTTACAATCAAGTGAAAGCAATGTCCCTACTTTAATGGTTTGTAAAATACTCCAGAGGCAGCAATAGTTGTAGTTTCTTTAGGTAGGCTATCACATGTAGCATGGTATAGCTGGTGAATAATTTCTAATTTGGACAAGCCTCAGTCAAGTCTTCCTTAGTATGATTGGGTATGCCAGAAATTGTGTTAATGAGGTTCCTCTGTCTGTATATCTTTTAATCACTCACATAATACAAGTGCTTAACTGCTAGTTCCATCAACATGAAATTAGTATTTGTGAAACTTTGTTCATGTCATCTGAAGCAATTTTTGTAGAATGCTAGGTATTCCATTACTAAATGACTTAGTTTAGGTTGAGCACAGGGAAACTGAACACAATGTTAGGATTAGCTACCAACAGTATTTTTTTCTAGTGTGGTTTTAATTTGTGGAAGAAAAGTGAACCAATGGTCTTGTTGAGAAATTGTCATGGGCAGCGTTTTGATTTCTGCTAAACTAATGTAGATTCAAGCAGAAAACATAGTCTGCTTCATACATGACACAATTTCCACTTCATTCTAACAAAATTTCCTATGTTCTTGTGTTTTAAACTAATTTCTATTCTCATTCAGGGTAGAGGTGACACCATCCAAATTTCATACACTATATTTTGCATACAGCTCGGATTTCTGTCTTCCTTAGACGTAGTTGTTTCAGTGTCCTCTTTGCTATTCATGTGGCTACACTTTTTTTGTTGCCTCTCTTCTCTCTTCACTCCACTGGATACATAGGAATTAAGCTGCAGTAAAAATCTGATCAGTTGCATAGTGTTTTCCACTCACTGTGAGCTCAGAAACTGGACTGTATTCAACAGTTCTATCCATGGTGGAGGAATGCAGTATATTGATTCTTTGGGTGTAAACTTGTTATATTTCCCAGCAACTTCCATTGAGGACAGAATTAGAAAATATCCTTCCAAATGATTCAGGGGTAGGTGTTAGACTGTTTTGCAGCACTGTGTCTAGCTGGCACACAGCACTGTGTGTTGACACAAGAAAAGTCTCCTTCCCTGACAGAGAGGCCTGCCAACATACAGCCTATTTGTTAATGGTCAGTCCCAAACTGTGAGCAGTAATAGTTACAGCAGGGGCTCCTCATCCACTTCACCTCCACCTACAAGCAAAGAATCCAGTTTCATACATCTGTTCTTTAAGAAAGTTTCTTTAAGATATCCTAAAGATTACTAACAGGGAGTCTCATGTTGAGAGAAGACTTATAAAAGCCAAATTATGCTGGATAGCATCTTAATACTGTACCAGCACACTTATCTAGCATGTCCTGGCACTGTTTGATTAACTGCTATGGATGTAGGTGCTGAATTTTCTGGTCTGACCATTGAAAACTTCCCCTCCAAAGCCATGTCCAGGTCTTCCTGGCTCCTACGACTCTCATTAGACAACAGTGTGGCAGCAGCAGCTGTTCATGACCCTCTTGATCTGTACTGACTCTTACCACCCTTTGAGGAGCAACATCTTCATCAGGAGTGATGGGAAAAGTTTTGGCAAATCCTCTTAAAAACCCAGTACAGAATTCCCTAAAGAGTGAATAAATAGCATAAACACATCTAAGCAGGACTTGCTTCATCTGGAAATCAACAAATTTTATAAAAATTCCACACTTTCAGATGAAAGTAGGATGAAGAAATTGCTCCTTTGCTACTTGCATTATTCTGCATTATTTGAATGATGCTTTATTTGCCTGCTGTAATATAGCCAACATTATCTGAGATAATTATCCGAGTAATATTTTCCTTCATGGGCTGGACTTGCCATTGTGTTTTGTTGTGTTGATGTTCATTGGCCTTGCCGCAGAAGAAGCTTCGTTTCTGTCCCACACCTAAAATGTTTTCTACAAATTAAAGAATTACACTGTGATCTTTCTGTCTGATGTATGAGAAAATCTAACTTTTTTGCAGGTTTCTCTTTGCACCCTTTTGACTCCAAGTCTTTTAGAAAGAAAGCCATGGGTTGTGGTGAGCAGGAGAATCTGTAAGAAGTTGACATCAGTAAATCTGACCCTCCGTGTTTTGAAATCTGTTTGTTTGTTGTTACACAATGATTCAAAAATAAATGTTTAATAACTGTCAGAAGACGAGACTCTGACCTTTCCTCCTACACATGGAGCCAAGGAGGCTCCCATTCCATCTCTCTGATCTCCTAAGCTGACTGCCAGCAATGCTAAACAAAACAGGAGTAGAAATTCTTTGAATTTCTGAAAGGCACTAACCTATTTTTTTTTCTTTATAGCTCACCTTCAAAACTTAGGTCTCATTTATACAAAGCAAACAAACATTTTCATAGAAAAAATCTCATTTTCAAGTTTATATATGCAAAAATCTTTCTCTTACCACTCAGACTCACTGTTACTACATTTTGGTGTTCCTTACAGAACTTCTTTTCTTACAGGCAGATAAAACAGGATTCTCAGCTACATGGAGAAGAGGGACATGTTTTCTTAACCAGCCATTTTGCAAATGAGAAGAAAAGTTAATGTATTCTTTGCTTAGGAATTTTAACTTCCAGTTGCCTGCTTGTTACACCCACTGGAAGTAATCTGCACAGGCATTATATGGCATTACATGATGTACATTACATAATCTGTAGAACAAGTAAGCATTGTCTAATCACAGGCTTCTTTCCACAAGCGGAATGAAATGTTTCCGGAGGAGTTCTTGGACATTCTAAATTTTAGAAAAAAAATATTTATCTGATTTTGTCCTAGAATTACAAAGGATAATCACTTTTTCACGAAATGAGAATTAACAAAATAAACCAACAATACTCTCTTTAGATGAATTTCACTTCTCTACAAAAAATCCACGCAAACTGTATGCACTCTTTCAATCCCATTTGCTCACTGGGGACAATGTCACCCTCCAGAGCTGATACTTCTTTTTCAGCGCTTAAAAAAGAACTTCAGTTTCAATAGAAAAAAATTCCACCAGGAGCCTTTAAAAAAATTTCTTAGTAGTACAATAAGTTAATACTAATATCTGTGGCACATTCTGATCTCCAGGGTTTGACATTTAATCTAGTTTTATAAACTTCAAGCCTAAAACTTCACCTTCTGAAGAACATCCTTCTATCTTTGTTTCTCAAACATTCATTCTTATGGTTCACTCTCTATAAACTGTATGAATAAAGAAATAAATCATGCAACAAGAAACACATCATAGTCCCTTTCTTCTATAAAAGCTAGTACTAAATTGTCCAATAAATGTTTTTTCAGTAATAATGTTCAACACAAAAGGCCTCCATGCAGTAAGATACACTCACATTTATCCCTTATTTGTTACTCATCTCTTTAACTTCTCTATCCTTGCTTTTTGGAATAGTTATGATAGAATTAGGCTTTCAAAACTATGCGGCATATTTACTTCTCTGTATTATTGAACAATCCAATTGTTTCTGCAGATATAAAAAGCAAAAGTAACAAAATAAAGGATAAAAATCCAAAAAAACCATACTTAACAGTAATTTTAGCTATCAGTATTTCTTCAAAGATATATAGTTCTACATACATAAACACAGTGTCCACAGATGCATTTCTATGTGATTGTTGTCCAATGTGCAGGTAAATTCAGCCATGTTTTATCTATGTCCACACCATAATCATTCATTTAAATACCACTCAGAAAAGAAATCTGAAATTCATCCCTGCCAGCAATGCAGTAGTTATATACATAAATATTTTATTGAGACTTTTAACCTGTAACTTAAATTGTTTTCTCTTTGCAGCCAAAATAATTAGTTACACATGGCTGTAAATGCTGGTCTAAAAATTTTTCAGTATGTCTAATGATAAAGACCCTACTGTAGTGATATGAGCACCCTTTTTATGTTTAACATCTACCTATTTTTACAATGGCAGTACACATTCTGGGCTGAGTACAAAAGGACACAGTCTAGTCCAGATTTATTAATGGAATCCAATTGGATTCAGAAAATTACACAGGAATGTGTGTCCTTTCCTTCTTTTATCTTCTGTCCAATTCATTTCATAATAAGGCTTCCATGTATTTTTGTGACAACTGGGTCAGGTTACATTTTTTTTTCCATTGATTTCAACTGTAAGTACATCATACTAATGTGGGCTTTAGCTGACTTCTAGTTTTACTACTTTGCAACTACACTAATAAATATCTGACAAAAACATTTTATGTCCCGGAGTGGTCTTTTCCTTCTAAAAGAGGAACTCACATCAAGCAATCAGAACTTTATTGATCTGATTTCTAAAATTATAATGTATTTCTTGTTACTCTACTGATTTCTTTCTTTTCCTGGACATCATACAAATTGTGTCTAACTCAAACTGCATTATATTGCCTAGTTCACTAGGGTCATTTATGCAAAGAATTGAATGCTTTTTGTTAACAAAGACATTTATTTTGTCGGGCCAGAGTTCGGGGCAGAGGAAGGAGTGTCCAAGGCTTTCATACATACACAAGTTCCCTTTATGAAAAACATGTTACACTGAACTGAACTGTCTACTGGAAGATTCACATGAAGCTCCTGTTGGATTCAGTGGAAAATTCACCTCCAGTGACACTAAGTCATGATACAATCACACTGACAAATCCTGATAATGCATTTATGTTGAGGTCATCTTTCAGGCTTTATGGTGATAGAAAGACCAACAAGAGTTAATGTTAATATGACACTGTCCAAAAATCCAGCATGAAAATGGTTACCGTCTTTTAATTGAAAAAGAGATTAAGTATTTCCAATTTTTTTAAGGGCCATTCCCTTAAAAATTAATGTTAAAATACCAAAATATTTGGTTTGTAGTCCAACAGCAGAAGCTGAAACAAAAATCTCTGAAATCAATCCCAAATGCCACTGTGAAAGTTATATATATAGCACAATTTTATAGACACATGAAATGTGAAATGAATTTGGATTTGAACATCAAATAGTAAACTCTAGGGGCTTTTTATTTCTACAGTGGAGACATCAACAATGTTAACAATGGCAGCTCAAAGTTCTAATGAAAGCCTTAAATGCTTGTAAAATATTAATAACTACTAAGCCCGTTTGTTCACTAGTGGAAAAAATCATTTCATTCTTATGTTTTCTCCACAGATCCTTTAGGTTGGGCTATAGTCGAAGTGCTGACCACAGTAAGAACCCCAGACATATAAAAGAGCCCAAGCAGTTACAGTACCTGCCAAAGACAACTGTTAGTTTAAGCAGCAGTACGGTGAAAGCACATTAGACCACTTGGCGGGGTCACACAAATGCACACAATTTAAAGAGAGAGAGAAACCAACCATAACTAAAATCTTGAGGGGCTGGCATGAGTCACCTATCTATTTCCTCTTCCTCTGAAAATGCAGAGATACATAGCACTGCTCCCTCCATTTCCTGGTCCTACCAATCAGGATTGAAACAAAATCAAACTGATTCTTCCTGCCAGGCAAATAAAGTATGCACTGATGCTGGAAGGGTTACTTGACATGCTGGCAATTCTGCTTCAGTTTCTGTTACAATGTCTCTGAGGCTACAAAGTGGTCATTCCCCTGGTACAGAAGAAAAGGAGGTCATTACAGTAAGCACGAAACCTATATGTATCCGAAGAGTATTCCTCTTCGTCATGTAAGAAAAGAACGTATCACTGTCTTCAGTGAAATTGTTCTGTGAAGAGAATTTAAAATCAAGAAAGGATTTTGTAGCAAAAGATACTCTCTGTGTCTGAAGGTAATCTGAGTAAATCTGAAGCATGCATCACAGGGAAACCTCTTGCTTTTCATTTCTCTCTCAGTGTAAAACTCCTTTAATCTTTGATTTCATTCATCTAGTTGAAAAGCATCTGAATTGGCTCTTTCCAAAAACAAACTCTGAAAGGTATTTTCTAGAGACTACCCTTCTGCTGACAGAAAGAAGTTGCTAACAGAGTTTCTTCTCTAACATTCTGCCTTACCACACTTTGTATATTATGTGTCTCTTGCTCTCAGACACTGGTTATCACGTAGCCCACAGACTGAGGCCAATCAGGCCAGGACCTCTACACAAGAAAGAGGTGGTGCTGCTTGAGCAGGTCAAGAGGAGGACCACGAGGATGCTCAGAGGGCTGAAGCACCTCTCCTGTGAACACAGGCTGAGGGAGCTGGGCTTGTTCAGCCTGGAGGAGAGAAGCTTCCAGGAAGACCTCATTGTGGCATGCCGGTACTTAAAGGGAGATAACAAGCAGAACAGAAATCATTTTTTTTTACACAGTCTGATAGGACAAGGGGGAATTGTTTAAAACCAAAAGAGGGGAGATTTAGATTAGACATCAGCTCCTAGGGTGTGTGTGTGTTACTAGGAGTGTGGTGACAAAGGCAGGTAAACAGGGAATGGCACATCACTAAGGGCATAGTAAGGCAGTTTGCATGGCAGTTCACAAAGGGAGAGTGCAAAGAGGACCACTTTCTTCTCAACTGGGAGCAGTGAGGAGCAACACTTTGAAACGAATACAGTAACCACGTTCTACAATGGTCAGGCTGAGGCAGAAAGCCATACGAAGGAGCTACAACCCTTCTGGGCTGACATGTACACCCAGATGGACAAGTCAGAACCAGCTCCACCAAAAAAAGGCTAAGGGTGTTAGTAATTAGGGACTCCAGATTGAGGGGCACTGAGGCACCCATTTGCCACCTGGATACTATCTTCAGGGAGGGCCCACATTCAGGAAGAGGCTGCCAGGAATGATAAAACTGGAGGACTACTATCTGCTCCTGCTCTTTCAAGCTGGATCACAAGAGGTCACAACAAAAAACTACAAAATATTAAGAAAAATCCATGAAACTTTATGTCCCTTGAGAAGATGTTGAAGCAATTGGGAGCACACACAGTGCTCTCCTCAGTCCTCCCAGTTGGAGACTGGCACCCAGGCAGAAGGAGGAGAATGAATCAGCTGAAGGAATGTCTGAGTGGATGATCTCACACTCAGGGTTTTGGGTACTATGATCTTGGACGCACCTTTGAGAGACTGGGTATGTTGACATTAGATGGGACACAACTGACAAGGAGAGGAAAGAATGTACTGCACAGCAAGCTGGCTGGGCTTATCATGAGAGCTTTAAGCTAGATTTGATGGGGAAGGGGTTGCACTTCTGAGTGACAGAGGAAAATCAGGGAACACTGTCACTTTGGGAAGCAGCAGAAGAAAACCTCAGATCTGTCCCAGAGGAACTCATGTAAGCTTTTCCAAGAAGGTGACATAGCTGATAGCCCAGATGAAGTGCCTATACCCCAGTGAACACAATCATGGGAAATAAGCAGGAGGAGATGAAAACAGCAGTGTAAGTAGAAAACTACAACCTAACTGCTGTCACAAAAGCATTGTGTGTAGAATTGTACTACTGGAATACTACTATTGAGGGCTACAAGCTTTTTAGAATGGATAGGCAGGGTAAGAGGGGCAGGGGAGCTTCCCTCTGTGTTAAGAAGTAGATAGACTGCAAAGAGTTGCCTCTGTGAAACAGCCACAATCAGCTCAAGAGCTTGTGGGTTAAAATTAGGGTCCAGACCAATACAGGACATTTGGTGGGCAGGGTATACTACAGGCAGCCTGATTGAGGGGAGCCTGTGGATGAGGCCTTCTTGCTTCAACTCTAAGAGTTGTCATGCTCCCAGGCTCTCATTCTTATAGGAGATTTCAAACACCTGGATATCTGCTGGGAAAACAATGTGGCAGGTCACAAGAAATCCAAGAGAATCCTGGAGCCTGTTGAGGATAACTTCCTGATCCAAGTATTGGATAGACCAACCAAAGGTGAAATGTTATTGGACCTGATCACCACCACTGAAGAGGGGATCATTAAAGAGGTTAAGATCAGAGGCAGTCTGGTCTGTAGCAGCCATGCCCTGGTTGAGTTCGTGATGTTGAGGAATATGGGCCTGGCAAAGAGTGGAATCTGGACCCTGAACTTCAGAAGAGCAAAACTCCAGCAGTTTAGGGAGTTAGTCGATGAGATCCCTTGAGAAGCCATCCTTAGAGACACAGGAACGGAACTGAGCTAGCAGTTATAAAGGGATATCTTTTTGAGAGCACAAGAGCTCTCCATCCCCCATCATAAGAAAGAAACAAGAGGCAGGCAACGAAGCTCCCACTATTGTGCGGACAAATATGAGTTTAAACAGTTTGCACTCAGCAGCCTTGTGCTTGAATGAACCCATAATGCAGTGCGAACCGTGGATAAACTCTATTTCTGAACTGTCCAAGGTGATCAAACAAAACCAAAAAATGTCTCACAGAATTTCCATCTGGAAGCATGAATTGGCTGAGCTGGATGAACAAACCCTGTCAAGTGTTCCCTAAAGTCTGGCCAGGATATTAACTTTGAAATGAAGCCTAGTTTCTCTGAGTTCTGTTTTGAAGATTTCTGCTCTATTCAGAATGTCTTTTTCACAATCATTTTAAAGGAGAGGAATTTGGAAATATATGTGTTATCAGCTCGATTATATTGTTATCTAGAACTGAGCCCACAGAATTAAATTATGGCCGTAATTATATGCATGGGGCACTCATAATGCTTTGCATGATACATCTAGTAGCTACAGACTCTAGAATTACATCTGTCCCATGTGAAATCAGCTATCAACAAATCTCTGTAAAGCCCCATCCTGCCTTAAAATGATGCAGAAGCGAGAAACTTGGAGGACTGTGAGGAATATTTGAGGGAGGTCTCCTAGTAATAAATGTTTCTTAAAAATCTATACCAAGTCATACCTTCAGGGTCACATTCCTGCCATATATAAATTGTACCACCAAGTTGTAAACCACTGGGGCTGTTCAGTCTGGAGAAGAGAAAGCTTTGGGGAGACCTGACAGCAGCCTTTGAGTATCTGAAGGGAGCCTGTAAGAAAGAAGGAGACAGTCTTTTTAGCAGAGTCTGCTGTGATAGGCCGTCCAGCCAGTTCTTTACGCAGAGAGCATACACGTCCAAGCCATGGGCTGCCAGCTTCTCCAGGAGAACACCATGGGAGACAGTGTCAAGGGCTTTACTGAAGTCTAGGTAGACTACGTCAACAGCCTTTCCCTCATCCACCAGATGGGTCTCTCAATCATAGAAGGAGATCAGGCTGGTGAAGCAGGACCTGCCTTTAGTGAGCCCATGCTGGCTGGGCCTGATCTCCAGGTTGTCCTGCACATACCATGTGATCTCACTCAAGATGATCTGTTCTATAACCATCCCCAGCACCAAGGTCAGGCTGACAGGCCCGTAGATCCCTGGATCCTCCTTATGACCCTTCTTGCAGATGGGCATCACATTGACAGATCTCCAGTCCTCTGAGACCTCTCCAGTTGACCAGGAACACTGACAGATGGTGGAAAGTGGCTTGGAAATCACCTCTGCCAGCTCCCTCAGCACCCTTGGGTGGGTCTCATCCAGCCCTATGAACTTGTATCAGTCCGGGTGGAGTAGTAGATCTCTAACTGTTTCCACCTCAATTATGGGGTTTTCTTTCTACTCCCCATCCCAGACTTCCAGGTCAGGGAGTAAAGTACTCAGAGTATAATTTGTTTGATTTGTAAAGATGTAAAGAAGGCATTGAGAACTTCAGCCTTTTCCTTATCCTCAGTGGTCACGTTCCCCACCACAATCAGGAAAGGATGAAGATTCTCCTTAGCTCTCCTCTTACTGTTAATGTATTTGTAAAAAAGTTTTTCGTTCTTTTTTACTCCAGTGGCCAAGTTGAGCTTAAGCTTGGCTTTTGCCTTTCTAATTTTCTCCATGCAGAGAAATGATTCTATTATTCACTCAGACACAATACCAATAGTGCTCAACACTCACCAGCCATACTATAATGCAACAAGAATCACCAAAGATCTTAATCCAATGCCCACCCAACGGAATTGGAACCTTACTGTTGTTTTGAAAGAGAGCTGGCTGGGAAAGGAAGTGAGGTCCAAAAATGACTTAGATATTGACATGGTTAGGTAAATTTTCAGATTTCTAGTAAAATGACTTCATGTCTTTGTTGAGGATACATGCAATTTTGTGCCTAATCAGCTCTATTTTTTATTCCTAATAATAGTAAAATACCTGTTGGAACAGGATATAATGCAAACACACAAGGAAATCATGTCATAACATTAATGCTAAAATCTTGAGGTGCATAACTAGTTATTTAAAAACACTAATTTTAAAAAAATATTTTCTTTTTCCAGTTGGTTTTCCCTGTTCTTTGAGAAATGATGTCTTAATGTGTCTCACATTTTGCATTATGATTCATTGCCTTACAGCATCAATCATATATAGATTGTTGAGAAGCATGGTGTCTAAAAAGAAAAAAGAAAGGTTTTGCCTGAAAATTTCAAGCTGGGTGTTCTCTGCCCACATATTCATGGACACCTCTTTTTGTACACAGTGCTAAAAAAAACCACACGAACATCTTCATTCAACCAAGGTCATCTCTGTTAGTGGAGGTGAAGAAAAATATCTTTGACCCAGCTTTTGTTCATTTCCAGGCTATTATATGTCAGCTGAATTCAGATGAAAATCTCAGCTAAAAGAAGATATGACAAGACAATATCAAAGTTAGTGAGAAGCAAAAGACAGATCTGACTGACTCCGGATACTCAGGAAAGAATTCACATGGAAAAGCAATAGTAACAGCTGAGCGGTGGTGAGCAACTGGGAGTACATACTTGTGTGATTGTCAAGAGTTTGTCATGATGTGCCATTGCTTTACAAGCAGCTACTGGTGGTGAGCCTTGACTCCAGTGCAGTGGAAGGCCCTGGCTGAAGAAGCTGAGTTGTCTGTACTCCGTTGTTTCTAGCTGCATTTACAAGTCCCCACATTTTTCAAGTCAGCAATCATTTATCTGCACCAGCAGAAGGAAACAAGGAGAGCCACAGTTGATCTAACCACATCACAAGTAAGAACTCAGTGGAACGTCACGTGGCCTACAGAAATCTCTTAGCTTACACATAAACAACACACACAATTCAAGAAGGGAAACAGACCTGTTCTACTACAGGAGCAGGAGCAAACCAGCTGCATGATTGCTTAGTGTGTGAAAAGCAAAAATGTGTGCATCAGTGTTAATGAGAAAGTTAAGTTTCTGTTAGTATCTCTAGTAAACTCAAGCTGACAGTTTTGGGTCGATGCTATCTAATCAAGTGCATCAATATCCTCGTCCTCAGCAGAGGGGAAGTTTGTATGGGACCACAACAAAACAGCACTGAATTGCTAGACATTCAGAGAACCTAATTCTGTATCAGTATCTGTATGAGCAAAGCCATTTGCTGAACTACTCAGACCATGTCCAAGTCACGCAGCCTGTATAGTGAAAGTTTATCAAACAATGCTTTTCTGATTTGTGTTATGGTTAACAGACACAGGCTGCATGGTAAGAACACAAAGTTTTATTTTTCATATGCCCAGTTTTGTGGTATTTTAACACTTCTCCTCTCTTAGCAGAACACCTGACCAGAACAGCCCTCTTGAGGACTGTCTGAGTCTGATCTGAAGTCAGACCCCAGCCAGACTTTTTCTATATTCTAGGTTTCTGCTGCCAGGGTGCCTTATTCATTTAGACGGACCTTCCAAGGTCCTTGGAAGACTGTGCTATTCTCTTGCGTATTGTTAGTTCATTAGTTTATTCCTCTGTGGATTTCAGATTACAATGTCTTTCCAAATTACAAGAGTTCAAAGTAAATACTGTTTATGAGCTCTTAGACTGGGATTCAAGGAATATATTTTTAGTTCTAAAAGTGGAGCAGCTTGTCTACACTGGCCATCCAGACTCCTCTGTCAGGGAAGGACAAAGCCCTTCAAAAGGCGACTCACTTCAGCCAAAAATAGGTGCCTAAAATAAATTGGATGAATCACCATCCAGAAGCTTCTGTCATTCTCCAGTGACAGTAGAGCTCGTGCAACTGGTTTAGTCTACAAACCTAAATGTGCTTAAAGTTAGTTGAAATGTGTAGAAATATTTTACTAGAATTTAAACTGTTCATTATGCAGATCTTGCAACTTTGGAAGAGTCTCGCAGGTGACCTTGAAAAGCCTCTAAATGAGGTGAGAACTGCACTTTGTATACTTACAACAGATTGTTTAGATCATTTTAGAAATGATTGAAGGGACAAACAGCAAACAGACCTACCAGAAGAAGGCAGATCAAAGACAAGACACAAAACTTTCTACTACGGTGTGCTGTGGGTTCATAGGGTCTCAGCTGGAGACTTGAGGAGTTTAACACAAAGCCAAGAAGCCACAGAGTAACAAGTTGTGGCAGGCTGTGAGATTGCTCCAGGGATGCTGTGCTGAATATTTTTGAATTCATAGATTTGCCTTACAAGTCTGCTTCTGGCCATTGTTGGAGTATGAGTTGCAGGGCATTGTTCTGACAAATGTGGCTGCTCAGACTATGTATTCTTACAAATCTACCATTCTTCCATTCCAGTTCTTCATTCACAGATTTACCAGCTAGGAATCATCACTTCTGAAGATCAATCTTGTAAACTAAGGTTAAATATTTGCTAATTAACATGATCTATCACTACAGTTCAATCTCTTGTTATATATAGGCTCTAAATACACAGTCTGAAGCTCTTCCTAAAATGATGCTCATAAAATTGATAATGATAACAGTTACTTTTGCCATATTTATATTGTTAAAATAATTCTCATCAGATAACATATTCAGTTGGACATTTGATTATATTCTCTTTTTCCTCATTAGCATCTATTTTTTTTTCTTTTTTACAGTAAGCTTAGATGAGCTACCTAGCCTTATTCTACCGCTTTTATTGTCCATCCTAGTAAAAAGCCACATGAAATGGAGGAAAGCATAAAGCTTTTATGTGGTCACCACCATGTAAGCCAAACCAACTTTTTGGTATCTTTGGACTCTGAAAATCTGGGTATTAGCTTTACATCCTGTAAAGGAAAGAGGCAATATGACAGGATGCAGATGAGAAAAATAGGAGCAAAAAAAAATGCTTTAAAATGTAATGATTCTTAATTTAAAAAATTGTGAGAACTTGATGACTGTATTAATTGTCTGGGTTAGTTTTCAGTAGAAGTTTTGGGATATTACAGCAACTGTGAGCTGTACTATGAGGGCTTGTGGGAAATTTCACATTTTATATTTAGACTGAGAATTCATCACAAATATGCTCACAAAGACTTCAAGAATCTCCGGGTGTACAGGGTTCTCACCAGTTTGAATTAGGAAGATACTCTGCCCCTCACTTATCACTGTATACTGCAGCAACACAAATAAATGCCTGTTACACCACTGGCAGATTTTGGCATCCGATAAGTAATTCCATATAACTCCGAATGAAAACAGAAACTGTAAAAACGGAAACAGTCAAAAAAAAATGGTAACAGATCAGGAATGGCTACAATTTTGAGGAAAAATATTTGAACAGTTCTGGGAATATTTATTTGTTCGTAGTTTGTTTACTCTCTCCTGTAATATGGGGTGAAGGATAAATCCAGCAAGATCAAAAGGCTGTTCATTTTAAGGTGTTGAAAATAATAAATAAAAAACAGCATTCTTTTAAGTAATGATCCACTGTATCTTGTGAACATGAATAACTGAAGGAAAAACGTATTGAAGGACTTGCAAGAAGATGATGTATTACTTGAACTGTACAAATACCCTCTCTTGCATAAAACATGATTTAATTTGGGGACCTTACTATGTAGAGAATAAGCCAATCACCAACCAGTAGGGTTAGGAAGAATTTTGCCTTTGTGCATATTTTACCGTAATTTTCTATTTCAGGGTTTTCTTCCTTAAGGCCAGTGCTGGAGATAAAACACCAGAATACCAGATTAAGTGAATTGCTGTGTGCTCTAATCAGATTGTGACAAAAACCTTTAACAAACTGCATGGTTTCTTAACAAATATGAACCTTATTTAACACTAGCAATGACCATCAATAACATCTTGGCAGTATTCCAAAGATAACCAAATCCCATCTAAAGGAACAAACAACAACAACATAACATCCAAGTAAATGGGAGAATCTATGTGAGGAGTATTAAAAATGAACTGAGAAATTTTCAGTTCGCTTGTATATATCATAAACTGCCTGCATTAAAATTCTTGAACCAGAATACATCACTGGGGTAACTAATTTTACATTTAAGGAGAGAATAGTTGAAATTTAACTTATCGGTAAGAATAGACTGCATTTTGCTGTTTTACAGTTTCTAGTAGAATAGATCTAAAGCAAGAATATAGAGATACATATCCAAAGGAACATTAAATAAATGTAACTAAACATGGATAGCAGTACAGTTAAAGCAATACAGAGCTGAATGACAGCTAATCCACCTTCTCTAAGGGGATCAAGAGGCATGAGATGGTACTGTGCAGTTTTAACAATACATTTTTTGAAAGATGTAGATTACCAGGAAGAATCCAGAAGTGAATAGAAGAAAGAGTATTGGAAAAAAAATGTTATAGATCAGCTTAATTTATTCAAAAGAAAGAAAATCAAAAAGGGCATGATTGTATCCCTCTGATATATAAAAGATTGTAAATACAATGGTAATAAGCTGTTTCTCATGAAACAGAAGAAAGTATAAGAAAAAATCTTACTGTGAATATTTCTGGATATTAGGGAATACGTTCTAATTAAAAAGATGTGGAAACACTGGAATAAGGTTCTTTAGTATGCTCTGGCATCTCTTAAAGATCTTTGAGAACAGTTCAAAAAAATATGTCAAGTCAGACCTAGGATATCTGGTTCTGTATCAGAGAAGTTCCCCATAGCCCTCTAACACTACTGGGCAGATGAATTCCAAGGGAAGATTCCTTGTGCTTAGTGGGAAATCCCAGTGGGCAATGCCAAGGAGAACAACAGAGAATCTGGGACATGAACAGCTCCAGTACTTGGAGATACACTGGAAAATCTGTAACATACCACACAAGCAGCTTTTGTAATTCCCTAACCTGGTATGTATTCATCATTCAAAACTAACATTACACAGATGCCAAAACCTACATTGTTTTCTGTGCTGATTTATATTGTGGTTAAAATAGAGAGAGAGAGCCTGCATTTTCATACAAAATACTGAATTCATATACAAAAACTCATTTTTTGTCTTTGAGTTAATGAAAAGAAAGGTCTTTTGAGATGTTTTAGGAATGTAATCCAGCCACCTTTAGGACAGACAATAACTAGCATTCAGCTGAGAAACACAGAGCTGAAAAGATTTAAAAGATGAACTGCTCTTCTACCAGGGAGAAGGATGAAGACTCAGTGGCAGAAGCTGGAGCATTATCATAGGCAAACTTCAGTTTTTCAGGCAATCTCTTTCCTTTCAGAATACAAAAATGTTAGGCCACTTTCTGATTCTTATTCACTTGTGATTGATTCCTTCCAATTTCTTCTGACAGTAATGGAGAAGATTGGTTCTCCTGAACTAGGAATTAATCAATAATGATCTAAATATCCTCACTAGAATTGATCATTATTATGACAAAGATTTTTCAAGAAGTGTCATGATGCTGTCACGTGCCACGTAAATAAACAGGAGAAGTCACTGTTAATCTATGACGGCAAAAAGTTCATTTGTTCTGTGACAGCTTCTACTCTCACTCTTTGGATGTTTAGTTTCTGGTCAACATGATGATGGTATTTCAGGTAAAATTTGGTCTGAGAGCAGCTTTACAAATCGCTGCAGGTAATGCCCATCACATTGGTGGTAGCATCAAAGACAGTAAAATCATGGAGTCTGGCAACAATTATCAGATAGCAGGAACAAAGAAAATTACATAAAGTCATAGAGATACAGAAAGATCAGAGAATGAAAGATGTATATGAAGTATATATTTCCAGTAAAACAGTTTTATTTGCCAGCCAGTTGTGTCAGAAGTGTGACAGTACCTCTGTGACAGTGACCTTCAGATGCCAAGGCTTTGGTTAACATTGACACTCTTCACCAATTTCTTAAGTCACTATATATACATAGTATTTATTAATACATAATACCTTTTATTAACACATAATGTATAATTAAAATATAGAGCATGTTTAAACTTTAACTCAAAGGAAGAATTTAAAAGTGAGGCAAAGGTGTTAATTTTGATATTACACTGAAATCCTGAGATTTCACACATCTTTCACCTTCCCTACTCTAGCCACCATAGTGTTGCTTATCTTGAAGGTCAGAAAGCATGAATGAACACTTGGGGATCCAGTGATCATGGAGATTTCTAAGGCACAATCAACTCTCTACGCTTCCTTTTTCAACCTACAGCCAGGTCAGGGGCAATATATATCATGCTTTCTCACTGAAATCCTTGAGTCAGTACATGCATATTACCCCAGTTCTATACAGACACAAAGACAATAGACCTAAGAGATCATTATGACTTTTAATATGATATTTTTGAAACGGCAACTGCAGTAGGGAGGACTCCAAACGGAAATAAATAAATAAATAAATAAATTTTAAGCAAATTAATTTCTCCAGGGTTGCTCTAAATTGTTTCACCTCTCTCTTGCACTGATGGAGTAAGGGCTCTCAACTCTTTTCCAAGCCAGTGGGCAAGGAGGGCATTTGGGGCTTGATTATAAAGCTAAATTATAATACTATGCATGTTTTTGGAATGCCAGGAATGTGCAAAGATTTTGAATTTGTACTTCTAGGATTACATTTCTTAACGCAATTAAATCTGTGCCAGAAGCAGTAGCTGAAATTATAGATTTGGAACAGTTATTCATCAGATGTTCCAAAGTATATGTAAATCAAGCACTATGATTATTTTTAAATGAACCAAGAAGCACTTTGTTTTGTTTAAAGAAAGCTTTTTAATACCCCAAATTCTTGTATGTTTGCATGTGTCCAGCTATTTAGCTAGGGGCTGTATTACATCTATGCTGGAAAACAAAGTACCCAGGAAGGAAAAAAACATGCAGAGGCTGTGAAGCACTACTGATATTTCTCAAACACAGGATAACTGATGAAGGCAGTATGAATTGTACTGTGTGTTCAGATGCATATTTGAAGCTTTTCCAAGCTATCCAAACCTCTGGAGACTTGAGGCTGAAAATATCTTTTGAACAACTCTCCTTCTTTACAATGTCTGTCAGACCACTAAACTCAGTGCTGGCACCCACAAAGAGCACACTAATCCTCTAATCCCATGAAACTCTGAAGATCAAAGCGGATCTGCTAAGATTATTTTGATACTTAAAAATTTTGATAAAATTGGGTTATCCTACCACTGTGGCAACCATTCTTGTAACGAAAACAGAAGCTATGCCCTGTCACTAAGGTAATTTCATTCAGAGGATGAGATTTATTTAGCGCCTTCAGCAAGTCTGTGTTGAGGCAAAATATGGACCTACCTGTCTATATATCCACAGCTTTATAGCATCAGACAACACAAATGTGAAAAGGCATTTTAAACAAACTGGCTGTCAGCAAACTATCAACTTGAGTCATATTTTCAGTGCACTTCCGATTAGGAGAAGTCTCACTGCAAAACAAAATCATAAGCAAATTCCTCATTTGAGCTTGCCAAGAATTTGGACTCTGCTTTGAGCAGTAAAATACAACATTCCAGTGGTAAGCAAATTAGTCAGGTATATAAGCTATCCTTGCCAATACTCAGTCCTTCTGTGACATTGTGGGAGAAAGAGAAATGTGGAAAGTCAAGCAGAACTAATGTTAGACTTTGCAAGTACCTGTTCACAGAACTGGTCACTTGAACATGGATGGGTAGGATACCAGAACTCCCACGAGGTTCCCCAAGGAAATAGATATACTGTGACATCACCAGTTTCTTATTGCATAGTTTCATTTTCCAGTTAATAATTATCTTAAATGGGTCTTCTCAGCTGATAGAATTTGTTCTCAGACAGATACGACTGTCACTATGCATCTGTATTTCTCCCAAATCCAGGGCACCACATGTTCCTATGCCTGATTTACAGAATTCTTTCAGTACATACCCCTGTTATCAGTAAAAAGTAATATAGAACAAAAAATCAGCCAAGAAGAATAAAATTTCCTCCTTTCCTAAAACCAGTATTATAATCGCAATAACTGTGGAGAGGGAGACCCTAAGAGCATATGTGACATGAAATGGCAATTTTTTTTTCTTAGGAGATGGAAACAAATAAAATAAAGTGCAGCTGCCATCCAGCTGCCAAGTAGATCTGCCTGAAGTTTTGCACAAATGGCAATGCTTTGAAGGGAAAATTTCTTCAAGAATTTATTTAGTTTTTGCAGGGAGGGTCTGCTCTTCTTTTTCCAAACTCTCTGAGGTGGGTCATTCTTAAAGAGACAAATGATGATTCCATCTGTGTAGCAGTTTTTTCCATCAGTTCTGAGAGTAGGAATTGGGCAGACCTAGTTCCTGAAACTCATGCTCTCTTTACATGGTACTGTATCCAATTACTCCATTAATCAGAGCTGTATTTAGCCTATTTATTCTCAAACTGAAAGATCTGACAACAGTTAACAGATAAGTCTGTCCAGGAGTCATGTGGAAGCTCTGAGAAGAGGGCAATAACCGATCACTCTGGTTGTAGGTGCAACTTGCAAAAAGTACTTCACGGAATCAAGTAATCACTAAGATTGGAAAGGACTTCTCAAAATCATTAAGGTTCCTCAGCTTCTCAGTTCATAGAAAATTCAACAGAAAGCCTTATACATTCCCAGATTTGCCACACTCACTCATACAAAAAAGGTGTGCGCAGGTAGAAATTTTCACAGTAGATAACCAAAAGTATAGGTTTTCAAAAGCATGGTATTATTATTGCCCATTACAGGAAATATGTGGCTCTGCCAACCCCCCCTGTAAGTCACTCTAAAAGTTACCCCTCTTTCACTAGAAACACACATGTAGCAGTAAAGTCCAGGAAGTGTTCAAGGTTTTAATTCTATACCTGCAGTGATGATATTACTACAAGGAAATTTTTTGCACAATGTTCCAAAACCAGCACTGCTGGAACGGGCAGATCTGAACCCAAACTGAAAATATCATCTGTGGAGCAGTGCTCAACAGTCATATCCTCACAATGATTTGCACCCGACATACTCTCATTTTGGTGTAAGGATAGAATTCCTGAATCATCACAGCTCTTGATTTGTGGCAGAAATGGCAGTTAGGAATGAAGCTGGACTTACTGGTTTGTTACCTTAGGAACTGATTTTGGCAATCAAACAAAAATGGAAAAGGTAGAAATGGACACTAGATCCCAACTCTGGACCTCTGGTTCCTTCTCATGTGGCAGCCTTCAAGGTTCATGTCCATCACAGAGAGGAGGCAGGGGAGGCTGCTTTCTCTAGAACCATTTTTATCCACAACAGCCTTCCTACCATGGAAACTAAAGCAGCTGGTACACAAAATGGTAAAAATAAATAATAACTCTTCAGAATGACTGATAAACCTCTAAACTGATTGTGATATCCATTTCCTTTTATATTTGTCCATAGGAAGAAATTAAGTATCTTTTCAGTCCACATTCTAATCATGTGAGTAGGCAACATTTAAGACAGGTACGTCCAACCTGCGTCCCGTGGGCCACATGCAGCCCTGGACCACTAGCAATGCAAACACACAAGATGATAAACTTCTACCTTTATTACGTGATTTTTAGCAATATTTCTTGTGAGTCGATTGTGCGTAGCTCAAGAATGGCCTGCGCAGGCAACAACAGAATGCTGTGGAGGGGAGGGTGCAGTGCAGTGCAAACTCCACCACACACACCCACCACGCACACTCAGTCAAACAGAAACCCATGAGTATTACACACTACACGCACTTGTTTTTCAATATATATTTGATCACTGTTTCATGAAAACAAGGTCAAATACCTCACTAGTTTTATGTTTTTACTGCACTCCATTTTTTTGTTGTTTTAATAAAAAAACAGAATAAAATAGAAGTTTTGTTAAATACATTAACTATATTATTTTTTTTATGTGGCTCAAGACAGTTCCTCTTCACTTAATGTGGCCAAGGCAAGTCAAAATGTTGGACACACATGATTTAAGACATTTTGGCATAATGGAACCAAAATATAAAAAGTTCAGTTTCTTTCTGAATTTACTGAAATTTTTGTTATCAGTGGAACTGTAGGATTCAGCACGAAGCTCATTATTATTTCAGTAGTAGGCTGGAAGACTGAGATAAAATATCCATTTTCTCACTGGAGTTTGAAATATGCAAAGACATGGAATTTTTTTCAGATGCTTGAGAGACTGAATTTCTGATATTCAGTGGCATTATGGGTGACCACAAAAAATGTTCCTTTCAGCCAGTAATATGCATTCGTGCCATCTTTTTGAAACAGAATTGTCACATTCATATCAGATTATAGGCTCTGTGCCTAAAAATCAATTGGAACATTTTGCAGACACCTCACTGGAGATAAGCCAATAAAGGAAATAATATAGTCACCCAACCAATGGTCCCTGTGTGGACATTCTTATCATGTAGTTGACACCAACCTATAAGGTGGGTGGTAATGTGTGGTTCTGCATAGCCATTTATGTGCAAAGGTAAAGAAAACATTGAAAGCAGGCTGAAAAACATAGCAAATCACTATCGTATTTTATCAGTGGATCACATTTTACTTAAATACACATAGAATGTTTCAAATTCCAAAGTTAAAAAATACTGCAGGAATTCCAGTACTTTTTCTGTAATAAGTTTGTGTAAGTGTCACTGTCTCATTTTGCAGTACTTCCACTACTTGTGACACATGGTGATTCTGTGATTCTATGAAAACAATACTTTCCAGAACAGCCAGTTTATATGATGGCCGCTAACTTTTCTGCCTTTTTTATGTAATCACAAGAGGGAGAAAAATGGGAGGATTTATTTCATTTTATATCATTGCAATATTACGTTACTATTAAATTTTGTTAATTCCACATTAAACGATCACTTTCGATAATAAATTAATTGTACATTTTGCCTTGGTGTCCATACTATTGTTTATAGTATGCTTGACAAATTGCAACATCTGGGAGCACTACAGGGCTTCTCTTGGAAAATTTTAACATTGTATGAAGGACAATTCTGTGTGGCTGGCAACAGTGGCTTCAAAGGACAAAGATGGGTTATAATGACAGACAGTGAACTCAGTTTGCACGATTACAAACCTGCAGTTGATGATGGGACAAACATATTCTGCAGTATGTTCTGAATAAGGAAAATGTTGGCTTCGGTGTAACTCTAGGAGAAGCAAGCTGCAGAGAAAAGCGTTTTCCATTATAAGCTCCCCACTTCTAGTTCCTTGAAGACTTAGCACAAAATGCCTTATGGTCTTAGGGAGAGTGAAGTAGGGCTTGCAGATTAGTGTTTATGGTACATCAAGGAAGGCCTGAAGACTCTTTCTGAGAGTAAAATACTACAAGCTATTATTGGCTGCATAGACATGTGAAAAACCATCTACTAGCACTTCATTTCTGGCAAAGAAATTGAAGGTTAACTTGACCCTGTTAGAACTAAAAATTGACAGTTACTGCTGTTGTTGCATCTGGAATCACCACTGAAGGTATGTTTTAAAGACAATCTGCAAAGTAAAAGCTTCATAAAAATAAATCTTATTTTTAAAAGAAAAAGAAAGGAATAGAGACTTCAGTCTGTTATCAACATGAGGAAATCTAGTCAGTTTTTCCTGAAAGACTTTGGATGGTTGGAGAACAGGGGGTATTATGACCACAGCAGCATACAAGTAAAGCTTAATTAATAGAGAGGGGAAATGGTTTATTATTTGGACTGTTTAAGGCTTTGAGACATTTTTGTTAACACCCACTTAACTCAAATACTTGAGAGACACCTGGGAGAAATATCAAATCCATTTTGGATTTCATTGGAGGACTGAGAAAGCTCATAATATGCATATGGGACCTCCAGAGAGCCTCTTAGGGAAAACAGGTGAGACAAGTTTTAATATTGCTAATACTTTTAAGATGAAAAGCATTCATGACTGCAACACCCTAAAGAAATGTAAAAGACAGCTTCCTTTTCCTTCTTCTCAGTTCCTTGGCTGGATATTTCTAATGCGGGAGGAGCTAATTTTTCTCTGACACTATCCTGCAGGATGAGGACACATCAGTCTGCTACACTACCACACGTTCATACCAGTAACTCCAGTATTTAATTTGTAGTTAGCTATGACAAGACTTCTGTTTCATAGAAGTGGCAGAGCACACCTTAAACAATATCGTAGCTGGAGGATGTGACAAGTTAGATTTTCCTTAAGATTTTCAATACTGACTGGAGTATTTTGGTTGTAGGTTCGAAGCCATACTTGCTAGACTCAATCATTTCTGCGAGATCAGGGTTGGCTGACAGTGGCTGACAACAGAAAGGGAGAAGAGAGAAAACAGTACTGGAAAGACAGTTGAATCACAGCTGATGATGGAGAGGAATCTTCTAATTGAATAATGTTAAACAGAGTCTGAAAATAAAGATACAGAATAGAAAATTATTTACATTATACAATGGAAATAGTTAGCAATACTAAAAAATACCAGAAAAATCCAGAAAAAATATGGAACATACATAACTAAAATAGGCTTCAACACCTACACAAAAAAAAATACCACTTCACAACACTTCACAAACACATGTTCTCTCTTGAAGGCAGAGTTTTAGGTGTGAGACTAAAATAAGTTTCACATCTAGTCTCGTATTTTGTCTCAACACAAAAATATTGTAGTTTAGAAACTCAAATCTAAAGAGCATCTATATGTCAAGTAGAGAGATACCAACAATTAAGTAGGTAACATCTTTCTAAAGAAATCATTATTAATCCATATTCTTTCCCCTTGGCTGTGAGCATTTGATTGAAACTACACGCTCTCTAGCCCATGAACACAGGACACTAAATATAATAACATCCTAAGTTATTAGAATTGTTTCTCCAAATCACAGATCAAGATACTATTAAACAGGTTATTAAAAGGTCAGGAACTACTTACTAGCTGTTCAAAGTATCTAATAGAAAACTTGGATAATCAAAACCAAGTGTTCAAAACAATCCTGACACAAAATCAAACACAGAAGTTTATTTACCAGTTACCTCAACAGGACTGCCAACAAAATGGCTATTTTTTCCAAAATACCCAAGTGGTTTTGATAACAGGCAAGTTAGCCAGATCCTCTTGTTATTCATGTCCAGTTTATGGGAAATCTTCTGCCTACCAACATTCAGTTTTCTCAGCCCTCATTTTATACCAGAAACTTTGAATTAACCCCGGATAGTTTTTTTGGTTTTTTTTTAAGGTTAACAGCAGCCGTAGTGCGTTTCTATTTCTTTTGTTAGAGAAACATAATTTCCTTATCAACTGTCATTAAGGTAAATATGGCAGCTACACTGACATCTGTCAGGCTTGCCAAATTTTACATATATATATCTTTGTATACTTTGTCTGACTACTGCAAAAGACATTTAACATACGTGTATTAAGAACTTTCCTTGATCTGTCTTTCCGAATGTCCTATCGACAAAGTCATTAACACAAAAACAAACATACAAACAAAACATTTGCTCACAACTCCTGCAAATTTAAGAGAAGTTCCTAATAGGTCTAATGGTAAGCTTGTCATACTTCTACTCTTGTGGGATTTTAATGTTCCCTATTAGGTCAGGGACCTAAAGGCCCCTGACTGAAGAATGATCCTGAGGTGGAATAAAGTACTCTAACAGTTTTAAGGGAAGTGATATTTGCGGCTGCAGCAAATAATAGTGCTTGTCCAAATGAAATTCGTAACTATGTCTTGAGAGAACAGTGCTCAGGAGACTGATAAGGCAAAGAACAGAGCAGATTAGTTAGTAATGAGATTAACGTTTACAGACCAGAAAATGTTTTTCTAGTTCTACCATTGCCTGTCTTTACAGAGTCTGACATTGTAACTTGACTAATATCTTTTACTAGAAATTTCAGTGTGGACAAGCTAAATGACTAGCAACACCCATAATGACATCTATCCTTCTGGTTGAGGGCATTGAGTAAGTTTGCAGATGACACCAAGCTGGCTGGAAATGTCGATCTGCCTGGGGGTAGCAAGGCTCTGCAGAGGGATCTGGACAGGCTACATCACTGGGCTGAGGCCAGTGCGATGAGGTTCAACAAGACCAAGTGCCAGGTCTTGCACTTTGGCTGCAACAACCCCAGGCAATGTTACAGGCTTGGGGCAGAGTGGCTGGAAGACTGTATAGAGGAAATGGACCTGGAGGTGTTGGTTGATGCTTGGCTGAGCATGAGCCAGCAGTGTGCCCAGGTGGCCAAGAAGGCCCATGGCATCCTGGCTTGTATCAGAAATAGTGTTGCCAGTAGAAGCAGGGAAGTGATTGTCCCTCTGTACTCAGCCCTGGTGAGGCCCCACCTTGAGTACTGTGTCCAGTTTTGGGCCCCTCACTGCAAGAAAGACATTGAGGCCCTGGAGTATGTTCAGAGAAGGGCAGTGAAGCTGGTGAGGAGTCTGGAGCACAAGTCTTATGAGGAGTGGCTGAGGGAGCTGGGATTGTTCAGTCTGGAGAAGAGGAGGCTCAGAGGTGACCTGCAACTACCTGAAGGGAGGTTGTAGTGAGCTGGGGGTTGGCCTCTTCTCTCATGTAACTAGCAATAGGACAAGAGGGAATGGCCTCGAGTTGCACCAGGGGAGATTCAGGCTGGACGTTAGGAAATACTACTTTTCTGAAAGAGTGGTCAGTCACTGGAATGGGCTGCCCACGGATGTGGTGGAGTTACTGACCCTGGAGGTGTTCAAGGAACGTTTAGATATAGTGTTCGGGGACACGGTTTAGTGAGAACTATTGGTGATAGGTGCATGGTTGGACTGGATGATCTTGTAGGTCTTTTCCAACCTTGGTGATTCTATGATTACATGATTACATAATTCTATGACAAGGCAAAGGAAAATAAAAGGGAACTTGAAAGTTCATTTTTAAGCCGTTCTAGTGTTTGAGACATCTCAGTTTAGTCAGTTTTCAATGTGATTCTTTTACATTTACAGACATTTTTGTTGATGGTCCAGCAGAAGAAAAACATACGATAGACTAAGATGGGGAGATCTCTGAGATTCAATCCATTTAGAAGATGCTGTGAAATTCTCACTGAGCAACAACAGAAGAATAAGAGTTTCTAGTTCAGCTGTGTTTATTTCCTATTTCCTAGCGTTTTCACCATCCAGCTTTCTTTCTGCTACATTCAGATGACTGTAATTTACCAACTGCCAGAAAAGTATCTTTATAAACCTATCGAGAAAGTAATAATCAAGTCTTTAGATCTAAATCTGGTCCATAGGTAGTGCAATACATGTATCCAGGATGAGCTGAAATCTTCCAACTGACTTACCCGTCTGTACAAGGAGGTGCTTCTTTCTACCATAACTTTTAGAGTCATTGACCTTCTCCTGAAAAGAAGTAGCCATATTCTTGGTCTGAAATAATTAACCCAGGCTCGAGATTCTCTTTCATGACACAGCTGGAAGAGAAAACAGTACCAGCAAGTAAGCAGAAAAACACATGGCTGGGATTGTTACAGCAAGAATGCTCGGTAAGCCTTTATCCTCAGAAGAAGGGGATATAGAGTTGAAGCCCAGCAAGAAGAGGATGGATTGAACCTGGTCTTCTGCCACTCTCTTCCCAAGAATGTAACATCTGAGTAACTGCATAAGGAGCACTTTTACTACTCTGGGAGAAAGAGGCTGATATGTAGGGTGGAGTAGAAATCTGCAAATATGTTCTGAGAAAGTCTACTATCAGGAAGGAGATAAACACTATCTGAAACACATTCAAAGTAAAGAGAGGAAGGTATTGGGAAGTTTAATATGAATATCTTTGACTTCTACAGATTTTAGGCACCTATGGGATTAGACAACAGCTGAATGGGGATTTAAAGGATCTAACTGTTGTGTTTAGTCACCTAAATCCCACATTAGCATCTAAGGCCTTTTGTGTATGTAGGCCTTGGTCCAATAGTATCTCTTGCTGAGGAACAGAGCAAAGTTCTTTGTTAATAGTAACAGTGAGGAGAACAATTGCAAAGCAAAGATACAGTTTTTTACCCTCCACGGATGTAAAGAGAAGAAAATGTATTTTCCAATCAGGCAAATAGAGATTAATCTCAAACTTTAGATCATCTGTTGTGCATAGCTTGCTATTTTCTTAGGCCAACTAAAACAGAATGGAGAAGTCCTCCAATCAGTTTCGCAATCAGGTTAACAGAACAGTCTTTATTCTTCACATTAGCAAAATTCTTACAACCTCTGTTAAAACTAGTTTGTTGTTTCTTCAATTTTCTGTGAGTCAGGAACACAAAAAATCAGTATCTAAATAAATCTCGGAAACTAGTAAAAACAAAGCTAGTCCATAGGGCAAAGCACTTGTAAGACAGCCAGACAGAACAAACAAGAAGAATCAATTTTTGCGTATAGTAACCCTGCTTTAAAGTTCACTAAACTTAGCAGTATGACTTGGAGAAACTTCCCTTAAGTTACTTCTTAGTGAAATAAAATAGTGGACAAATAGACAAACATCTTAACATCAAAACTGCTAAGATTATACTTCTCTTAAGTTTCATGTGTTCCTTTTCAGAAGTGTTATCTACCCACTTACTGTTTATCAATATCTGAGCAATTTCATTACAAAAATTTAAGATAGGTGGAGGGTCGAATAGAGGATATATATTAACGTTAATCCTTCCTTCAGCTTTTTCCTGAGTTTCACCTGCCTCCAAAACCTGATTGATTAAATAGTGATTTCCAGTGCATTTGGAAATTTCATCATCAGAGTTCAACATACAATAGTTTCTTTGCAGGGAAAGTTTCACCTGGGGTAACATGTACTTCAGCACTCAGCTGCATTTTGCAAATGCAGTCATTGTGTCTGAATGCCTAAGAATAATATCCTTTTACCTAACTAGGAACTGTTTAAAAAGTCTGAGATCAGACAGGGCATCATAAAAGGATCTTAGAAAATATATAAGCCTGCTAGGACCACAGACATATCTCCAGACAGCTGAAGTTCAATAAGATCCATCTCTTTTATTTGCCTGTTATCTATTTCAATGTACAGAGGCTACAAGATTGCTAGAGTTTTTGCTATCCTTCCCTAAACCATGGTAATACTGTTCTAGCAAAATTTGCTAAAATTTTTTATACAGAAGTTTCTACAGATCCCTCTTGTTTCCGAGGAAAGGGTCTTTCCTACTGTTTCAAAATGATGACATTTCACGAAATAAATAAATAAACTGTAAGTTAAAAATAAAACTGTCCATTACGAAATAAAACATTTCAGTAAACACTTTAGTATTTTTCCTGAAGAAATGCATTCATTGCATGAATAAAGCAAGAAGAGCACAGATTACTTCCAGGAACAGCACAGCAAGGCTAACGAGTATAGCCTGTGTTGGAAACACTTTGGCGAAATATTTCTTCCAAAGAGTCTTTTCTGAAACTTCACTGAGCACATCTGCTCTGAAGATTTTGCTTTCTTTGGTTAAATATACTCTGGATAAAATACAAATAGGGAGTATTGGATTAGTGAAATTGCGTAAATTTTCAAATAACATTTCGCAGGAAATTGTTTTTAAACAGTCAGGCTAGCTAATAAACTTTTTGGACATTGTTTTCTCACTTGCCCTACAACTTCCACTCCTCCAAATAAAATGGCATTCCTTGTTTCTGTGTGGCTGAAATGCACATTTCATTTGAGAAAACCAATATATTTTCTGGAAATGCTGGGCATATGTATTTGAGCACATTCCTGATATTTGTACCCAGGTATGTGCCAAGTCTATTAAATAGTAAAATAGTGTCTTTTGCTTTTTCTGGAATTTGCAAATAGTAGGCATTTGTCATGTCATATAACCCCGCACCTCCCTACAACTGTCATACTGGAAAAGAAAACATATTAAAAGATGCATCTGTGCAAGTCAACTTTAAAACAACTTCAAAGCCCACAGTTATAAAAATGGAAAATATATTTCTCTCTAAAGAAAAACTGCAAGTTAGCTAATCAGTCCTTAGCCTCGGGGATTCAGAGATGTCACCTGTGGCTTTTCCCTTTCATGCCTAAAGCCAGTCTTTCAAAAATAGCAGAGATACAGGCCATAAACCATAGTGTGACTCCTCTCTACCTTTCCAGCTGCATGTTCAGGGTTATCTGTTCTCCAGAGTAGTGTAGTAATACTCAGGCTAGCTCTAAATAACCTTGTTTGAGCATCTGAATCACTCTAGGCTCAGTAGCACTGTGCTTGGCAAAATCTACTTACGTTTCAAAAAGGCAGCCAAGGACATTTTGCAGTTTGAGATACTTCCTTTTCTATCTCTATCATCACTCACAGCTTTTTTAAAGAGACATTAGTAAAAACAGGATGTGTTAACCTCCCCATGCATTGGAGAGGTGAAAAAAAATGCTTCCAGATTTCAAGGGCAGTGAGATCCCATCCCACTTTTATTTGTCTTAAGAAGGGTGTTGATTTTTAATTTTTGTTCTGAATTGCCATAGCAGATCCATACTTGACTTCAAAATCAAGATAGAGATTCTGGCTTTGTCATTTTCAGTGCTGCTTACCTCACCTCCATATGGGCAGTCCACAGCTGGCCCTCCAACTCAGCTTGTTGCTGACTTTTGCAAGTCAGTGCAGGAAAGCTTCACCTCTGGGTGATTCATCCTCGGTGTCTAGCACTAAAGAGATAAATCAGCACCTCGAGCTCACGAAACACAAGCCCACAGTGCATATTTCAGACATAAATAACTAACTTCCCACAGATTTAAGTACTTGTTCCACCCAGCCATATCATCAGCAGCCACCATGGCCTGTGTGGAGAATAGCCCCTTGCTGAAGCCTGGAAGGCTGAGCTCTGGGTTTCAGCCAGCACATTCTCGGGGCAAAAGCTTCTTGAAAATCTTCTCCTGTCCTGCCATTCATCTCCAACATTTGCTGTTGTTTAAGAGGGAAGACATGTGAGTGCCTTGACATCTGCCTTCCCAGACCTTGGGCATGCTAGGTAACCAGAACCCTGAGGAACTGAGAGTCAGAGCTGAACATGGCACCAAGACAAGGCCTCACCTGCTTCCACCATCCCTTGGTAACAACAAATTGGGCCGTGAAAGTCCCATGCACTCCTCCAAGAGGGTACCTGAGTCCCCAGGTCTGTCCAAAGACAAGGAGCAGGGTGCCCTAGCTGCATCTGCCTATGGACACCTGAGGGGTGAGGGGCTTCATTGCACTGCATTGTCTGTCTGCCCTTCATGGTATGAAACTGATGAAATACAATGATTTACTAGGATGATTTATCAAACATATTTCTCTTTGACATCAGTGAGCACCAAAGGATAAGAGTGGAACACAAGTTTTTCTCTCTGAATGGCAACTGAAAATCCTTATATAAAAAAATAAGAGGAACAAAGCAGGTAAGACTCTCTGTCCCACAGACCTTGTGCTGCAGATGATTGTTTTGCACACCAAGAGGCTTTCTTCCTGAACGCAGGCAATGTGACAGGGGGCTGTTTCACTTCAAGGAAAGCAGAGGCATCCCATGACAGAAATTAGAAAGTCTGAGGAAGGAATGAAAACCAAAAGAATATTTGAGGTTGCAAGATGGGCTGAGCATGCAGCGGGAATTCGCTGCCCAGCACATTCTCACATCAAAGCACCACTGTTTGCTTTGTGCACTCACCCAGCAAACATGACGTTTGTACGTTTTTGCTGTGGCATACCTTCCCTTTGCAGTGAAACAAGGCTTTGCTCCTTTAGCAAACATAGAGAAAGGTTTTCTTCTCTTCCTCCCTTCCTTCCTACCTTCCTCCCCTTCTCCATCAAAAAATTTGCCATCTGACCACGCTCTTTGAATGTTCAAAAACATGAAACAGTAAATGTCAGAGATCGGGCTTTCCATATGTTTATACTGGAGCCAAATCCCAGCACTCTCAAACACCATGTCCAAATGTAGATTCCAGATGTAAAGAGTCTGATTGCTAGACTACTTTCCCTTTATGCAAAGGCTTATGTGACTTCAAATACACTCTTTCAGCACATAATGCATATCATTTTATCAAATAAAATTAGAAGACTGCTGTGATCTTAAGAGCAAAAGAAACTCCGAAGACTGATGATCCTGGTCTCATTGGTGTGCTTTATGTTTTTAATGAATCTAATACAATACAAGTTGTCTTTTTTTAATTTTCAGCAGACGCTTGCTTCCATGTGGATGGACAAATACACTCAAGATGTATCTTCATATGTGTCTGAGGACATTTCATGGAAGTCAGATGAAATTGGTTTCCCTATGGAACGTATAAAATTCGGAAGCTGATTCACCTGTAGTGAACATTAAAGTAAACTGACAGGGCTACGTCCAGTCCCTTTGAGATACCAGAGTTCATCTTAAGTCAGTGCACTTATGACAAAGTAAAGCAGATGAAGACTTGGGCTCTGCTTTCCTGGTCTGAGCACAAAAAATAACAGTAATACTTGCTTTATGTCTGACTTTCCTAATACTCTTTCACTGCCAGCAGTGGACAAGAATCACATAGTAAAATTTCTCTGTTGTACTAATACTCTGACTACAATTTGCATAAGCAGGCATTTTAATATGCTGCCCACTTCATGTTGATACCATCTATTCTCATGCTATTTGCCCAAAATCTTTAGGTTGAGTGATCATTCAGTGACTAGTATACTCAACCTTTCAGATACTCCACAGGGCTCTTTATATTTCTGGCTTTCATAATCTGGATTTTTTTTTCAAACACATTAAGAGCATTTCTTCTTCCTTACTAAGTTTAATTATCTAAAAATCTCTTGGCCATGACTCAGTTTGATATAACTGAGCATGGCTGTGCATTGCTAGCCCAAGTCAACAAAAGTATGTTTCATCAAGTCAGTAATCAATCTATTGTGTTCAAAGGTCTATGTCACTCTATAAGTGTTCAGTTGTGAACCTTCCAAAATATTATTCTTATCAGATTCAGTAGGGCATGCTATAGGTAACTGCTACAGTTATACGAACAATTTGGTTATTAAACATTTATGTTTACTTCATTCTTGATGTTTAAAACATTCAAATTGTTGTGATTATTTAGAATAATTATATTTCCAAAAGGGGAATTAGAAGTCACAAAAGTATATATAAAGAATTGAAAAAAATAGTTTTAGATTTAGAATTAGAGATGCAAGATTCAGGTGATCCAATCACAAGAAACCGGGAGACAATATTGTTTGTTACTGGAATATCTGAATACCAGGAATACAATAAGTGTGAATTTGTGCAGTTTAACTGTATTTGTAGTGGTTATTCAGCAAGCCATCGCCAGGCAATTTCTCACATCATTCAACATGCAGACACAGGTAGAATTAACAAAAAACTATGGTTGCCATCTGATGTAGTTCTGTTGCTCTGAAATTGGTAAAGAGACAATTATTTAGACAGATGAATCATCTTTCCATTGAATACATGTATTGTGCCTAAATCAAGAAGACTTACATTTTGCCTGAGGACTCCAAGCACCACCATGGTAAAAAAAAAAAAAATATATGTATATATTACTGCTTTAGCCTGGTATCACTAGAATTTATTACTTATGGTGTGATGAAGATTAAAATTATAACGGAGAGGAAAATTGCATATAATTAGTTGCAATTTTTTTTTCCTATTTTTGCATCTATTTATTACAAAAGAAATTCTTTCCTGAGAAAGAATGTACTATCATTTCTGGAGAAAAAAAAATGTATTTCTTCCTGAAAGATCACAAATTGCAATACCTGCCATCCACCTCCTCCACAAATATTGTATTTCCAACTGGAGACAAATAAATTCCCTATAGATTATTCAACATAAATATCTAATTTTCTGCTTTTTTGCTAAACTCCTGGTTGTTTTGTCCGTGGATATCCATGTGAAAGGACTATAGGTCCCGACAGGGATTTTTAAAGGTCATCTAGTCCAACTATGCTAATAGATAAAGCATGGATCTATTAGAGACAGAGACAAACCACCTTCAGAAACAAAATAAAGGCTCACTCTCTCTGCCATTTCCTGAGCCGAGTTATTGGAAATTGTTTAGCATTACAAAAGTTAACTACAAAAAGCATTACGAAAAGTTGACTGGCAGATTTTTTCACATCTAAGGCTCCTTGGTTGCAGAGGAGGAGAGACATCGGAGCAAGACATGTTCCGCCAGCCCTCTCTGCTCTGCGTACAGACACAGTAACTCAGGACCACACTCATCCTCTTTGTGGAATCCAGAAAAAGATGAAACTGGAAATGACTTGTGTGTGCACCCTCCAAACATAGGCTACCCAGCATGGCAAAAGCTGCTTCAAGGTCAAAGAACATTTATTCTGAGCTCCACTCCCCATGATGAAATGTTATTTTCCTTCAGCCCAGTTCACTCAGTCAGCCGTAAGCAGGGGATCTGGGGATTAGACCTAAATGAGTTATGTACATGAAGGGATAACTTGTGGGTCAAGTTCAACAAGAAGTGTTAGAATAAGCAATGCAGGACTGCCACAAGCTTGAATAAAACCAAATATTACTATATTTCTGGGAAGAAAATAAACACTACCCAAGAAATGAAGTGCTCAGAAATCAGAGATGTGTTTGACCTGAGCAGTATATACCGTGGTGTTGTTGCTCAGGTCGGCATTCCCACCGAACAACCAGCCAGAACAACACCACTGCTGAATGCACTGCTGTTAACCCAGCCATGAAATGCTGGAACTTGAATAATAATGTTCTAACAGATTGGGTTAGTTTTGTTTCCACCCAACTCTCCTTTCTCCCCTTTCACTTTATTATTTAAAGATCTATTACCAAAGGTTTGTACAGCAATTTAATCACACAAGGCCTGATCCTGTAAGGTGCTGGATACCTTCAGCTACCACTTACCACACATCACTGCAGGAATGTTTTGTCTTTGGCTGCACTTTCAGCCTAACTGTTTCCCACGTCTTTCCCACATACAGTGGTGCTGCATGATCCATTTAAAGGGTACATTCACTGTACCTTATATTCTTGATGCAGTTACTAAAGGAACTGATTTAGTAAGGTAAATGTTTTAGAGAGTTAATTAAGCATGTTTATTTGTTTAAACATAGAGAATACTTCCGTGGACTTCAAGGAGCACTCGTGTTTACTTTTATTAGTTAAATTAGATATTTACCAAAATGAGATCTTTTCTTCATTGTCTGCTTATGCTTTATGCATTCTGGGGCAGCAGCTAGTACAAGGGCTGCACAAAGCTGAGAAAAAGCCGGTGACACCCGCTATGTCACACTGTCCCTACACAGCAAAATAAACATCACTGACACCATAAAAACACATCATCTTATACTAATATGGCATTTCAAAAGGGTTTTCCAAAATGCTTTACAAAAAAGATGGAGTAAATTGTAAATAAATACAAGTAATGACAATCAAGTCCATGTCTGAAATAATTTGTCACCTGAAAGACAGCTACCTGTGAGGAGGACCATGACAGCTCTTGAACAGCTTTGTGGGATCAAGATTCTCCAAGGAAGAAGGCAACAGATCAGCCCATTAAATCTATTCATATCAATAAATAACACACTTCTAAAATTCTGGATCTATTTCAATAAATAGCGGTCTAATTCCCTGGACAATAAGATTCCAGTTATAAAGCTCCCAGATTTCATTAATTTTCTATTCCCAGTCAAGTCTACAAAGGAGTTGCCATCTATTCAGTATTAACTGTAAATTTTGGATGTACAAAAACAGGAATTCAAGCCAGATTTTTTCAGAGATTACTCAGAAGAAGGATCCCGATAAAACACCACTGCCACGATGGGAATTTTCCCTGAAAGAACTGATACCCCTCTTCAGCTGCAGAGATTACAGAGACAGAAAAGCAAGAATCATAGAATGGCTTGGGTTGGAAGGGACTTCAAGAATCATCAAGTTCCAACCTCCCTGACACAGGCAGAGTTATCAGCCACTAGATCAAGCACTAGACCAGATTGCCCAGGGCCCTACCCAACCTGGCCTTAAACACCTCTGGGGATGGGGCATCCACAATCTTTCTGGGCAACCTGTTCCAGGACCTCACCTCTCTCTCAGTAAAAAACTTCCCCCTGAAATCTCATTTAAATCTCCCTTCCTTCAGTTTAAAACCATTCCCTCTTCTCCTATCACTATCTACCCATGTAAAAAGTTGATTTCCCTCATGTTTATAAACTCCCCCTAAATATTAGAAGGCTGCATTGAGATCTTCCTCAGCCTTCTCTTTTCCAGAATGAACAAGACCAGTTCCTTCAGCCTGTCTTCATAGGAGACATGCTCCAACTCTTTTGATCATCCTTGTGGCCCTCCTCTGGGCCCTCTTCAAAAGCCCCACATCTTTCCTGTGTTGGGGGCCCTCATTATGTTCATGAGGGCTCACCCTTCAAGTTTATCAAGGTCTCTCTGGATGGCATCTCTTCCTTCTGCTGTATCAGCCACAATCCTCAGCTTGGTGTCATCAGCAAACTTGCTGAAGGTGCACTCAATCCCATCATCTATGTCACTGCAAAAGATATTAAGAGTACCTAACCCAAGACAGACCCGTGGCAGACATCGTTTGTTACCAGCCTCCACTTGCACATAAAGCCATTGACCACAACACTCTTGCTGCAACCTTCCAACCAACTCCTTATCCACTGAATAGTTCACCTTTCAAATACATTTCTCTCCAATTTAGAGCTAAGGATGTGGTGGGGGACCATGTTAAAGGCCTTGCAGAAGTGCCAGTAGTTTACATTCCCTTTGTCCACTGATGCCGTCACTCTATCATAGAAAGTTAGATTGAAGTAATCTAAATAGTGGGTCTTTTGCTAAACTAACCTGTTCTGAATGCAACATTGCAGAGTTACCACCAGCAGATAGAATGGAAGCCAACAACTGCCTGCAGCAGAAAGAGCAGCTCTGATCCAGGAAAGAGTCGTTTCTCCAGTAAATATGGCTGAAGAGTATTCATGCCCTCTCCCAGTCACTTTGAAGCACAGTATAACTCATTCACATGGTCCACTTTTAAAGCTAGAGTAAACAACTCTTGCTCAGCTCTGACATGCAGATTTACACCAGACAGTTCCAGCCATAGCAATTAGTTTCTTTCCAAATTATTTTTGACTGGGAAAATAAGACAGCAGCTCCTCAGCTGCCAACATGTAAAGGAAAGTGTCATTGCCCTGAGAAGATTTCAGCAGCCAAGGAGCTGTGCTATGGGGTCTGCAAGCTATTGTTGCCTTAAAGACCTTCCCTGACTTGAGAGAAAAATGAATAAAAACACGCTTTTCAAGCTTCTTGATGAAGTATTCAGCATCCTTAAGAAAGAAAATAAGCACAGTTAACAACATTTGCTTAAAAGTCAGTCAAAGGATGAGCAGTCAAACTGAAGCTACTGCATTTATCAGAATTGGCTAATCCTTATAATTGCCCTTAGTCAAGGCACCAAAAAATTTTATACCTGAAATCATTCCACTGACTTTGGGAATCTTCTTCTGTAATTAAGGATATCATACAAGGGGAAAACTTCCCAAAGTCTCATGAAGAGCTGTAAAATTATTAACAGTACATGTGTGCTAAACAGTATGAACATGAGCAGTGTTTGCTCTTAGTTTATTTGCATATCATCTCCTGAGACAGTGAAGATTCAAAACTAATCATTAAAATCTGTTTTTGCAAATCAACTGCATAATATTGTGTTCTTGCCTCAGGTGAATGGAGATGTCAAGCTAGCATTTTAATTAAAATTAATTTATTGTGTTTTTGTAGACTGACTGAAATAGTAAACGTCTATTTAAGCAGCGCAGCAGTGTTTAATCAGTAACTAATTCTAATGTCTGAAATTTAAAAAAAAAACAAAAGAGTTCAGAGAACAAATGTTCCAAATGAGTTTCTAAAGTGGACATTAATTTTCCTGGCTACAGTTAAGAAAACAAAATTTAACATTTACCAAAGTTGCTGACAAAACACAGCTTAGCGCAGAATCAGATTTTCCATGAATATTTGTGATAAGTGATTGATGGTTTATATTATTACCATATGCAGTAGTTAAACATTTAAAAAAAAAAACAAACCTTATAAAGAAATAACATCAAAGATAATATTTAACTTCCAGTGGGAAGAATTTAAGATTTTTTAGATGAAAGTAGTCTGCACATGGAGTGGGTAGATCATGTAAATATGATTTAGATGTTCATAACAGAATGGTTGTAAAGAGCCTTCAAAATTATGTGAAACAATTAGAATTGTTTGAAACTAAAGTAATAAGCAGGTTTAAAGTTTTATAATACCTGAAAATAATAGCAATATGGGTTAAGCACAGGAAGGAAATACTTTGATGCACTTTGAAAATGCAGACAAGAAGAAAATTGAAGTCTATAAGAAGTGCCTATTTTCCATAAAAAATGTTCTATCTGGATTTGTGTTTCATGCAAACTAATTTCAAAAGGTGTAGGAGAAACAGATTTATAAGGAACCTTTGTTCTCAACACAACTCGTAATCACAGTTCAGCTCTACATTTCAGTGTCTTAATTTCAACTGAAATGTGGAAAAAAAAAGATTTTATCTTGGGATAATTCTATCTCGGTTATGCACAAACATTTAATATTTCCATCATGAAAAGGAAATCTCCAGATTTAACGCAGATATAATCCTCCTAGGTATCTTCCATCCAGTCCTTCATTTAAAAACAAAGTCATGTAATATTTCTTACCACTAGAGAAGAATCTGGACTGATATACTTCTGTTAGAATACATTCATCTGTCTTCAAGAAAAAGGTTCAAAATGTGCTCAGACTATGACCTGTTGTTGAAGTTCAGCAGAGCTCTATGGAAAGAGAAATGTCAGATCTTCTTCTAATGGCTGTACATCAACAGTATTGCAAGCCCTGTTCCAAGGAAAACAAGACAGCATTTTAGAGTAGCATGTAGCTAAGTGGCACAGCAATAAGTATCAGTCTTTTCTCCTTACTCTATCCAGGAATGCTTTCATCTGAATGACTTAGTCCAGTAACTTTATTCTTTTCAATGTGCTAAGAACACAGAGAACTATAAATTTTATGACCATTATTGCTGAATTTGCCTTTCTTTGTAGAGCCCATGAGGAAGATATGGAGAAAAATAACAAACATTTTTTTTAAAGTCTTTTACCCTGGGAAATATGTTTTTCTCCCAAGACATATTCCATAGGGTCCCTTTTATTCTCCCTCAGTGACACCTGAGTTTATATAGATGAGCCAATCCCATGCAAGGTGGAACCCTGATTTGAGCTGGACAGAATCCTATGTACACAGTCATCCCCTGGAACCAAAAGCTTATTTAGAAAAAAGATATCTTTACCTTTCTTTGAAGCCTAAAGTGACGGGAGTACTGACGATGGTAAGGAGAGTGGGGCTGGGAAACAGCTGTTGGACTGACTAAACTGAATCAATGAAACCAGCCTATGAAGTCTGGCAGCCCTGTGCCGTTTCTTCCAGAGATGACAATGATGCAACAACCCTTTTGTCTTCTAGGAAGAGAATGGAAACCGGGGAGGTGCAAAATATTTTTTAAAAAGCATCTTTGTACTTGGGCTGGCAGACTGCTGTCTAGGCCAAGGACGTGACATTGGCACACATGAACCTGGGAAATGTGAAGAGAATTACATATATATCCTTTACACTGACCTGGAAATTGATTCATTTTGGTTTAGATGTTCTGCATTAACCCCAAAGTAAAGATTCCGAATACACGTACTGGAAAACCAGCTGCCTAGTCCCTTCGTGACTGAAGCCAATTCTAACATTGCCTGAGTAAAGACAAAACCATGCGCTCACCTGGAGGTTTTACCTGAGTTGATTTCATGGCCTGATCCAAAGTCCATTGCAGCACCTGGAAGCAGCACCACTCCATTGCTCCAGGCTTCAGTCTGCTCTGCACTCTTGGTCATTTTGTCATCTAACACTTCCTTTGCTATTTTGGTGCAGACAAAAGGAGGACAGGGGGACAAATCATCACCATTTTTCCTGGAAACAAGAAGGTTCCTCATTCAGGAGAAGAAAGAACTTCACAAAGCTTCACAAGGAAAGGGCTTATCATAGGTGCTGTGAATTGCTGCCTGAAGGCCTAGGAGAGCAGTTTCTACCATTCAAACTGAAATGCTTCCAGCACTCCCTATATTTGCTTTTTCAGCAATGTTCACACTGGCCAAAACTGAGACAAAAAGGGTCTGGGAGGGCTTTACCAAGAAACTTTTTTTACCTGGGAAATTACAGCTTTCAGCAGTAGTTCATGAAGGAACAAAGAAAAAAATGTCCCTTTTTTGTCTCATTTTCAGAGATGATTCTAAAATTAGAGTTGTCACACAAGGCAAATAAAACCAGTACAGGAAAATGTTGTTTGATTTGTCATTAACATGATGGCATTTGAACTGGCATGTAAGATCTCAAGATTTCAGCAAGACTCAAGTCTTCTCTGAAAGACAAACTCATGCAGGTGGTGAGAAAGATGCAAACTCAGGCGGGTGGTGAGTTGTGTTGGTAGGCTTGCTGTTGTTATATTGTTAGCAGGAAGTCAGCTGGCAAGTATTTGCATTGTGGATAAATATGTATGTATATTGTCATAATTGAATTTTTGTTTCTATTTTCCTATTCTGTTTTAGTTAATAGTTTCTGGGTTTTTTTTTTTCCTCAACCCAGAAGTTCTATTTTTTTTTCCACTTCCTCCTCTCATCCTACTGTGGTGAGAAGTGAGCACAACTTTGTGGTGCTGAGCTGCCTTTAAGTCGCACTTTCGGATTGTATGGTGTGGTTAATAAATTGCAATTACAAAATTTGTAGAGTCCATATTCAACCAATGTGCATGTGCACATGCAACACCAATAATACAATCACTGATTCAAGAGGAATAAAACTTGTGGTTAATTATTTGTAAAATTTCTTATGACTATGATGTTCAAGTATATCTTTCATGGAACTTCTCATATGCAGGCAGAAATCTATATATTAATGACACTTAAATGACAAATCCCATCGCTATCAATAACTTACTTGTAGATTCAACTGAGATGATCTTTGAAGGTAATAACATCAACTGGAACTTTTGTGCTGGCAGAAATCTTGCACAGGAGTCATAGAAAATTGTCTTGCCAGAGATAAAGACTGTTCCTGATGTCAAAATTAAACCCTGATCCAAAAATTCTCACTCATTTCAAATTAGGTGTATCCTAGGGGTGTTCCTGGATCAAAGTTGAAGATTAACAAGAATTTTTAAATTTCCTTCTCTTTTCTTGTATATTAACAAAGCGTCTTATAATATGACTATACAACATTAATTGCAATGTACTTTTTTTTACTTTACAATGTATAAAGTGCTCTTCACCAGTATATTGTATGTCAGGTATTTCAGACATTAATCAGAAGAAACAGAATAACATGCAGGAGAAAATTTCAAAAGGAAGAGATTAGGATTTACAGGCTTTAAAGTAAGGTAATAAATATAATGTTCATTTACAACTACTTATAACTGAGACTACTCAGAACCTATTTTTCCTGGAAGAGACCCAGGCACTGCTCAGCACTCAAAGCTATTTTGAATGCAATTTGCACATTTCAAATCTCACCTTTTCTTTGGACAGTCCAAAAATATTCATGCTCATTTTCAACAATGGGAAGAGCCTGGTTTACAGGACATATCGCTGAAATTTTGCCAGCCTTCGCATCTCTAAAACCTTTCAGGATAATTATTTTGATGTGAACTATCTAACACGTTAGCCAAAAATTTTCAATGAAAACATCTCCCTCATGTCCATATATCTGAAGTGCATTTCACAGAATCATAGAATCATTAAAGTTGGAAAAGATCTCTGATGTAATCTAGCCCAACCTTCAACCCATTCCCACCATCCCCGCTAAATTATGTCCCTCCATGCCACATATACCCTTTTCTTGAAAACCTCCAAGAATGGTAGAAGTGGCTGCCATTACCACACTTTGGTCTGTACTTCTGTGTTTAATGGTGTTTCAATTCCGAATCTTTAGAATTTAGAGCTTAATTCATACAAACACTAAGTCAGGATCCTCCACCTAATCTTCAGTACACTTCAGAGAAAAGCATATTTGACACCATATGGTGAATGTTTTCAATTCTAGTAAGCCAAACCAAGTCTTTCTGAGGAAATTGCTTTGCAGCCTCACAACATTAGATTAATTACTGCTGCTTTTCAGAGGAAATACTGTCTAGAAGTAAGAACTTACATGACAACGTATAGAAGTTTGTGAAAAAAAAAAAACTTATTTCAACCTAATTGGTTTTAGATGTATTTTTTCTAATTTTTTTGTACAAAACCAAATCTCACTAAAATGGTCCTTTTACTTAACTACACTGAAAATTGATTTGAAAAAGTAAATTAGCCTCTCTGCAAAGGTTTCTGATTATAATCATCAGTGCAGAAGGAGGTAATGTGCCAAGGCTGTTGAAAGGTATGCTGGTTATTAAAAAGCCTGATGAGCTTGAAATCACTGCCACAATGGATGTGCTTTAGAAGATGCTGTATGTGATTTTGATTTCATGCATCTCCTATTTCAAACTGCTCTACTCTCACTTTCTTAGTGAACAGGCAGTGCAGGAAGCCTGCTCAGACTGATCTTTTTCTTTGCAAACTGTAAACCCTACTTCAAAACCTCAGGAAGGTAATTTCAAAACTTTTCAGATGTTCAGGAACCCAGACTAATCCGCTGAAATCTACTGACCTCACATATGGAAAATAACCAAGTAGGAACTAATGTGTATATCCTCTTTGAACTTCCTCTTACAAATTTCAGACTTATGAAAAAGCTGAAAAGGAAAAGCATTCTTTGCTATAAACATTAAGCTTTACAATACCATTTACTTCCCGTTCTCAAATTAAACCAGTGCTCACGTTTTGTTGTTTTTAAGTTGTCTACAATAATAACACCTTTCCCCTTTCTAACAAATAGAAAGCAAAGTGGACCCAGGATCATAATGTTTGGGGCTGTTTTAAACCACTGAGAAAGTCTACAGAAACTAGACTCCCACAACTGCTTTTCACTGTGAAGGGAACAGGCTCCCAAAAGGACACAAGAGGTCTTTGTTTTGCATTGTTTAAGATGCAGAACAAAGGAAACCCTCTGACAACAAACAAACCTTAACAGTCCTTAGAAACAACTAGGGTGAAGTAATCTTTCTTGGACAGAAGAAAGAAACAAACCCCATTGCATTCCTCAGGCTCCCTATGTCCTTTTCCCAGGCACTACCTGACATGATCCCAAAGTCACAGGGAAATCCATCCTAGAGGATGATGAGAGCATTCAGTCCTTGCGTGTCCTATTCTATCTCCTAGGAAGCGTTGGGAGCATTGCATGTTCATTTCCGAAGTCCAGCTTTCCAAATGGCAGTGTCCTGCTAACACTCAGCAGTTTTTCTTCCATAATTAAGGGCTTTCTGTTGTGCAATGTGATATCTTTTGCTGAATACATCAGCTTCCAAACAGACTCTTTCTTTTCCTGAAAGATCAAGCTTTCATTTGCTGCTTTCGTTCCATTCACTGAGTGACCAGATGAGTGCCCTGATGTTTCTCAGCATCATACATCTATTGTTTTGTGAGAGGTTTTCGTTGTTCTTTTGTCTCTGGAGTTGGCCATACAGTGCTGAAATAAGTGGAAGTTTTGCCACTAAATTCAGAAACAGATCCTCAAAACAAGGTAAGCTCAGTTCAGTCTCTATTCTAAGAGGATTAATGCACTTGCTTTCATATTAACTTATTTTGCTTATAACATACCTTCCAGTTTCTAGAAAGTATATAATAGTGAAATACACAGAATTGAACCTGTATAGAGTTTTCAAAATCAGTATTGCTTTTTTCAGCTAAATACATAACTTAAAATATAGGAGCTTAGAAAACTCTTACTTCCATCTCCAGAATACTGTTTCAGGCAAGTGAAGAAATCTGCCACTCACCTTTGAGGTGCATTTGAACTGATACCTTTCAAGAGAATACAAATCCATGAGCTTATCCACTGTAATACAAAATTCATCACTGCATCACTTTTTCTTTCTCTTTTAGTGGGCACTGCACTTAAAAAAGTGTTTGTAATGAATAGATGGAAGCAAGGTGAGCCACTGTCACAGAAAGTACAGGAGCATAGACACTTCTCACATCATGTACAAGCAGCCACAACAGATTTACAGGATTCCTAAAATTGCTGGCATGGCTCTGTGCTCCTCAAAAAATAGCTGGTGTTGTTCTTGACTTCCTCACCTCCTCTTCAAACCACAAACTGCCTTTCAGTAGATGTGGCAGGAAGCAAATTAATGTTTTCTCCAGTATCAGATGACAGGCAGCCCCAGAACTTCTAGATACTCAAGGCCTGGCTTGCAGCCAACCCTCACACAGGAACCTTTTTCCTTTCCTAATGAAACATAAATGAATATTCATCCAGGTGTCTCTTTTGCAAGCTCTGTGACACCAAAGGAGTCATGAGATAAATCCATCAGAAGGGATCTGTGTACTCTTGCCATGAGAGCTGCGTTGATGCAGAGTGCAGAGCAATGGCCTGGGTTTACAGAACTGTAAGAGACTGAAGAAAACAAAAGATGTCAGTTCTGTTTCCTGTTCTATCAAACCCCCCTCCCCCCCCCCCGCCCCGAGGGGTCCGGCGGCTAAAGCGGCAGAGAAGCCGCGGAGCCGCAACCTGGGAAAACCAAAGGGAAGAGGGGGAGTCGTAGACGGATCTAACACAAAAACAGCGGCACCGATCTGAGGAGGAACAACTAATTTTACTAAATATATCAAAATGAGGCTAGTAGAATTATGATAGAGGGTTTACAGGCTGAAAATCTTACACGGTAAACTGCAGGAGGACCACGTGCTTTCTCCGCCGGGCAGGAAGGAATAGACCCCGCGTCTCCCACGCGGCTTCACCCCCTCCCCTCCAACGCACAGACCCCTGGGGCGTGCACCTCCTCCCCTCCCCCTCAGAGGGCCACACCAAAAAAGGTAGTTTGCAGTAACCAGGGAATTAACTCTTTAACTGCCCGTACCTTACATGATGTAATGCTGTGGAATACCGACAACAAAAAATCACAAAACCATAACACTCAGAAAGCCATGTGGTTGTACACAGATACATCATTTTTTCCAAAGCAGTTACTATTTTCTTTCCAGCCTCCACTATTTCATAGAAATTTTAGGATCATCTGACCACAAAAGCATTCCCTGCACTTTATGCATGAGGCAATGACCTCACTCTGCTGTCTGGTTATCATCTAGCTGGTAGGTTTGCCTGATTTCATGTAATCATTTGCACTGGCGCCTACCAAAGGCTTGCTAATGAGAAGCCTCAAGCCATATTTTCTGATTTATTGAGACAAAATCTGTTTAAAATCATGCAAAAATAGGGAAGTTTACAAGTTTCGTAAGTGATGGGAAGCTCCGCTGTGCCCAGCCAGAGACCTGTAGGTTTCTGAAATACTGCAGTGCACTGGTCAGCATGAGTTCAGCATAATACAACAGCCAATTCCATCCAGCATGCCAGGACTCCTCAAAGTCACAGTTCCCTGCTTCTTCCATTTATATAGTCATAACAGAAGATTTTAAACATTAAAAAATAAATTCTATGGACTAACTTGTCAAGAAAAACTAGTCCTTCAGGTATCTTCTACCACCTGGTCCTGCAAACGGTAACAGATGTTGAAAATCTGGGGGCTCAGACTTGTTCCTTCCCTCATGATAAGGACAGGGTAGTGGTGGGTTCCCATGATGCAGCATCACACTGGTCTTATTCTGCCTCTTCTAATCCTCCCTGCGGTATTCACAGGTCTCCAGGACTGCTAGTGAGAGGTTTCAATGTTGATGTTCAGCTCATATCAAAGGAAGTGGCTGTAGTTAAACCCTATACTTCACTGGATCCTTTCTGCTGCTTATCAGGTCTAAAGATCATCAGGTGTGTGTTAGTTTGAAACTAATTTCCACTGACGTGTTTATCTCAAACATTTTGCAATCACAACCCAGCTGCCTTTCAACAAAACCTCATTTGATACTGAAAGCTCCTCGATAAAGTGACAGCGGGGAGTGGGAGCACACTAACCCTGCTAATCAGATATAATGGCTTCATTTATTTCTGAATGGAGACTGACAGTATCTGTCTACTACATGTACTGTCAGCTTCTTATTTGAAGTCTGATTAGGTACAACACTCCAGATTTTGCTTCTCTCCATTTTAGTCAATTTTTGAAAAACTTACTTTAGAGGATGAGAATAGCTCTGTATTCTTAAGAGAGGAATCTTCTCGACTCTTTCTGATGATGGGAGTGTTACCAACCAGCATGAATCTCTTCTAGTAAGATGTTTTGCATCACTGGATTAAAAACAAATCTTCCTCTCAGGGATTCAGTGTTGAATGGGCATATTTGACATGATTTGAACAGGGGCAAGGAAGTGAGAACAGAGCCTTCATCATCTCTTTAATGCTGACAGATAATTAATAATTTTTGCTCCTACTGGGAGATTCAAACAAGAGTTTGACTGAGCCATATCAGTCTCAATTGTGTAGTGTCTTAGATCATGGTCCCCAGCCACACTAGATACAGACAAAGCCAGGGCTATGCTGTTGTTGTAGTAATCTTCCATTAACGTTTGCCAGCTGCATTTGTTATTCTATTTCCCTTTCTTCTACACTTCCCTCACCCTGAAAACAGTTTTAAAGCAGACAGATTATTTAAACTCATTTCTTGCTGGTAAGGAAGAAATCACACATTTTTAAGTGCCTAGATCTGGCTATTTAGCTCTTCCAGGCTCCTAGGGAAGTGTGGTTATGTTTTACAGGTCTTGCTAAAACTAACCAGTCCCTGGCAGTAAGGTTAAACAAATAAAGTCACTCTATGGAGATGAAGAAATGAATTTTCAATTTTGAGTTCAAGCCAACTGTGGATATAGAGATCTTTCTCAGCATCTCTTGAAACACAAATTTGGACTCATCAGTACCTGGGCTGAGGGAAGACAGTGAACTGGTATTAAATCTAGTTGATATTTGAGGGCTGACACAAATAAATAATTATGCATTACTATCTCTGTATGCAATCTGTAAATTTTACTGTATAACTACAGAGATAATCAAACATCATTATTGATACCCTACAACCACTTAGAAACAGACTCAGAAGTACAGTGCTGCATTTATGTTTTTCTGAGAAGTGTCTTGTGTTTCCCTGAGCTTCATACTAGCCAGTACTAGCCTCCATAGGAGGCATAAGGCATTCATACTTTCAAATGAAAGGGGCTTTTATGCTTAATGAAAAACCACTCTGACCTGCAGTGGTACTGTGGAATCTGCCCACATGGATCTTCACACAGAAACTTGGGATAAGCACTTTTTTTTCACATTTTGTAGCCTGGCGACATGGCAGTGACTGTCACATGACTTTGTCTTCACTTTGCAGTCATTGTCCTGATCTCAGTGGACCACAAAAAGCAAGGAACACCTCAGAGCATCACTGAGACTATAGGAGGAACAACCAGTCTTTACCCTACAGAGCCCTTCAGAGCTGCCTGACCTCCACTGGCTCATTTGTTTGTGGGTAAGCACATTTCAATTCCAGCGCTATCAGACTTGGACTTTTGACAAGCATTTTCTTTCAGTGAGAAGGCAAGATCCTGTTGATTTGAGCAGTTTTCCAGTGTTGTTTGTCTTGGCACTGTGAAGAAGTCCTACCAATAGTGGTGATCTGATACCACCTCTGAAACGTCCCTTGTTATCAAAGAGCACTGTGGTCAGGGACTAACAATCACGCAAAGGAAGATGCTTCATCTCCCTGCCTCCTACCCAGCTCTTGGAATAATTTTCATGCCAAAAGTAACAAGGAGATGCATAGAACTGAAATGAATCAGCATCTGGTTATAGCATTATGTTTTTCAACAGGCTTTTTACATGTAAATGAACACCTTGCTAAATGATGATAGCAGGAGTAATATCATGTCTGGGTCAGCTGAAAATAAAACTTCTTCCATTTACACAGCAACATGTAAAAAATGCAGATAGCTCTCACCCAGAGCAGTGCTGCATGGAAAGAACGTCTTAGAATCATAGAATCCTCAGAGTTGGAAGGGACCTCTGAAGGCCATCTAGTCCAACCCCCCTGCAATGAACAGGGACATCCACAGCTAGATAATGTTGCCCAGGGCCTTATCCAGCCTCACCTTGAAAGTCTCTGGGGACAGGGCACCAACCACATCACTGGGTAACCTGTTCTGGTGCCTCACCACCCTCATTGTAAAAGACTTCTTCCTTATATCCAAACTAAATCTACCCTCTTTGAGCTTGAAACTATTTCCTCTTGTTCATCCACCACAGACCCTGCTAAAGAGTCTGTCCCATTCTTTCCTGTAGCTCCCCTTCAGGTACTGAAAGGCCGCTATCTTGACCGTGAACGTCCCAAAGACTACTACCTGCTGCTGCTGTTTCACGTAGGCACCAGAGACACCCTGTTAGCAACCTGAAGAATATCAAGAGGGACTACAAGGAGCTGGGAGCAGCAGTGAGGACTCAGAAGCACAGATGGTCTTCTCATCAGTCCTCCCGGTTAGGGGAATGGGAGGGAAAGGGCTGATAGAATTAAGAAAATCAACACGTGGTTAAGGCAGTGGTGTCATGAGCAGGGCTTCAGCCACTTATGTCATGGAACTAGTTTTGAGAAATCCAGTCTTTTGTGGGATCATAGAGTTCATCTGTCAGAGAAAGGGTAGATTATCTGTGGCAAAAATCTCAAAACTGGAATGAAGGAATGGATGGGTATAAACTCTTTAGGAAAGACAGGCAGGGGAAAAGGGGAGGGGTGTTGCCCTCTACATCAACAACCAGCTGGAGTCCATGGAGCTCCATCTGGGGATAGATAAGAAGCTGTCAGAGAGCTTATGGTTTAGGGTTAAAGCGAGGGTAGGGGAAGGAGACATTGCAGCAGGAGTCTGCTACAGGCCACCCAATGAGGAAGACGGAGTGGATGAAGCCCTCTATAAACAGACAGGAGCAGCTTCACGTTCACAAAGCATGGTCCTCATGGGGGAATTCTACTACTCCAACAATTGTTGGAGGGACAACACAGCGGGGCACCAGCAACTGAAGAGATTTCTCAGAAGTGTTTATGATAACTTCCTCTTCCAAGTGGCACAGGAACCCACAAGAAAAGGTGCTATGCTGGACCTTGCCCTCACCAACAAGGAGGGGCTAGTGAGTACTGTGAAGCTTGAGGGCAGCCTTGGCTGCAGTGACCGCAAGATGGTGGAGTTCAAGATCTGTAGGGCATTGAAGAGGGTGCACAGCAAGCTTGCTGCTCTGCACTTCAGGAGAGCAGACTTTGAACTCTTCAAGGAACTACTTGGGAGGGTGACATGGGAGAAAGTCCTGGAGGGAAGAGGTGCCCAAGAAAGTTGGTCAATATTCAAGGACCATCTCTTCCAAGCCCAGAAGCAGAGCATCCCAAGAAAAAGGAAGCCAGGCAAGAATGCCAGGAGGTTTCTATGGATCGACAAGGAGTTCCAGGACTTACTTAAGCACAAAAAGATAGTCTACAGGGAGTGGAAACAGGAATGGGTTACCTGGGAGGACGACAAAGAAATTGTCTGAGCAGCCAGGGTTCAGGTTAGGAAAGCTAAAACTCAGACAGAATTAAATCTAGCCAGGAGCATAAAAGGGGAACAAGAAGAAATTCTATAGGTATATCAGCAATAAAAGAAAGGCCAGGGAAGATCTGGGCCCTCTCTGGAAGGAAACTGGAGACCTGGTCACAAGGGATAGAAAGCTGAGGTGTTCAATGACTTCTTTGCCTCAGTGTTCACCATCAAGGGCTCTAGCCACACTGCCCAAGCTGAAAAAAAAAAACATAAGAGCTTTGAGAATGAAGATCTGCTTACCATAAGCGAAGATCAGGTTCGAGACCATCTAAAGAACATGAATGTGTACAAGTCCATGGGACCTGATGAAATCCATCCACGGGTTCTGAGGGAACTGGCAGATGAAGTTGCCAAGGCACTATCCATTGTATTTGAAAGGTCATGGCAGTCTGGTGAAGTTCCCACTGGAAAAGGGGAAACACAATCCCCATTTTCAAGAAGGGAAAAAAAAGAAGATCCAGGGAACTACAGGCCAGTCAGCCTCACTTCTGTGCCTGGCAAGATCATGGAGCGGGCCCTCCTGAAGGCCCTGCTAAGGCACATGGAAAATAAAGATGAGGTGATTGGTGGTAACTAATATGGCTTCACCAAGGGCAAGTCATGCCTGACAGAGGGCAGGTGGCCTTGGTGGCCTTCTATGATGGAGTTACAGTATCAGTGGATAAAGGAAGAAAAATTGACATCATCTATTATCTGGACTTGTGCAAAGCATTTGACAGTGTCCCACATAACATGGTGGTTGCCAAACTGAAGAAAAACGAGTTTGATGGATGGACCACTCGGTGGATAAGGGATTGGCTGGATGGTCATACTCAGAGTGTTGCAGTCAGTGGCTCAGTATTCAAGTGGAGGCCAGTGACAAGTGGCATTCCTCAGGGATTGGTGCTCGGACCAGTGTTATTTAACGTCTTTGTAAGCAACATGGACAGCGGGATCAAGTGCACCCTCAGCAAGTTTGCTGACAACAGCAAGCTGAGTGGTGAACTGACATGCTATGTGGAAGGGATGCTATCCAGAGGGACCTGGATAGGCTTGAGAGGTGGGCCCATGCCAACCGTATGAAGTTCAGCAAGGCCAAGAGCAAGGTCCTGCACCCAGGTCAGGTCAATCCCAAGCACAGATACAGACTGGGCAGAGAATGGCTTGGGATCATCCCTGAGGAGAAGAATTTGCTGGTATCTGTTGATGAAAGGCTCAGCATGAGCTGGCTATGTACACTTGCAGCCCAGAAGGCCAACTGTGTCATAGGTTTCATCAAGAGAAGAGTGACCAGCAGGTCAAGGGAGGTGATTCTGCCCCTCTGCTCTGCTCTTGTGAGACCCCACCTGTAGTACTGCATTCAGTTCTGGGACTCACAACACAAGAAAGACATGGAATTGCTGAAGCAGGTCCAGAGGAGGGCCATGAAGATGATCAGAGAGCTGGAGCACCTCTCCAGTGAGGACAGGCTGAAAGAGCTAGGGTTTTTCAGCTTGGAGAAGAGGAGGCTCCAGGGAGACCTTATGGCAGCCTTCCAGTACTTGAAGGGGGCCTACAGGAAAGCTAGGAAGGGACTTTTTATGAGGGCATGTAGCGACAGGACATACGGGAAATGCTTTTAAACTGGAAGAGGGTAGATTTAGACTAGATATTAGGAAGAAATTCTTTACTGTGAGGGTGGTGAGACACTGAAACAAATTGCCCAGTAAGGTTGTGAATGCCCTCTCCCTGGAAGCATTCAAGGCCAGGCTGGATGGGGCTTTGAGCATTATATTCGTGCTTATCCAGCTCTATGCTTCTACTGTGGTTTTACTCATATGAGACTAGCAAAATATAGAGAGAACAAAAAATATTTTTCATTTCCAGAGGAGACCCAGGAACACAAAGCACTGGCCCTAGTGTAACAGGAGACAGGAAGAGAATTCCTACTAAAAATTTCAAGCCTGCTGGGACAGGCTCCACATGAAGACAGTGGGGTAGGTGAGACTTCTTTAATCAACTAAGTCTCTGCTGCTGATAAACATAAATGCAACAGCAAAAACCATGTGTACCCTATGTTGAATTGTTATGACTGACTGTCAACAAAGAAACATTGCAATTCACTGACTGACAGATTTTTTCACATAGAGTAGAATGCCCTGTGGCAATTTTTGCTTTAAGAGAACTGATGTTGATGCTATGCCCATATTGCCAAATAAATCAGGGCCTGTGATTGAGCTTGCATGCTGGACTTCTTGTTGTCCAAGCCGGTTTACTATCAACATGTCACAGCCCAGGCCAACTATCAACTCATATGAATAAAGCTACATCTAGTGCAGCTCCCTTCCTTCAACACAGTCCCCCAGAATCTTTCTGGAGGTCTTGGATGCCCTCATGCCCTGCATACAATGTACATTTATGGTCTCATGCCATGAGAACATCATAGAGCAGCATGTAACACAGTCCTCACTCTAGTTCAGGCCCTTGGAGGGGAAAAGTAGACCTTCAGCTATGTTTAAGGCTGGGGGGAACCTATGTGGGACCCAGAGACACACAGAGCCAAGTGACACATGGATGAATTGCATCTGTAGTGATCTCAGGGCTTGAGTACTGTACTCGACCTGTTTTATTTATGTTATAAAGGTAGCTCAAGTTATCTTCAGGAGAAACTAGAATTAGAAAGCATGTTCAAAATATCTGTCTTCTTCCTGTCCAGTTTATTCTTCCTAATTTCAGTACCTCTTTGTTAATACAGACATATAACACTTTCAAAAGCATATAGCTTGCCTCAACAGCAGTATTTACTACCACCATCACTAGCATTTGTTACAAAAATCAGTTTATTTCTGCCTCTGTATTTTGGCTCTTTTATCTTCTCTTCATTCCCCTTTGTGTTCTTATTTCAAATAATGGAATTTATATGTAGGTTGCTCTGAAAGTAATGCCTTCTATTTATTTCCATAGAAACTACAACAGAGACAATAACACCACTTGATAGGGTAAATTCTCAGCTACGAAACACTAATTTTTGACATAGCCACCACCATTAGCCAATTAGTGCAGACAAGCTGATTGAGACATTCTTTATTTCATGGTGTGACAGCTGTGCGTGGCCACCCAGAATGTGGCTTGTCTTTCATGCTGCTGTTGACTGTGCTGAAACGCACCACCCAATGCCTCACTGGTTCTGACATCCAAGCTGTTTTATCTCCATTCACGTTCAGCATCAGTGAATGTCAATGGGTGCCATTTTTTCCAAATAGTGGAATTCAGTGACACACCTTTGCTTCATATGCACTTCCATGTCAGACGCCATTCTGTCAGACTGCCCCTCTGTCGCCATCTGTCACACAGAAACAAAATGTAATGGAACGCTGGCGGCAAGATTCAGCCTCTACTGCCACACCACCAACATCCACCTCTGATGTCATGTGACAATATAATAAAATAGGAGGCATTAGTTTTGGAGCAGCCCATGTACATTCAGCACCTACAATTCAGTGCCATACAGCCTACATTTTCTGATTTTTAACATTTAGATTAGGAGCTGAAAATACAACTAAATCCAATACAGTCTGGGGCCAAAAATGTTAGTTGTATGTTCTGCTTTTTTAAGCACCAAACTTTATGATCTGCTTAGCTTCAGCCAGGAGCAAGTCCCTTTTCTCTACAGAGCTTTGCAAACATTTTGACTTGACATCAGATGGACATCTGCAATATGCCATGGCATTGCCTGTGTGTCAGCTCACTTGAGCCTCCAGTATTCTATTAAACCCTTGAGGATGAATGGGTAATAATCCTACTTTCTAATATAAGGGGTTTTGCTCATCTGCTCTCTCAGTATGACAAACGGTGAACAAAAATTGCCTTATGTGTGAAAGAGGAAACAAAAAAGATTTTAGCTGATTAGAGGCAGACTCACTCCCAAGCCTGTTCCTTGAGTTCAAGTGATTTCTAATTATAAAATTTCTCAAAAGATAAGTCATGTCCTGTATGCAACTGAGTGCATAGCACAGCCCACAATGATCATTATGAAAACACAGAACAGACCTCGAATTCAGCTGGGATTCAGGGTGAATGACTGCAAGAGGAAATGAAAGAACGAAATAACAAGTGGCCTGAAAGGCAAAGGAAGAAGTTCACTCCAGAGCTGAAGAGTATGTGGATGAAGAAGAGATGTCTCATTATAAAGCCATGACCTTGAACTGCATCTGAGGATTTCTTGCTTCTTAACTAAAACTGTCTTCCTTCTTGTGGATGAGAAGTGTTAGAGAAAATGGACAAATACATTATTAAACAACTGGATTTCTTTCCCCTTTGCCCTTTCTGATATTCCTGGACATTAAGTGCTATTTTTGTTCCTTGTTGCTGATGACAACAGGTAGCAAAGGTGGGATCCAGAAAGCACGAAGGCTGTTCTTCCCATTTCAGCTCTTTCATGTGTCACTCAAAAACTTCACCAAAAAGATTCTGTTAGACAACACAATGGCAAAGCAGTTGATATTTTTCTTCTGGGGAGTTAAATATAGCTTGACATTAGGTTTGTTTAGGCTGCAGATAGTGCTGCTAGCATGGGGATTAGACTCCTCTACAATTTAATACTAATAAATAGCAGAAATCTTTAAAATATATATATATATTTTTAATTCATAGATTTTAAAATATCTTTCTTCTTTTAATTCAGGCTCAGAACATACAGTATGAAGGGAAAAATTCTGGCTTACACAACACCTGTGTAATTCAAGCATTGACACAGGACTACAATGTAAATCAAGACAGAATTTTGTTAGAAAGGAAATCAGGAGTGTATTAAAATAAAGTTCATACTGAATAATATATTTCAGATATCTATCATTGTTTTATAATATAGCTGAGATTACCCTGATAGTTTATGAAGTAAGGTGACAAGATGAACCGTCAAAACCCAGAGAATGGAATTCCTCAACATCTTTCCTGCATCACAACACTAGAGACTCACTGGATCAATGACTGACCCACAAGCAACATTTTTTTTTTTTACAGACTGTTTGCAACAGAAGGGGAGCTAGCAAGCAGCTAGCAATGATTATTTTCATCTACAGTCTAGTGGGCTGATGGGGAAATAGTCTGTGTTCACTGTAGATGTACTTCAGGGATCCCCATACTTCCTTTGGATTTCACCTGTTTCCCTCCCACCTCCCCTTCTTGGAAATGAAGACACCTTGTGAAGTCCTTGGAAAATATGGGGGAACATTGTTGTGAAGCTTGTTGGTCACAATCCAGCTTCTGCATTAGAGAAAAGCTAGAAAAATGCCTCAGGTAAAATCAGGTCTGATTTTAGAGCCTGAGCTTATCATGCTTACATGAAAAAACTGCCACTGAGGGTGTACTGACCGCAAAAATCAGGCCATTAGTCTGGAAGAGACAAGCTACATTTTACCTCATTATTTCTGAGAATAAAAGGCTATATAAATTTTGGCATACAGAGACAGATATTTTTTAGTGCCTCTTTAAATCTAGCTTAATATAAAAATGACACTTGAAAGTACTTTTTATTGCAGTTGGCATTCTCCCTAAGGTCATAACAAGTTGCTTCTCTAGTAAAATGTCTTTTTTTCCTAACCACAAGGATATAATTCAGGCTCTCAGATTTATAAAACATAACAAAATTTAAAAAAAATGTTTAAGTGTTAAAGCAGTCTTCTGGGAATAAGAAGTAGGATTTCCCATCGAAGAGAAAGCAGTCACTTCAGTGTACTGAACTGGCAGGACACCAAGGCCTGTAGTACTTCCTACAGACAGCTTTCGAACACAAACCCTGAAAGAAAAACTCACTTTTTCACCCACTGAGGTCATCTATGATAACAGAAACTACAAACAAAAGGAAAAGAAGCCAAAGGAAGTTTCTCTGCTACAACATGAGGTGGCACATTATTTGCTGGGAAAGAACAAAAAAAGGCAGCACTGAGGCTCTCTGCTGTGCAGAGCCTCGCACCTGCATTTGCACCACAGGATGCATTTGACTCCAGAATTGATTCCCATTGATTTCCATTTCTATGAACAGTGTGCAGAAGGTAGGGACTCTTTGTTTTGAATAAGGGGACCAGAATCTGCCCCTGTTCAAAACAGCTTAGGCCCCAGGATTTATCTGTAAGCAGAAAATCACTTTAGCATTTAGCCAGTTGCAATCTTGCAGCTTGTGTAGACCATTTCCTACGCAGGGCTCTCGTTCTGGGATCAAAATGAAATGTTCAGTCTCGGTCTGTTTTTGCAATTGTTTGCTGTACCTTACAGTTGTTCCTCTTTTTAGGTTCTTGTTTGGCTTTTGCACTTCTTATGTAAACTTCTAGCTTAACAATGTCAGTGATTAGCAAGCTGATTAGCAAGATGCAGACCTGCAGGGCGGCACCTACACCCAACCAGTATGTGCTATACCTTTTGTTCATCTTAGTTATTTGAAGATATGTTTCCTGCCCAGGAATTGATACACCTTGAACTACCGCATACACTCTGAGGGAACACTCTCCTACTGTATGTATGTGTTCTTAAAAGCAATGTGGCCCGCATAACAAAGGTAATTAGGAGCTGAAGCCAACTTTGTTTTAAGTGCGTGGACAACACCAGCACCACTGAAATCCTGGTAGGTATTTATCTACAACCTGCAGCTCCTAAACATCTTTGCAATCTGTCAGTATTTGTGCCAAAGAGAATATTTTCCTGAAATACTGCAAAAACACTGGTTTGGTCATAGAGGTAACGTACAGGTTGGATTCTATACACACTGGGGATCTACAGGCGTTTAGGCAGCAGAAAACTACCCCCACTGTCTGGCCCAAGAAACACGGAATAGGTTCCAAAGGTTTTACCTACAGGCATGAGGGCAGGCACAGGCAGCCAGACTCGTTGTCCACAACAGCACTCACCTGTGCTCCACAGATGTAATCACTGCACCTGTAAAATCCAGGAATCCCACTCCAAGGAAAATCCAGATTTCATGCAAGCAAATTTTCTAAGACATTGAAGATGTGCCTCAGGCACACAGGCTCAACCCCGTGGTACTTTGCCCTTTCCAAAACCCTTGCAGGCATTTTCTGGGACAGTGAACACAGTCTTGGCTGCTGACTGGCACCGTGCAAACCAAAAGCCTGTCTAGCTCATGTTCAGACAAATAGCCACATGAAGGGGATCAGATGAGCTGCAAATATCATGGCCTTATGTGATGAGTATGAGGAGAGAAGGGCTCCTAGCATATTTTCAAGGCCAACTATGTTCTGGGCTGCATTAAAAGAGGAGTGGCCAGCAGGGAGAGGGAGGTGATTGTCCCCCTCTGCTCAGCTCTTGTGAGACCCCATCTGCAGTACTGCGTCCAGGCCTGGGGCCCTCAGTACAAGAAAGACGCAGAGCTCTTGGAACGAGTCCAAAGGAAGGCCACCAAGATGATCAGAGGGCTTGAGCACCTCTCCTATGAAGAAAGGGTGAGGGAACTGGGCTTGTTTAGCTTGGAGAAGAGAAGGCTCCGCGGAGACCTCACTGTGGCCTTCCAGTACTTGAAGGGAGCGTATAAACAGGAGGGGGAACAATTGTTCATGAGGCTGGATAGCAATAGGACAAGGGGTAATGGTTTTAAACTGAGACAGGGGAGATTTAGGTTAGATGTTAGGAGGAAGTTTTTCACACAGAGGGTGGTGACGTGCTGGAACAGGTTGCCCAAGGAGTTTGTGGATGCCCCGTCCCTGAATGCATTCAAGGCCAGGCTGGATGTGGCTCTGGGCAGCCTGGTCTAGTGGTTGGTGACCCTACACTCAGCAGGGGGGTTGAAACTCTATGATCTTTGAGGTCCTTTTCAACCCAGGCCATTCTATGATTTTGTGATTCTTTGCAAAGGATACAGACATGTTCCCTATGCTTTTATAGGAGATTAGTCCTTTCCCAGCAGCTTTAGAGCAAAATTACAAACTGCAGATTGTTTCAAACCATCAGTGAACCTGTGCCTTCCACTGTTGTCACAGTAAGAAAATGCTTAACCACCTACAAAGCACAAGCTGAAAACACAGTCTCTCTCACTAACATTTTTGATACCATGCCCACTTGGAGTCAGGAGAATGCTGTATAATTCTCCAGAAGGAGAAACCACAGTCATTTGACTTAGAATGTTTCCTTCTTCCTGTAGCTCTTGTGTACATTTCTTAGCTCATATCCCTGAAAAGTTTTTGTTTTTATTTTTAATACCTACATTCCCCTTTACCTACCTACCCTCCTCATCACGTAATGGTTTTCCTTTCCTAACTTCCCCTCTAGAGGATGGTGCCAAGAATGCACTCCCTGCAGAATTCATAAAGGCTTTTATTTTCATTTTAGGTTTTTAAAATCTTCTATGGCTGTACATTCCAGTAATACACATTCTTTACACTCCTTCATTATTTATACTGAGTCCCAGTTATTACAGAACATCCCTTTCATTCCCTGCCATACGTTCATGTACTTCTGATTTTTGTGGAAAAAAAATGAGCGAGCACTTCAGAGCAGTTGCACTTGATGATCAGATTGTTCCTGCTCTCTTCCAAAATTGCATTGCAATTGTATCTTTTGGTCATTTACTGCTCTGACTTTGCTTTGCTATGCTACTTTTTATGCACTGTGGTCCAGGAGGACATTTCATGTCGAAGTTCATCTTCTGAAGATCGTCTCTGAACATCAGCAGTCTTGATTCAATTCCCACGTGGTTCCGTTTTGCCCCAGGATGCTACAATCTGACCGTCAGTCCTGAAAACTTACTGTCCGCTGAAATAAAAATAAAGCTAATAAAGTCTTCTCTAAAACCAGCAAGTTGAAGTCTACTCTTTGCATTGGTCAACGAAGTGTTGCACATAGCCATGCATGTATGTACATTTCTACAGATTTCAATACTGAAGATTTCTTCAGTGTAATTCCTGCCTTCCTAACTCAGCCGGTCCTTCACTTTGGGGTGGGGAGGACCTGGGTGGGTGAAGCGGTGGAGGAGTGCATGACTGCTTGTTCATTCATGTCTCTGGAAAGATTTGCAGACGATTAGTGTGCTGTTTTACACAGACTCTCTCCCAAGATTCTATGGACTCTAGTGATAGTAGAGGATTTAACAGGGCTGCATTGCAGTGAGCAGAAGTAACTTCCCAGGCAAGGGTCAGCCATGTGAAATGGTGGGCCCCAAACCAGACTGAGAAGTGGAGTACTAAATCACTCTGTGTTAAAAATTTTAAAACTCTGTATGTGTTATATATTAGAATTAGAATTAGAATACATAAAAATACATAATTTTTTGGCATTGTTTATATGTGAAATCTGTCTTCTCCGTATGGACCTGTTCAATCTCCACTCTACATCCTTCTCTCCATCACTTTTTTCTCTTCCCAAGCAGCGTTCTCATGCTGTATCATCTCCCAAATCCACCCAGCAGTTCAGGGTAGCTTTCTGCAAGAATTACCAGCAGCCATCCCAGGGCCATCCAGCCCTACACTGGCTACTCTGTAGCAACCACATAGAAGAGGGTCCAGACACCACTGTACAGCTACACATTATATATCACAGGGCTGACTATTCAACATGCACCACAGAGCAGAATTTTTCTTGTACTGATCCCATGGAGCATGCATCAGACATTGCCCTGACAGCAGGAAGGAGCTCACAGGATGCAGCTCCAGCTATGTGGAGGGCACTGGCTGATGATGCCCCGGAGTTTTGTAGTTCTGGGGGCAGGTTTCCAGCAGGAGAGGCTCAGAGCCAAACTCCTGGCATGGAAGACTCTGACAAGGGTTAGGTAGGAAGGGAGGTCCTCCCCGGGACCTCTGAGCAAGACGTGCAGTCTGTCGTCTGGCACCAAGGGAAAGACAAAGACACCCCATCTCCCACTCTGACGTTCTTAGTTCAATTTCAGTGCTTGTGTGTTCCAGGTGATTGCTATTCCCCCAGTGTTTGTAGCTTAAAAAAAACCTCAAGAAATACTAAGTTAACTATTGTGGTTGTTCAACATGCCTCAGAAGGGAACCACAGTCCCATCTCTCTAGCTCTTCTGGCTGCAAGTCTATTCCCTCAGCTGCTTTGAATTTTCAGATGGTCTTAGCCAATTATGAAGATATAAAATGATGCAAGGTCTGTAAACTCTTTTTAGAGAGAAATGAACTGAAGTGCTTGTTTCTGTAAAACTAAGAAACAAACAAAGATTCAGGCATTTGCTTTAGACTGAATAAATAAATGAGGTACAGTGCATCAAACCTTAAAAGATTTGAAATATGTCTTTATAAGGTGTAAGCAGGAGATTGTAAACCAACTTCCCTTGCTAAAATTCCCGGATAAGAATTTTATGTGGCTTGTTATTAAATGTTTAGTCTGAATAAGACGAAGGAAGAACTGAGTCCTCACAGGTTCTAAATGTGGCCTGTAAAATGGTAGAACCAGCTTATTTCTCATGCAATCTGATGCGGTCAAAGTGTACGAAAAAAGAAAGACAAATCAGAACAGAAGCATGTAGGACAACGTTACAAGCTACACTTCAACTAATTACAGTAATATACACTATATTATACACATGAAAAATGTCATGGTCTCCTTGCAATCATCTGTGTAAGATTTTCTTGCAGTTATCTGCACAAGTTCCTGAAGAAGAAGTCCAGTCGTCTTTCTGTGTAGTAAAGGAACCAATAACTATTTAAAATTCTATTTAGACTTGAACCCCAGTAAGCTAAACAGCCTGCCTTTTCCCATCATTACTGTTGGCTCAAATGCAATACTTTTGTATTCTTTCAGAGCCTGGTCTGGAAGATATAAAATAAAATAATGCAAAATGTTCTTATTTAATGTGCTTTTTTTCTGATTTTTTTCATTAGCTTGGATGGCCACCTGTCAGTAGGAGACAGTGGGAATAATAGTATGTTTTGTTGGGAGCACATTGTTTATAAAATATTTTGAATTATGTCTGGATGGATGTAATTACAAATTAAAATGTGTGTAAATATATTACCCCAAAGGGCATGCTTATCATTTGCATTGAGACTGGTTTTGTCCTCTACCACAAAAGGTAAGACAGGGTTTTAAATCCTAGAATTACATTCACTGGCTCTGCAGCACGTGGAATAAGAAAGCCAATAGTATCAACATTGTACATGGTTAATAAGCTATAGGAAAAATTAGTTAAGTCTCACCTGAACAGGAAAAAAAGCTCCTACTCACCAGCCTTGGTATTTCTGATTCTGTCAGTAGAGCACAACCTGATATTTGTATCAAGCAACGATGTTAAGCCTGAGCTTTACTGATATACCTACCAAAAAAGAAAGAGATGTCAGGAAACAAACATCATGTAAGTTTCCTACAACAATCAGTCTTCTTTTTTTAGATATGTACAATTTTAAATACCAGAGCAATTTCTTGAAGTTGTCTGAGTGGATGTGACACTCCCAGCCTGATTTCCTGCTGCACTGCTGCTGCTGCTGTCAGTGCCACTGTTTCAAACTGTGCTGCAGATAAGATGCTTTGTAGCTGCACCTTCAGCCATCAGGCAAAACCTTGCTCATGAAGAGGCACAGATCACACTTGTACCATTACAAATGCTGTGCCCTTCTTGGGCATCCCACTGTCACACCTGGGTGTGCAAGTCCCGGGCAGAAATCAAGTATAAATGCCCAATGTAAATCTGCTTTTTTAAATTAATAAAGTATCCATTCAGATAACATGGTCCTTGAAATACTGTTTTCCACATTCTCTAAAGAAAACATCTTAAGGTTTGTTTTGAAACAGTATTTCAACAGCCACTCTACAGAAAGGAAATGGTATATATATGCACATAAGATCAGAGGGCTGGAGCACCTCTCCTGTGTAGGAAAGGCTGAGGGAGCTGGGCTTGTTCAGCCTGAAGAAGGCTTTGGGGAGACCTCATTGTGGCCTTCCAGTACTTGAAAGCAGATTACAGTCAGGAGGGGAGACTGACTATTTACACACTCAAGTGACAGGACAAGGGGGAACAGTTTTAAACGGGAAGAGGGGAGATTTATATCAGACATCAGGAGGAAATTCTTGACTCAGAGGGCAGTGAGGTGCTGGCACTGCTGCCCAGAGAGCTGTGATCCCCTAGCGCTGGGCAGCCTGAGCTGTTGAGGGGCAACCAGCCCTTGGCAGGAGGCTTGAATTGGATGGGCTTTAAGATCCCTTCCAACCCATGCCATTCTATGACTGTATTATGTTTTTTACTTCTTTTTCCTTCCTCAGAGAAAATAACTCAAAGTCCCAGATTTAGGTTCAGCTTCCATTTTCACCATAAAGTTTGCAAAGAAAAGGACAAATAAGGCCCCCCTTCTGTTATTTGTACACTCTTTAAATGACCTCCCATGTGTAATTTATACTATTCATGAAAATTACCCTAACATTCTCCTATTCATTTATTAAATCCCAAGAGACCATTATAGCTTCTAGACATTCACACAGAAAGTCACACCGTTTCTCACACATTCCAAGTGGAGCCAGAAATGCTGGCAACCTATTAACTACAGAGCAAGCCTATGAGCATATTTCCTCCAAAATGTGTTTTCCTTACATTAAGATGGTGTGAAGATTTCTAATTCTTGCAGAGAAACAAAAACAGCCTGTAAAAATTCAGCAACTTGGTAATATTTCAGCATTGTGATCGAAGTCACAATGAAAATGAAGAAAGGAAGTTAAGGAACAACAACAGCACCTGCTGTCTGAGGTCTCCAGTGGCCAAGCAGTCAGAAGGAATAAGATCCTTCATTTTCGAAGACAACCATAGCAAAATGAAACAGAATTATTGTATTTGTGAAAAGCACCAGTCTGGCATCAGCAATAGAACTGTAAGAAGTCAATAGGCAAATGCTTGCATTTCAGTGAAATTCAGGAAAATGCAAAGCAAAGCAAATGTAAAAATGCCATCGTTACCTTGTGGGTGGGAAGGAGAGTGACAAACACAGAAGAAGTCAGAAAGTAAGGGCTACACAACTTGCACAGTGATAGGATATAAATCCAGAAACAAGTTTTGAATTTTCCAAGCAAGACACCAAGGCAAGTGACAAAGATTTGTTCCGAACATCACAGATAACTCAAGGCTTTATTAAAAGTTTGCAAGAAACTTTGCTTTTTATTGAAGTTTTTTTTTCTTTTCTCCTTTTCCTGCTCAGCAGTACCAGTACCAGTAAGCAGGAGAGAGGTCTATTTCCAAGAAAGGCAATTTATATTGTTTGTCAATCATACTGGCAAAATAGTCAAGAATATAACCTGATAAATTAAAAATTACTGACTTTCCTTTAAATGTGGCCTTTCTATATCTTTGCTAATGGTCTGGAGTAGGACACTGTGAAGCGTGTGCTCTGTGTATCTCTGTACTTCGTATTTATTCCTGAACTTTCATTTTACTACTTATCAGGAACTGGTTTTCTTAGGGTCTTGTTGAACCAGGACCTGGCTGTCCTGAATGACAACAGGTTGGCCACAAGCCAACAGTGTGCCCTTGTGGCCAACAAGGGCAGTGGTATCCTGAGATGTGTTAAAAAGAGCATGGACAGCAGGTTGAGGAAGGTGATCCTTGCCCTCTTCTGAGCCCAGCACTCCAGAACTGGCCCCCCAGCTCAAAAAAGACAGGGAACTTCTGGAGAGAGTCCACCTGAAGGCCATGGGATGATGAGGGACCTGGAGCGTCTCCCTTTTGAGGAAAGGCTGAGAGACCTGGGACTGTTCAGCCTGGAGAAGAGAAGAAGGATAAGGGATCGTGTCTGTGCATATAAATATCTAATGGGTGTGTCTGAGTCAAGAGGATGTGGCCAGGTTCTTTTTGGTGGTGACCTGTGACAGGACAAAGAGCAATAGGCATAAACAGGAACACAGGAAGTTCCATCTGAATATGAGAAAAATCCTTACTGTAAGCTCTGGAATGTAAGCTCTCCACAGAGAGGCTGTGGAGTCTCCTTCTCTGGAGATGGATAGAATCATAGAATTGCTCAGGTTGGAAAAGACTTTAAAGATCATCAAGTCCAACCACAACCTAACTATACTACCCTAACTCTAACAACCCACTGCTAAATCATGTCCCTGAGCAACACATCCAAATGGTTTTTAAACACATTCAGGGATGGTGACTCAACCACCTCCCTGGGGAGCCTGTTCCAGTGCTTCACAACCCTTCCTGTAAAGAAGTTTTTCCTGATACCCAACCTAAACCTTCCCTGGCGCAACTTGAGGCCATTTCCCCTTGTCATGTCAACTGCCATCAGAAGAGACCAACCCCACTCTCGCTGCAATCACCTTTCAGGTATTGGAAGAGAGCAATAAGGTCTCCCCTCAGTCTCCTCTTCACCAGACTAAACAGCCCCAGTTCCTTTAGTCAGGTAGGGCATGCTCTCCAAGCCCTTCACAAGCCTTGTTGCCCTTCTTTGGACCTTGTCCAGCACCTCAATGTCCTTTCTGTATTGAAGTGCCCAAAACTGAACACAGTACTCAAGGTAGGGCCTCACCAATGCCGAGACATTTTCCTATGTAACCCACTCTAGTGAGTAGGGCAATTGAACTAGGTGGTCTCCAGAGATCCCTTCCAATCTCTACTATTCTGTGATTCTGTGATCCTGTCTGGCACACAAAAACCTCTTAAAATCACTAAAGTGCCTCAAAACATCTTCATAAACCAATACAAGAATAGAGTACTGTGTTCCCAACATTATGGATGGAAAAACCTCCCAGAACAAAGTCCCAGACCTTATCACTATTGCTTCCTGATAGGAAGCCAGTCCAAACAGAGCCCAAGGCCAATCAAAACCTGCTAGGAAACCTTGTCTCTTGTTGCTCTAGGTATCAAAATAGGAAGTAAACAACTTAGAAACAGTGCTGAGAATGATTTGGAGGAAGTACAGTTTCCTCTCTGTGCACTTGCTAAGTTCGCTTATCTTTCATGCTCTCAGCATCCCCCCTTTAGTCCCTGCAGTCAGCAAATGCTGCAGAAGCCTTGCAGAAATGACCTAGAAAAATAACATTTATACAGAAATCTATGGCTAGTTCATGCCACCAAGAAACTTTGCAGTGCTCTGCCTGAGAAAAAGCACCTGGGAGAGCACTGCTTTAGTGGGAACAGTATATCACATCCTTCAGACCTTCTCTACCTGAGGCCCAAGATCTGCACAAAAAATACACCAAAACTATTAAGTGTTCCTACATCTTAGCTAAAGGTGCATTGTGTGTGTGATTTTCACTCTACACTCTACGCACGTACGGTTGTAATTGCTAAAGGAATTTGAAGTACATTATAGGTATTACTTAATGGGAAAATATATTTCGTTAGCTTCCTCTGGATTTTCATTGGATCCCACAGCCACCGGGCTTTCTTTGAGCCACAGTATGTGGGCCATTTGTTAAAGATTATGCTTTAATGCATAAAGATTTTTCTCTGGACACGCAGATGAAAGGTGCCTGATCTCTTAACTAGAGTTATGATGATCTTACGATCAAAGGTGAGGGCTGTGATGGAAGACTGGAAAGAATTAGAACTATTTATGGAAGAGCTCTAAGGGTTATATAAGTCCCCAAGACCTTGACACTACTTGCAGGTGTTAAATCAGAACTGACACCGCAATGGATTTGGACTGAAGTGACCCAAGTTATTACTGCTACATTGTTTTGTTGGTTGTTTGGTTTGGATAGGATTTTGGGTTGTTGTTTTTGTTGTTGTTGTTGTAACAACTACAGAACCTTTCTGCTTCAAATGTATTATCATTTCTCCCCAGAAGAAATGTAGCTATCTTATTTGATCCATCAAGCTACATAAAACCTATGTAAACTATCAATTCTATACTACTACAAAACTTTCCATTCTTTTCTCTCCTGCCTTCTGTGATACTTTCAGTACAACCTTAAAGTGACACAGGGATGTCCCAGTTTGGTTGACTCTCCTGTATGTTGATGAAAGTAATAGATAGTAATGAAATGCATGTAGAATTTTGTTCCAGTGTTAGGAATTCTGGAGTAACATTCAGAGACCTTAGCAAGGGACACTAAATGTAACAACAAAGTGGACTGTAAATATACCTTAATATGATGAAGAAGAAAAGCTGTGAACAGCCATTGCTAGAAAATCTAATTTTTTTATTATATTCCTCTCAAACAGATGGCAAACATAATTCATTTACTTTATGGAAGCAAAGAAATTACGGTAGTACAAGGAGCAAGTGTATGATTTTTGAATAAGTGTCTTGATGATATTCATTCAGAGAAGTAGGTCAGCTGCAGAGCTGCTAACAGCTCTCACTGAAAAAGCCTGAGGGACAGAGGGGTTCCCAAACCTGGAAAAAGCCATAGAGTACATTAAGCAGGAGGGAACGAGGGAAAGAAGAAAAGACAAATCAGTCAGCTTCAATCCAGTTATTAAAAAATAGAAGGACAAATAAACAACTGTCTCCAAGACAAGTAAGCAATAAATTACAGTCAACACGGAATTGCTAAGAACAAATCATATGAAACAACTCCAGTTTTCTTTATGAGAATAACAGGCCTTGTGGGTGGAGAGAAGCCGCAAATATTATTTATGTTGATTTACAGTGAGCAGTGACAAAACCCTTACTAGGCTTTCTCACAAGTTAAACAAAGACAAATTTTCTAGATGAATCAACGAAGTGAGTGCTAAACTGGTAGAAACCAGAGCAAGTATGTCTCGGTTTTTCACTACAAGGAAGAGGGGAGCAGGACTTCCAACTTATCTGACCTAAGTGGGGACTAATTTAACATGTTCATTAATTATTTGGTTAGCAGGATATAAATCATCATTGCTAATAAGCTGCCCCTGCCTTGGAGAACCCCTAAGGAACAGTCATAGGTAAGAGCAGAAAAGAAAAGGGGGTTGCTTAGTCCAGAGAAAAGGAAATACAGCTGAAATGTGATATTTGTCATCAAACACATGAAATGTAAATGCAAAGAAGGAGGGTAGAGCCTGTTCCCCAGTCCTATCTGCCCCCTACAACATGGACTAATAGGCCTAAATTTCATCAAGGAAGAAGCCAGCAATGCCACAGTGTGGACCAGTTCAGAGGATTACCTGTGGGCAGTTGATTCTGTTTGGGGCTCAGAGGTAAAACAACGTTTGTCTCCCTCCTGCCACAGATTTTCTTCTGATTTTAACTGCAGTGGTGTATTTCTGTGAGTTTTAAAAGGAAGGAAAAAACTAAGGTGAAGGTGTGAACATCTGCAGATGTTTTGCTTGGACAGATATCATCTAGAGGTTGGTACTAAATGAGCAGTAAACATCTTTTAATTAATTCAATTAAAATTGCATTTCAAGATCAGTTTTTCACAATGAATCGTGCAAGTATTGGATTGACTAGTTCAATACAAAATCAGCTTTTTTTTTTTTTTTTTAAAGGGAGATATTTCTGGATAGCAAGTTGGCCCAGAGTTTACATGTAAGTAGTTTTATGAAGTTTCACAAAGGCGTTTTCACACCCCATCACTTCTTGCTTTTGTCAAGCAGGAGAACATGTAATGTTTAAAATGAAAGGCAAGACACTCCAAAAAACTGAGCTGAAGATACAAAACCTTATTCTCGTTTGTCATTTCATTTTCTTCAAAATCTCATGGCTTTAGTCCCTCATGTGTCTTAAATATATATATTTTAAATTCCTTAATTTTTTTATTGGTCTAAGCTCTCTACTGGACAAAAACACTACATAAAAAATTCTCCTGGCTGCTGCTACAAGACACCTAGAGACTTTTAATGCTATATGTGGAAAATGTAGTATTTTAGCCCGATGATATTTTAGAAAATCTGATCAAGATTATGTAAACGTTTATATTAATGTTTCATCACAAGTTTACTCTCACATTTTAACATCAAACCATTTAACACTGAAAACCATTTGAGAATTACAGCATTTTATACCCAAGGACCCAATGAACAAGAAAAGAAAATCCTTTTAAAAAGAGACAAACAGGAACTGCAGCCATTGTAATCCCTGGTGTTGGGAAAGCCAGACAGAACGATCATATCGGTCCATCCTTTTAAGGACTAAAACAGGTCAAATTACACAAAGAATATATTAGAGAAAATAATAAAAAGGATAGAAGAAGAAAATCAGTATACAAAGCTTTTGAGAAAGACCTGGCATATTAAAGAGACAGCGAATGAGTGACTGTGAGTTGAATACAGACTATTAAATCCATGTTAGCTAAATAATATATTTCCCACACACAGCTCTCTAAAAACTTGCTGGAAACACAAGCTATTTTTTGTGATGGAGATATGCTCACATTCTCATGTATATCCAGTCAGGGATGAGGGCATGGTAAATACCCAAACAGCAATCCCAGAGCCTGGAGCTCTGCATCCAGCAGAGATTAAAGACACATAAGAGGCGAGAAATCAATTTACACTGGCAGGAAATGGTGGAATAAATCTTTGTTTTTCCTCCTCAACAGCATTTTACCATAATAATGATGAGAAAGTAAAGAAGCAAAGGTTTGGATGCCCACAGAAAATGACTTCTTGGGAAATAGGAGTAGCTGGCAGTCAAGGTATGCATCCTGAATGGGGATATGCAGTGATGCGCTGCCAGTATTTTGACAGTGTTCCCAGACCCTTACTCCCTCACAGCTCTGCTGCCCTGCGCTTAGATCTCACAGAGCTGCACTTCTCCAGGCATGACCGTGTCTGCAGAAGGAGAAAGAAGCATCCTGCAGGGCTCATAAGCAGGATATTTAATAATAGGAATGGGGAGAAGAGTGATTTCCTCTCTATTTCTCAAAAAGTTTCAAATGTTCTTGGTACTACCCCAACATAGAAAAGGAGTATGTTGAAATATTTAAGAAGAAAAGGATCACAGGACAGAAAAAATGTTTCCTGCCAATTTTTAATTTTGAGTCCATTGAGTCAAGCCATTCTGACCTCAGTGTTTAAATTTTGGATTTATTTGGCTAGCCTTGGGCTTTTGGACTGGAAGTGCTTTCGCTGTGCAAGCAGAGTTCTGCAGAGCCTCTTCCAAAGTTACAATAGCAAGATCACATTGGGAACCTGACTTTGAGTTAGGTCAGTACTCAAAGTTGAGGTGAAGTTGAGTGTGCATACAAGCCGTTCTTCAAAAATACTGTATTCTCACAGTCTAAGAACACATTGAATATTGTCCTCTTTCATGTAGGCTCAGTGGTCGCTTTGCTGGAGTTTATCTCACTTGGATTCATTCACAGTTCTTTTATATACAGTGGAAGTTCTTAAATGTATTTTTTGCCATGGAAGTCACAAATCTTGTGTTGCAAATCCACACGTTATTTCAGTATTTTAGCTGAATAACAGTTTTCACCACCTTTTATATGGTTTTGTGATAATAAAGCAACTTTTACTACAGAATGGAAATTGCCCCAGGGCAAAGTAAAATAGCTTATATTTGTATTATGTAAAGTGTTTTGTGATGTGATAAAATATATATATGCATTTTTTAAAACGAGAGGAAAAAGTCTTCTAGTTCATGTTTGGAAGTTTGGATTAAGTGCCAAGTTTTGATTGAAGGGAAATCTTAATTTGAACACCTGAACCAACAACGGATATTTCAAAATCCATCCATACATATTGCATTGCTTTTATTTGAAAGTTCAGAAAATAATGGTGGTAAGAATTTAAGTAGCATATTAAATCTTCAGCCAGTCTTTCCACTCAATATATTTGTTAAAATAATGTGCTGAAGCAGCAGGAATTTATTAGTGTGCTTTTTCACACAAGACACACCTTGAATTTTTCCATTCTAAATCTTTTAACAGATGCAAAAAGTGGTAAAGTACTTCATGAAAAGGTGTCACATACGGTATATTCTCAAATAGCAACAGAGAAAAGATAAGAATTATCAACTATTGAAGTATGTCTTAATTAATTTCAGATTTTTGTCTAATATTTTTAGGTGTTTTTACAGTCAACAGTCTTATGAAGCAAAACCTGCAACAGATATTAGGCTATCAAGAAAAGCCAGTTGTCATTATCTTATATGTGGAGTAAGTTTCTGATTTAAATTTTTAAAAGTAGCTGTGGAAAATTTCACTTTTGCAAATTCAAAACACTGATATATTAAGGACTTTGCATACATCACTTTAAGGTAATGCCCCACTGCATCTGACTGTGCATTGACCAGCAAACTGGCTGAAGTGGTGTCAGAGATGGAGAAATCTCCATTGCTGTATCACAAGAAGTAACTGCTTGCAAAAACGCCTTTTTTTTCTGCACAGATGAAGTCAGACAACAGTGTGGAGAGCATGCAAACTCAATGACTAGCTAGAATATAAAGTACTTTTGCTTTAGGAGGTGTGCACACAAAATCCTGTAGATGCACAGAAATCAGACAGTTGTGTTGCAAATACATATGTAGTGGGTGCTGGACCAGACAGCACTCTTGGCATAGCTTGCACATTACACCTCTGGAGCAGTTAACATGGGACCTGCAGAATGGACTAGACCAGATTTCCTTTCCCCTTTTGCTGCAGCACTGTATGTTGGCCTCTTGCCCACAGGCTTTTTGCCTGCACTCACACTACATCCACCCTCTATAAGGGACAAATCTCTCCTGATGACCAATCCATATCAGCTTTGGGCTTAAATAGATACCATTATGTTACACCAGTAGATGTTTAATCTGTCATGAGGTTACATTAAAATTCAAAATGTACTGGGCTCTTTTTGTATTTCAGCATGAGAACTGGTTCTCTGCATACCTATTTATAACCTTGATTTTCCACCAGAAGCATCCTAATGAGTATTTATTCTCAGACAAAACACATATTGTACTATAGAACAAATGCAGTGCCTATACAGATCAACCTCCAGAATCAAATCTGAAAAAGGCGAAGCCTACAAAACACAAAATTTAAGTCCTGGTTTCTAGGATGTGCCTAATGTCTTTTGTTTTCATCTCAGAAGTAAGAGTTTTAAAAGAGTACACAAGCTGCTTGTATGGTTACTGAAATAGAAGTAATTGCTCACTGAGATCAAAGAGCTACTGAATCAGGAAAGCCAAAAACAATTCACAATATATTAACAAGATTTGCAATCATGAGAGCCTGCTGTGTAGCACCTAGTTACCTGTGCTGTGTGGTGTAGGTCACAGGGTTTCACTGAATTTTCAACCCAGCCTGCGAAGCAGTGAAAAAAATGCTGACTTAGAACTGATATTAATAACCATCTAAAAGTGTTTTGCTTTTCACTGGAGGAGTTATTTTGGAAAGAATAAAAAGACTCTTTTGATAAGCTAATAAGACACAGAGGCAACAACAAGAAGAACAACAACAAAAAGAATTTCACTAACTATTTCATTATTAAAGTGTGTTTTGGAAGAAAAGCATGTCTTGCTTCCCAGCAGGCTACATATTGCTGGGCAGACTCCAGAGCCTGTGGGCAAATCGGAAACATTCCTGCCAGTTCAGGACACAATTTGCCATTTCACTCAACTCAGTATTTGGAAAAGAGAAACCAAGTGTGAGAAATGCAGAACAATGTCTGTACTCGAGCAAGATTAACCCTGCTCATTTTCATTTTAACCTTGTCAAAAAATCACTGCCTGAGCCATTGAAGTCTTGATAAAGACTTCCAGCTCTAGCAGTTGTTTAGAAGATTATCTGAACAATTCTTGGAGGATCTTGTAACAAAAATAATAAGCCAGTGAGCTCAGCATTTGTAAAAACAAAGGAAAATTGTTACTGCATTAGTGCTATGAAAAATTGTTAAGATGTAAAACTTTAGGAAAGTTCCATTCCTACTTTTAAGTAATCATTTGAAAAAGATCTGCTACACGGCTTGGTAGCACTGAGAGAGTAGATTAAGCTTTTATAGGTTCTCTGTGATTAATTAGATTATCATCAAGAAGACAGAATAGTCTAGAATGCATGTTCATCCAAGGTGAGACAGGAAACCTGGAAATACGAAACATTTTTTGTCTGATTTAGCATCTTAGAAAACCAATGGAGGGACAAATGCAAGTGATCTTTGTTGAATTGCTGGATAATGTTGGAAGATAAATTCTGTGGCAGGAAAATGGCTGTGTCTATAACAGATACTGAAGATAATGAAAAATTGTGCACTTTTATTGTTGTTAATGTAAAGATCAATATGCTTTGTTGGTGAAGAAGTAGGTATGCAAGTATATGTTTTTTTATAATTGAAAAGTGAACACTGCTCCACAGCAGAGCAGATGAGTTGCAAGTCCAGTAGACTACAAAGGATGTAGCAATTAGGAACAGCATACACTGAACAAAGGTCTGGGACATACAGAACTGCACATGACTACTTGATTAAATGATGTGGGCAGAAGAAATGCCTAAAATATGAGCGTTCTCAAGCAGAACAAACACAGTCAAAGAAGTTGTTTTTCATAGTCTCTTTGTCCTAGCACCTGTCAGCTTTCAGCCACCTATGCAAGACTACTTGCTTGGAAATCAGTTATGGCTGCACTTACATTTTCCCTAGTGAACAGCTTTTTTTTCTCAGATGCTACAAAAATGTGGCCTTTTCATTAAATTGCTCCCACATCCTACTTTCACAAAACATTCCTTGCTACTTAGGAATGTAAATCACTTTGTGTCATGATCTTTGAGAAACATAGGTCAACACAAAAGTGAAAGAATGATCCTTCTTGTTCTCAACCACCCAGAGGTCCAGGGGTGAGCAACCTCCACCCCCACAAGCAGGAAGCACTTGGCTGAAGGCACTGAGTGGCAAATTAGTGCAGGCCATGCTGAGGTGAAGGCGTCTCACTTACAGTCAACATGAGCATGCCCTGCACCAGTCTGCTGGAGCAGCCAGACTCTGAGACAAATGATAGAGCAGTGCAGCACCTTTGAAAAGAGAGCATATTTTTGTTAAAGGCTGTTTTTGCTCCTTTATTTTGTATATGTAGGTGCTGTATATGCAAAGGCCTGGTTTGCTGGAACTCCTGTGGGAAGCAGCAGCGTGGCACAAAAGAACACAGAGCTTCTCCTGAAATGTAATTAAAAGGTTTTATCAAATGTTTTAAAACATAGCAGAAAACAAATTATTGCAGCACTGATACGGTTAGATTTATTTCTCTGCAGATGAACTATTTTTAAAATAGTTTCTTTTTTTCTGACATAGACCTATCAAAGGACATGCAAGAAATCACAGGAGCAGGATAAATCATAGTAGACAGCAGTCTGATACCCATCAGAAAAAGATGTGTTGGTATGAATCCACAGCAATTGGCCTCTATGGGTGTATTTCAAACCAATGATTATGCAAGTGCTGCCCTGTAAGGACTCAGGAAAGTCAGATACATTCTCATCAATTTGCAAGCAGTGTTAGGGAAGGTCCCAAGGAAATTTTGTTTCCAGAGACAGAAATCAGACATGCAAAGATGAATAAGGAGCGCTCACGGAACCAAGAAATTCACAAGCACTCGGCTGCCTACTTTTCTCCTTACCACACGATTTTCCTTTCTTTTGAAGGCACAAACCTCCGATTCCCTTCCGCTCTGGCCTGCTTGCTTGCATCCATATGCAAAGTCATTGCTAAAGAGGAGCAGATGCACAAACAAATCAACCAGCATTTTCTAAGCTTCTCATTCAGGCATGGATTTGTCTCTTGTTAGTGCAAGCTCTTAAAGGTAACTGCTTTGGAACATTGTATCTCTAAGGGAAAGAATATTTCACTGAGTTGTTGAGTATCACATAATGTTCAAATTAGAAAAAAAAATTAAAAGTTTGTGTCCAGTAAAAAAATTACATTAAATTAAATAATTGTTGCTGGACTAGTTCAAGGAAAACATAAGCAAACAATGCAGTTACCAATAGTTACTCGAAAGCAAAATCCACATTCCCACTTAGATCTTTCATACATTTGGGGCTTGCCAAATGGCTTATTTGCTTTTACTAGATAGCATGTACTGATCCTAACAAAATCAGCAAAGCACAAACTTAGTTATGAAGCCCAAAAAGGAACAAAGAATAATGAGTTGAAAAATGTTTATATACAATGATAGTATTCACATACTGGCAATGCATACCAATCAGCCATGTCAGAGTGCCTTTAGCAATGATATTAAATAGTAATCAGTTGCTTGGAGCCCTAGATTTTCTATGAAGATATTTATAAATCAACAGAAGATCAGTAATCATAAAGACAATAATGTGATTATGAAAATTGCGAAAAGACTACGTGATATTTCAAGTAAAATTCAGTTCAATTACAACAAACTAAGATGCTAGTACATATTCAAATCTCTTAGGCTAAAGACTCAAAGGCATAACTAGATATGATAGCAATTGCTTAAAATCTCAACACTGCACTCCGGTAAACAACTAACGCCATACCAGTGCTCCTTCAAGGAAACTCCAGCTAACAAGGGGATTAAAAAATATGTCAGATAACAACTTGTTGGTGAAGAAGAAGAATTAGGTATGCAAGTTTATGTTATATTACCATTGAAAAGTGAACACTGCTCCATAGCAGAGCAGATGAGCTGCAAGTCCAATAGACTACAAAGGATCTAGAAACTGGGAACAGCAAACATTGAACAGAGGTCCGGGGCATATAGAACTACTATGGGGAATTCCTATTAACAGGTGTAGCAGAATATTCTTACATCACAGAAATTGTATTAAAATAACTCTATCCAAAGAAATCATTGCAATAATATTGCAAAATGGGACAGAGATAGTGTTGTTCATACTGGATTTGTTGCACACTCGAATTGGTTTTGCTGAACAAATACAGGACTTTAGAATCTTAATCACAGAAACACAGAATCAGAGAATATCCTGAATTGAAAGGGACTGACAAGAATCACTGAGCCCAACCTCAGACTCCACACGAGATCACCCCAGCCAAAACCCTATGTCTGAGAACATTCTCCAAATGCACCTTGAACTCCAGCAGCTCAGTGCTGTGCCCGCTGCCCTGGGCAGCCTGTTCCATTCCCACCACCCTCTGGGTCAGAACGTTTCCCTAACCCCCCAAACTCCCCTAATGCTGGAGGTGGGGCCGCACAGCACAGAGAGCTAATCCCTCCTCTCTCCTGGTGGCAGTTCTGGGCCTGAGGCACCCAGGGTACTGTCAGCCCTTTAGGCTGCACGACACAGTGCTGGCTCATACTCAACTTGCTGACAGCCAGAACCCCCAGGTTCCTATCAGCGGGGCTGGTCTCCAGCCTCCTGTCCCTCAGCCTATGCAGGTGGAGTGCTCCATCCCAGGTGCAGAATTGGCACATGCTCTTACTAAACTTCATGCTGTGGGTGATTGCCCACATTGCAAAGATCTCACTGCAAGGCCTCTCTACACCTGAGGGACTCAACAGCTTGTCTCAATTTAGCATCATCTGCAGATTTACTTAATATACATTCAAGTCTTCCATCCAGGTCATTTGTGACAACATGAAAAAGAAACAGCCCCAAAATGTATTCCTGCAGAACACCAATCTCCAGTTTGTCAGTTTATAGTCTTTATGAAATCCTAAAGTCTAATAAAATGGAGCAACTTTCTTCTCTTCACATCAGCAGTCTTCTATCTTCCCATGTAGGAAGACTGTATTCCTCCTTTGTTAAATAAGTCTCATAGAGATTATCATAATTATAATTAATGCTAATTATATGTTACACAGACAAAAAATCTGCTTCAAAAAACTAACTGCCCAGAGAATTTTAAACATATAATACTGCCAAGTACAGTTTCTGACTAGCAGCATCTTCTACAGTTGTTCCCTCTGGAGAAAAAAGACAATTCTTTGCATCAGTAGAATAATAACTCCTAAGCAGCAAAAATATCACATAGATGTGATATTTGTAAAAATAAAAGGCAGGTATGGATTCATTTATATTTTCAAGCTTTGTCACAAAAAAAGGTCAGTTTTCTTTTTCTTTTTCTTTTTTTCTTTTTCTTTTTTTCTTTTTCTTTTTTTCTTTTTCTTTTTTTCTTTTTCTTTTTTTTTTCTTTTTTTCTTTTTCTGTTTTTCTTTTTCTTTTTTTCTTTTTCTTTTTCTTTTCCTTTTCCTTTTCCTTTTCCTTTTCCTTTTCCTTTTCCTTTTCCTTTTTTCCTTCTTTTTACAGAAACTGTTTATTTCTAAATAAAATGAAAAACAAAATGAGAGAAGTCTGAGTGGCTGATTAAAAATCTGATTCATTTTTTACTAATATTGGTATATACTTGCTTCTTTCAAGTCCGTAGCAAACATTTCAAATTATAAGCATGGCACCAAACTTGATTTCTGTGACAGTAAGAAATGATTCTCAGATACTAAGCTTCAGTATTTCAGCAACAGCAAAAAAAAAAAAAATCTGATTGCAAGTTTCCTAAGAGAACTGTAAATATTTTTTGTCAGTGTGCAGTTCTACCGTTTGCAACATGACATGACATTCATGGCATCAAAACCTCAAATTGTTATATCCTCCCCTGAAGCTTTATAGCTGCTCTTAGATTGCACTAAGATATTTGTTTGGGACCAAATATAAGATCAATAGTTCGTCATTTCCCCTCTGAGTACTATTTACTGATGTGATTTTCTAGATGACATACACTGGAAACAATGGAAGATACAACTTCCAGAAGACAATTGCAATCATTCAGAATTAAAACAGAAATAAATGCCAGTACTGTTTGCTAATTCAAATGTTTTATAGTTAAAGTGAGCAAGAGCACCCCTGTACACATGAGGAATAGATTGGTGGGAAGAGGATGCAGCCATGACACTGAAGCCCAGCAAAGGGAACATAATCTTAATTCATTGTGCTCTGTGTAGTCCTGCATGGCTATGACTAATGGTAAAAAAGCAGCAAGGAATCCTAGGAGAGATATTTTGTAGCCTAAGTCCTCCTTTGAAACTAAAGAAGAATATGCTTAGAATATTTATAGATGTGATGACAGCAACAGTATTCATTAGATGGCTTCTATGCACGATATTAAGTTCCTTCATAAACACATAATGTGGTCCCCTCTTCATCATGTATAACCCCAATATATTACAAGGCTGACTCCTATCAGTTGTAAATCACTGTGCAAAACAGACCATAGAACTTACTATGTCATAGGTACCACTCCTCACTTCAAATTGAAGTTAGGCCTGAACTGGAGTTTAAACATTCAATTTCAGATTATTATATCGTTCCCAGAGTCATTGTTTTTTAAATGTGGAATTGAAAAGAAATCAGTAATGTATGTTGTGAAAGCAAATCAGAAGCATGCAACTGAGTGTGAGAACTGGGATGAGATAATTTTAATGAAAATCATGCTTTTCTATCATTGTTACTCGAAGGAAAAAATGAAAGTACATAAAATTAATCCTTTTTGCCAAAATTAAGCAATGAAACATCTTAAGGGAAACGTCAGTGGAAGAAAATCCGAGCAGAAAAGCGAAGTGTATTTGGGGTTCTCTAACCATATGTGAAGCTGTCACATAAAGTTTTATGAGCCTTTTTGAGGAGCTCTAGGAAATTCTTTGTTAAGCATATGGGAGATAATCTGAGCTCTTGAAGTGCTCTTTAAGGGCAGCAAACATCAGTGACCTTCATGCTAGCATGAGTTTTATAGAAATACAGCAGGCGCTTATCCCCTGCTCATACTTAAAACGAAGGGCTGTTTCTTTACATGTAAAAGGGGCCATGACCCTCTTCAGTACTGTGTATATTTTTTCAGCATCTAATATGCATAAATAGTTTCTGGAAAGACTGGCTGTTATGTCGTAAAGGAAAAGTGTAGAAGGTCTTACAATTTATAAAGTCATTCTGGTTACTTATTGAGGCTTCTCAGCTATTCAGGGGAAAAAATAGGAAATCCTGAAGATATTATAACTCCATTCCCCCAAGTTTGTTTGTTATCTCCTGCTAAATTCAGTCCTTGTCAAGGTTTGAAACAGATTAAAAATCCCTCCTCCCGGTTTGCAGACTCTCAGAAGGTGAAATGTTCTTGAGTTTACCACCATTGCTATGAAGCCCAAGTCTCACTTTGGCTCAATGTTAAAAATAAGCCAGAAAGATAAAAAGAGAGGGAGAGAGTACATGGTTTTCTGACTCCTTTTAGTTCAAATAGAAAAAAATAAAAATAAAAATAAAAATGAAAAATAAAAAATAGAGAGCAGAAGCACTTGTGTTATTGAGATTGAGGCCTCTCAGTCTGCCAAACCAGTGATTACATAAAGAGCTTTTGCACTTCAATTCTATACTGGTTAACCTTGCTCAGCCCATGACTAGATGGGGAAAAAATAGTGTGAGGAAAAGACTCTTTAATTATCTATCCATTGCCCTCTACAAATGGGGTCACCAAAGTGAGGAGCTTACTCAGCATCCACCAGTAAAAACCTTTGGTAAGAAATCAAGCTATAAACGCACACCAGGCTCCCTCCTCCCTTCTTTGAGTTTCTAGCCCCAACCACATCTGTCCCACAGAGACAGCAACCTCCAGGAGTGCTGTCCTAGCAGGGTCAGCTCTGTGTCATCTGCAAGACTGAAGGTCTTTGGGACACTGGATACAGTGTCCTGACACTGGATACGGGGAATAATAATAGATGAGGATAGATGTTCTCACTGGCTATGTCTCTACTAGGGAGTGATCTGGTGGAGCGAAGGAGCTGGGGCTGAAGATCCAGCTTTCACACATCAGGGCCATCCTCTCCCACTAAGTCCATCGGCTGTCCTTCTGGGGCAGCCATTCCATGAGGGGTTTCTGCCCTTCTAACTTCTGTCCTAATCCGAAAGATACAAAAAATATATCAGGAGGTAATTGAATGACTCCAAAGGACCTCATTAACTCCTTTGTATTCCTCATAAACTTTGTTTCTTTCCTCCCACTAGGAAAGACCAAGGTCTGGTTCTTTTCAATTCATCTTTCTCTATGGGAGGGGCTCATTAACTGTTTAATAACAAAAATATATTTGTGCCTAAAATTCAGACTTTGTCAGTCTTCCGTAGGGCAGAGGGCCACAATTTGCTGAAAACACTGCCTTTATCTGGTCCCAAATATCCTATATCACAACCATTCAGTTTCAACAAATGGGAAAACAAACAGCTTTTTTCCAAGGCAGCAGGATGATTATATTGTTCTCCAGAGCAGAGAAGCCATGATTCACATGTCCTTAAGATGAGAAGTATGTAAAGCCAAGCATTTCCTCTACTTGAGCAAATGCTCTCATCATATGGACAACGTGCAGAAGGCTTCTTCTGTTTTGCCTGATAAATACTGTGTTTGAGGCTCAAACTTTAGCTAATGTGTGAGGCATCTAGGCATCTAGCCACTCAGTTACTAGCCTCTAAAATATGGCATGGTTTCAGGGTCAACCAGCTGAGAATTATGTGCTCATGAGCAAATAATGAAGTTCATTTCTGAACATACTGGGAGATACAATCCAAAATAAATCAGAGAAGTACAAAAGTCAGAGCTAGAAGTGATACTAACCAACACCAGCAACAAGAAGGAGGACAGATAAAATGTGTCCTTATTTCTGACAATAGCTCTCAAAGAATGCTGCAAGTTTTTGGAAATTCACAGTTAACACAGCACAGGGTGGCTAGCCGGACAGAAATTAAACATATCAAATGTGGACTTGAATAGCATTGGTATAGATTGGCCAGAAAGGTTGTGGAGTATCCTAACCAAAGAAGCCAGCTGGACATGCTCCTGGTTGCTCCTTGAGCACGGGTTGGACCAAGTGGACTCAGAGCTTGTGCCCACCTCAAGCATTCTGGGGATTCTGTGTTTCTGTGACTTCAAAGCAGGGATTGCAAAGGGAAAGTGACAACAAAGAATTTTGTGATTCCACTAAAACCAGTCATACATACGGAATTAAATGCAGGCAGGAAGGTAGGTGGTAATTTCATTTTGAAAATAAGACTGAGAATCAAAATACCAAAAATAAGTGCAATGCAGAAGAGCTGGGACAGCTTCCAGTGAAAAAGGAACAGCACTTCTGGGGCCTGGACCTTAATTCTGGGCAACTCTTTGGAGTGAGACCTCACCTTCACCCTTGTTCTCCCTGAAGGAGGCCATTTCAGGTTGCCAGGAGTGGTTTGAAACATAGTGGGATGAGAGTGAGATCCTTCTGTGCCATGGCAAGTTCAGAGGGGAAGGAAGGGGCAGGAACTGCAGCATTACACAATTACCCTTTTTATATATCCACAATGCCCAAACCACATCATCTTTAAAAAGAGGGCAACCTTCCATGAGGAAGGTAAACAAAGGTAAGGGTTTTAAAGGAAGGCAATTTATTTCACAAACATTTTTAAGCCTTAACAGCAGGTGTTCTACAGCCTTTGGGCAGAAGTTTACCTACTGCAAAGCAGCAAAACAGCTGAAATGTGTTTCGCTGAAAGTAAATAAAACCACAAACCTAAGCATTCAAAATAAATGCTGAGAGCATAAAATAAACCTTTGCCAATAATCCAGTGCCAGTTTAGATGACAGTCTAGGGCTGCTGCTGTTTTAAAGAGAAAGTTTTCACAGTATATAGTGATATAAACCAAACAATACAGCGAGCTCTGTTTTAATTAGGGGCTCTGAGCTTCTCTATCTCAAAGAGAAAAAAAGGTCACATTACGCTTGAACAGAGGAGAAAGGCAAAGGAGGACCTCCTGGCCCAGGGAGTATGTTTTTTTTTAGCATAGAAAGCACAGGCTATTTGTATCATTCTTCTTTCCATCAAAATATTTTAGTGACTTGAACAGAAATGTCTCTCTTTCTTCCAGGGACAATCCAGACACAATTTCCTCGTGCAAGATCTTTGATATCTCTGTGTAATTCCTAGAAATCTCTCAGCTGCCTTACTAGGAACTACACTCCTCCATGAGCAACACATCTGCCTTAACCATCCAGCCCAAAAACTTTCAAGCCCCATCGCCATGCTTTTGCCCCCAGAGGCTCCTTTCCCTGTTTTCTCCTCTTACAGCCACAGGCAGTGTGCTCTAAGCTGCACTGGTATTCCCCAGCAGACTGACCTTCTGCATATGGGGTGAAAGAGCTCTGTAGTGGAGTAGTTGAAAACAGGGTACCTGAAAGCAGGAAATAAAATCCACTGTGGCTCATACTGCTTCTTGGTCAGCTAATCCAGCTACTACTAATGCTCTGCAGCAAATGAACAAAGCCTTGACAAGAGCAATCTCTGCACCCAGTGGACAATTACAAGGGATCAATATCTCTGTGGGCAAATATCATGGAAATATAATCAATATCCCTTCATGTTCCTATTCCTTCCACAGCCCCATCATCAGGTAGACAAACATGCTTGTCCATTCTTCTTCACTCCCAAAGATATCAAGGGCAACAAGTGATTTCCTCCACGTAAACCTTTCAGATTCAAAATCTCTAAGGTCCAAATGTGTTGTGGATAGGTACACCACAAAGCATGTACCACAATACCTTCCTGGGCATTTCAAAACCATTGCATAGGAATATTTCTACATTCTGTTATTCAATTTGAATTTATTTTAAAAATACCAAAAAAAAAGCAATGCATGCTGCAATTTCACTATTGGATCAGGCAACAGTCTCTTCATTGGGCTCTTCCAGTTCACTTCTGTCTATGTTTTTAGAGTTGGGCAACAGTCTATCCAGTTTATTGCCCCAAAGCAAGGTTTTCTCTCCTACTGTGCAAAAAAAAAAGTACAAATATCCAACATTCACAGAACATAGGCAACAACAAAACAGGATGCCCCACTGCAAGGTCCCATCAGCCCATAAAGCTGTTTTTGCTGCTCAAGCATGCTTACACACTGATATAGCGAGGCTTTTCATTTTACAGCCCACCCACTGCAGCACTGGTCACCCCAACACCAATTAATACACAGCTCCAACACCAGAAAGGCACTGAGACAAGAAAGGCAGCTTCATAACTTTTTTCCTTCATGCTGTTCCTTTCAGCCCTTTTATCCTTAAATGGATGGTGGGAAAGGTGAGCATCCTTAAATGGAGATAGTGGGAAAGGTGAGCATCTCAATGCAGGAGAGAAATAACTGCTCAGATGTGGGAAAGTTTCATTTTGTTCTTTGATTTGTTTTGTTTCGTTTTTACTTATCATGATCAACACTGGTGGCAATCGAAAGGTCTGAGAGGCAAAATGACATCTGAAAAAACAAGAAAAATATTATGGGCTTATCTTTGAAAAAGAGATAGCATTTCATCAAGGTGCAGGAATGACAGAGCAAGAAGAACTAAAAATGTATGTGTGCCCACTCTCAGGCTTGCTCTTTAAAAGCCATAGGCAAAGATTTTAATCAAAACACAAGAATAACTGCACAAAATTTTGTTGCCACATTTTCAAAATGAGGGAATCACTGCAGAGGCTGATAGGACAAAGACTAAACTTGCTTTTCTTCCAGCCCTCTGATTCAGTTTGACAGCATAAAGAAAAAAAATAATGAGAAGCAAAGATTTTTAGCTGATAAAGACTTCAGGCATGCATCCCTGCATGAGACGTCACAGTGATTTTATGATGCTGCTAAGGAAAACCTTTGGTTTGTATTAGTTTGGAAACAGAAATTCTTTGCATATCATAGTCATTAACTAGCTTGGCTAAGAGTCTCTCAGTGTTAACTCTGACCAGCATGGATTGGAAGCAATTATCCCTTGATACTAAGAACTTCTTCATTCAATAACCAAAAAAGTTATTTTTCACCCTGGACCACATTTAAAAAGAAAACCAACACAAACATGTTTTCCAAACCAGCCTAAATGCAAAAATGAACATTTACCCTAAAAGCAATTTGTTTAAACTGATGCAACATCACTTCTCATAATATATTTGGATCTATTTCAACAATTGTTGGAGAAAAACAGTGAGTGAGTCTGGGAGTTCAGAGCGCCTAAGGGCTGCCGTGGCAGGCTTGCGCCATTTCACTGCTGTGCTCACAGAGAGTTGTGTCATTGGTATGAGGTACAGCTGCGACGCTGGGGGGCCAAGCACACAGAATTGGCCGTGGCTAGGGCCCTTGCTGCCCCCACCACAGCACAGATGTGCACCCTTTTCCCCTTGTAGTAAATGCTTGAGCTGCAGCCAGCAGCAGGGAGTTTCCCTCTTCAAGGGGAATCATTCACAGCGTCTCTCCTGCCTAGTTAAGGGAGCAAAGAGTTCAGGGTTTAAGTATCTCCAAGTAAGAGATTAACACTACGAAAGCTCAGTTTGCAGAAATAGACATTTCAAACAGCAATTTTAAGTAACAAGTCAAGGTGCAGTATGAGGAAAGAGCTGCTACTCACGTCTTTCCAAAAAGTGCTTATTCATATCCTCATGCCAAACTGCCCAAAGCACATCTCTAGGGGGTTTTAAAATGAACATTTTTTTCCTCCACCAACTGAAAGTGATAGAAATTTCCTATGATTTAGGTATGTAATAAGAGCATGACACAGAGGATTTCTGGTAAGAAACTGTGTTTTGCTTTCCAGTTCAGACCTCAGGACCTCATTCTGAGTTAAGGACATCGATAGGGCTCCCTGGAGAGCAGGTGTCACCCAGCGGGCTAGTGGCAGGGGCCGAGGGGACACCCTGCAAAGGGGCACAAGAAACACACGAGTACTTGTGCTGGCACTGCAGCCACGGACAAGTTTATAGAAGCACCGCAGCTTGATTTTTTGAACCAATGATTTGAGTTCATTTCCAGCTAGGATTAAGAAAGGAATTTAGTCTTGATTAGAGGTGGGGTTTAGCTAACTTTACAAGAGGGTTTCTTGGGGAAGAACAGCTGAACTGGGGGACAGACCGTAAGGAAGTATGCTGTGCTGTGGGATTAGATGTCAGGAGAGATGTTTCTGAGCCAAAAGGCAAATGAGTTGTGTTAAGTGGAAACAGTGAAGGTGAAGAGCTGGTGAGGGGAAAGCAGCAAGAAGAGAGACAACAAGCACATGTAAGCAGTCCCACCTCTTTGGATTTCACACCCCGGATTATGCTGCTCCCTCCTGAGGTGAGGTAGCCACAGCAAAAACATGAGGAGCACATCCCTCTGCAGAGATATTCTAGCTTCTCTATGTGAAATGAACTGCTTGCTCTGCTTGTTCCTTTTAATTTGACATTGTTTCTTAGCTCAGAATTGGTCATGAAACTTTGCCTGGAAGCCACAGGGAAAGCAAGAGGGTCTTGGCCAGGGATGGGACCACTGCAAGGAGTCATCCCGAGCTCTCTGAGCAGAGCTGCACTCCACTGGACACACTGCAAGCAGAGCAGTGACCTTTCTTCTGCAACCTGGAACAGATGAGTCTGAGACTGTTCACAGAGGGTTCAGGGGCACAGGGGAGGAAGGATATTTCATTACTATTGCCAAGAAAATCTTTCAATAAACGAGCAGTTGCTATTTGTTTTGTACTGGACCAGATTGCATCCAGATTGTTCAGATCGTTCTTCTGTTGGAGCTTGGTTGTATTTCATTCCATTTGTGTAACAATTCTGGCCCTAACTTAGAGGGGTGGGTTTGCATTTTGGGTGATTGCCTGGTAAGTGGTAGAGTGGGACCCCTCAGCACATCCCATGCAGCACATGTAGTGTGTACCAGGAGGCTGTTTTCAAGGGGGTGGAGTTGTGAGATAGGGAAAGCACTACATTTTTCATGATACTTAATAAGCTGTGACTCAAAGACAACTGGGGTCTCATTTTGGCTTCAGTTCTGCATTCAGCCCATAATTGACTTCTTGCCCCTTCTCTAAAAGTCCTGCTGGCTGACACCATTTTGCACAAAGCAGATATGGTTTAGACTCGCACTGTTGGTGGGTGTGCTTAATTTAGAATTGAACAAAATATATCCTAAATGTGAAGCCAACAGCTTATTGTTTAGCTTGTTGTAGCTGAGGATGCTCCTCATGGGTCCTTTCTGCTTCTGTCACACAGCTAAGAGAAACAACCATCCCCATTGTCCCCAGAGCTGCTGCAAAGATTTGTAGGCAGCAGCTGACCTTCAAGGAAGCTGTCAGGGCCCTGTGGGCACCAGCAAGGGCATCAGGAATCTCACTGGTGCTTGGGGCCTCCCACCCACGATACCCTCAGAGAAGTCAAAGGATGAAGGCCAGAACAGAAGCCAAGTCCTTGCTGTCATCCCACTTTGGGGGTCAAAGGTAGGAGGCATCCAGGACACAGAGCTTTACCCAGTGGAGCAAGGAATAGTTTTGGAGCACATCCTCTGCATGGCACAGCTGATAGGTAAGCGCTCAGCTGGTGCCTGAACACATGTTCCTCCTTCCCATGTTCTTCAGGGATCTCTACGAACAGATTTTCTCGTTAGCTCCCTATGGAAAATGCATGTAGGGGATGAGAGTAGGAACCGGGGGAAGGTAGCTGAAAGAAACTGTAGAAGAGTTGTGAAGGCAATGTAAGTACACAGCAAACTGTGCTTTTCAGATAAATGTAACACTTAATGAAATCCTCTCTTTGCTTGTCACTCCAGCAGTTAATTTTGTTGTCAAAGACGTAGTTTCTTAAAATCTTATATCAGAGGCAGGGTCAGGATTTGGCCAACATGATCCAGGGAAATCACAGCCTCAGATCCGAAGTACATAAACATGCAAATCATGACTGGATTGAAAGTGGTGTGAAAATGCAACATGCTCAGACAGGCTCGTAGAGGTGACAGTGCCTCCCTCAGTGAATGATGGGCTTCAGCGTGGCTGGAAGGGTCACCCACTGAATCTGTGAGTTATTGCTGCTACTCTACTACTGATTCAGTAACAGCTAGTTAGAGAAGCAAACAGAAGAATGAGGTACAGATCACCTCTTTCAGATAGATGTATAAAACCAAATTCTTGTCCTTGCAGCACCACAGTGTTGTTCTTTTTTCTTTCACAGTAGCAGTGACTTTTTAAAATCTTTACAACTCATGTAGAACACCTATGGTCCAGAGAACACTGACATTACCCAGCAAGGATTGGAAAAATTGAGCTTTCAGTCACCCCTCAGGCTGTACCACCAGGTCACTTCGGAACTTTCTTAGTTCCGCTGAAGCTTCTGACTAAAATTTATCTTCTTCATTTTTAATCTAAAGCAGCAGCCTTTAGGAAGAACAATAGCTGGGCAAGCCTAGCTTAAAGCATTTGCATGGAGCCCTGCTCAGAGAAAATCTGAAGGGAAATAGTGCAGTCGGCAATGCCACCTAGCTGCTGCTCTGCCTGCAGGTGCTGCTCACCCACCAGCCTGCATGGCCCTTCTCAAAACAACAACTGGTTATTATTCCTTCTGCTGGAAAACAGGCTTGTTTTCACTTGGGGCATGAGATAAAAGGCTGGTATTTCTGCACCAGTTGTGTTTTATTATAGTTTTGATGAGTTCTTGTTTCATTCATTCTGCTTTCCTCCTTTCTTCTGATTTTAATCAGTTCTGATTTTAATCAGTTGTTGCTGTGATTGCCTCCGCTCTGCTCTTTCTACCAGCAAAGAAAACACTCTCCCCTCCGTGCTCACCACTACCTGCATGCCTGCATCCCACCAGCCAGTTTTTCACTCCCTTCAACCTCCCCAGTAATAAATGTAACTTTTCATTTCACAAAGCAGACATGGGCTACTATGCAGTAATTTCCAGGACCGTTAGAAAAATAAATGGCTGTTCCTCAGACCGTCCAGTTAGCCCTGGATTATCACAGTTGCACACGTTGCCTCTCATATGCCCCAGGAAGCAAACAATTAAGAAAGGAGTATCTCTCCAAGGTCTGATATTTCTCTGCCACTAATCAAAAAGAATATGTGAAATAACTTAGGCAATAAGAACATCTTTTAATGCAAATGAGGACTGTTTCTTGTGAAGATTTCAGCAATTCTAAAGAGGATTTCATTTTGAAATTGTTCACCACCCATTAGACTCTGTAAGACACAGAAGACCTCCTGGACACTCACATCATCCACAGATCCAGGCTCTAAAGCCATCCAACACCTGTGCAAACAGAGCCAGTATTTCTCAGGCAGCGTGCCTTGCCATAATATCCACTGTGCTGGGCTCTGTGTGAAGGACACATATCTTTCCAAGGGGATCCAATGCAGCAGCGTCCAGTGGTGATGGTGTCCTTGTGTGGTGAAAGAATAACACAAAGTGCTCTTGAATAGGTATCACAACAGCAGCAGAGGGTGCCCAAATATCTGCCATGGTTCATTTGTTCCGAAGTACTCTGAGCAGCCAACGATCTGGCCATGGGGGGAGATACTGTGCTCTGATTCATATACGGCCAATGTGAAATATCTGCAACTCAGTTGGAGCTCATTAGCCACTGATGACTCCTCTGCCATTTCCAGGAATCAGACTGTTCCTGCAGATTATGGCCAATGACCCCATGTGTCTGCCATGGTGCATGAAATGCAGCCAAGCAGCCAGGGACTGTGTGAGACACAGAGAAAATGACATGCTCAAGAACAGACCTCTGGAAAATCACACACTGTGCAGCACCCATACCCAGCAGCTCCAGTCCTGCCCCGAGGGGCAGCCTGTATCTGTGGATTCATCCTTCCAGAACACAGCAAGGGAGAGGTGGTAGTGGTACAGTAAAATAAGGAAACAGATGGATGAGTTAATGGTAATGACAGCCTAACTGGAGCTTGTTAGAAACCAAGACAATGCAGGATAAGCTGTTGCTAACACACTTGTCAGTAAACTGAAAACCACATTTATTTGAAAAGGATGAATGCACATAAACGCAGACAAGCAGAACTCAGAAAGGAGCTCTGTAAACCGCACTGTCAGAAAGCCCTCTATATTATGAATCCCCTATACACTATGAAAACCCTCTGCATTAAAGACTGCTCTGACACTTTAATCCATTTCTTCAGTATGGATCCCAATAATTTGCTTCTGGAGAGAATACGGACCCCCAAAAGGCATTCAGCCCTACTCTGAGCATACATTGTTGCTTTGTTTGCAGTACAGGTGATGAAACAAGGTGCTGGGATGTGACTAAAAGTAGGGCTGCCAGCTTCACCTTTTGCATTGGAGTGGAACTTGGTCCCTCGCACTGTAGACCCTATTTTCAACTGCGTACAGTGCTGCCAAACTATAACCATTTGGAATGAAATTTTTCATGCCAGGTATCTGCCTCAGGCTGAAGCTTTTGGAGAATGTCCACAAACTCAGCCGTTTCCAATAATGAAGGTAAGGAAAAATTCGTTGTTTTGTCCAAGTTAAAAAACAATTGTGACCTTTTCTTTGAAAAGCTCTGGCACCCCTCTTCCTTGGAGCAAGAACTTGTTAGGGGGTTGCCTTTCATCAGAGATATCCCTTTTGCCCTTCTGAAAATCTGCCTAAATTTGGCTGCATTTTATGTCTTTGGAAAGCTGAATTTGCACATGCTCAGTAGATAACTACGAGATTCCTTTCATCTTAGCAACTGAACCTCTGAAGGTTTCATCCTCCCTGAGCAGGTTTCAACCTAAGTTCAATCAGGTCTTTCCACGCAATTTCAGCCGTAGATTTCCACAGCATACAACAGGGCCAGGCATCTGAAATGAGAGCCAGGAGTCTGTCTCTTTTGCATTCCCAGTGATATTCATTGGGGTGAGACAATGTGAAGAAGAAAATTCCTGTATTCCAAAACAGAAAGGACAAAAGCCAGACATGTGAGTGGTGATGAGGGAGGGGAAGACTCAGAAATCCTCTTTGCAAGAGAAGCAGAAGGAGCAGGGACTCAAGGATGGCACATAAATGGGGAGCAACAGCAAGGAATGAAGATGAGAGTGGTGGCAGGGGGCTGAGGAATATGGTGATTTTGGATGCTGGGTGACATGAAGCAGGTGGAAAGAGAAGGGGGCTGGGGAATCACAGTGTCGCAGAATGGCTTGGGTTGGAAGGGACCTTAGAGATCATCCAGTTCCAGCCTCCCTGCCATCTCTAACTGGATCAGGCTGCCCAAAGACCCATTCACCCTAGTCTTCACTTGAGAGCTTGCTCCATGGAATATGTCACGGAGACCTGTGTCAGCCACATGTGAAATGAATGACCTCAGCCCGTACACCAAAATGAATCTGTATCCTCTACATTAATCTCAACAGTTATTCTGTAAAAATATCACCTCTGAACAATGCTGTAAAAATGAATTAAACACTATGTGTATGTGAGAGCTTGGCCATAAAAAGAGTACCATGAAGAAAAAGCACATTGGGTAATAAGTAACTCTTGACTTAGGGCAGAGTTTGAATAGTGGGACATAATTTTAAAAGTACTTTCATGGTAGAGGAGAGAGTTAAAATTGCATGGATAACTTTAATTCCAGTATTTCCTTACCTGTTTCCTGTTAAGGTGTCACAGTCAGGTGTTACGCATAAAATATTATCTTTTTTGTTATTGTTTGATTTTTTTTGGCACTGCTGGCATTGTCCATGGGAGCTAACTTTGACTTCTCACAGCCCAGCCAGCCAGCCGGATCCTGGGCTGCATCCAAAGCGGCGCAGCCAGCAGGGCCAGGGAGGGGATCCTGCCCCTCTGCTCTGCACTGTGAGACCTCACCTGGAGCACTGCGTCCAGAGGTGGAGTGCTCGGCACAGGAGAGACGTGGGCCTGTTGGAGCGCGTCCAGAGGAGGGCCACCAAAATGATCCGAGGGGTGGAACAGCTCCCTACGAGGACAGGCTGAGAGCTGGGGCTGTGCAGCCTGGAGAAGAGAAGGCTGCAGGAGACCTGAGAGCGGCCTGTCTGTATCTAAAGGGGCTGTAAGAAAGAAGGGGACAGGCTCTTCAGCAGGGTCTGTTGTGATGGGACAAGGTGAAATGGTTTCAAACTAAATGAGGGGAAATTTATGTCCAGAGACCAGACATAGGGAAGAATTTTTTTACAGTCAGGGTGGTGAGGCATAGGCACAGGTTGCCCAGAGAGGTGGAGGATGTCCCATGCCTGGAAACACTCAAGGTCAGAGTGGTGTGGCTCTGAGCACCTGATGGAGCTGTGGGTGTCCCTGTTCACTGCAGGGGAGTTGGACTAGAGGAGATGTAAAGGTTCCTTGCAACCTAAAAAATTTTGTGAGTATTCTATAATGAAAATGCAGAAGAGCAATAGCCATAGATAGTGATGTAAAATGGGACCAGGTGTTGGCATGTGTTTTTTAGAGATGAAAAATCTGAGGCACAAATTGTTAAGAAGTAAAAGTTAAACTAGATTATATCTTCTAGAGGTCTGATTTGGACTGGAGAAAACAGATTCTCTGGAAGAGAGTGTGACCCCGGGAAACTCTTTTTTATATATAGCTTTTTCTTCAAATATATTTTTTTGCTATATTGTGAAAGTTATATAAAACTAGCACATCCATCACCATATCATTAGATTTAATTTCACTTTATAGGAGTTTGCATTTCAACTGGAAAGTTTCTCCTGCAAATTAAGAAGTTATTGAAAATACTGACAAACATTTCTTGAAAAGATCTTATGACTCATGGACAAGTGTGCCCTGTTACAAGGAAGTGCTACAAATATCAACATCTATTTGCCTGAAAGTCCTTTTTATTATATGCTTAGTATATGCTAATGGTTGCTCTGCATTGAGTTGGTCCAAAATAAGCAGAAGAGATTTTGAGCATTACCAACTAGCTCAACATGGATCCCTTATCAGCCCAGACACCAGAGATCCTATTGACGGGTCAGCAAACTGTGTACAAATCTGTGATTTGGAAATGCAGAGAAATACAACGTCCTGCTTGCAATCATGCTGGCAAGAGGTCAGAGCCAGCCTGGAATACTGTTGCATTCTTACCAGGTTGAGGAAACAACACCTATTTCTTATGTTTATTTTTGGGTTATTTTTGAGTGTGTGGGAGGTGCTCAAATATTAGTGTGATGGGAACTACACAAGCAGTGAGGCTGAATAGGTAACACTTCTTTTTTTCTTGTGAGAGACACATCAATATTCAAGAGTAGCAGTAATTTATTAGGCAATTTTTACCTTAAACCACCACCACCAAAGCATCCTTTGTAACTATTATTTCCCAAGAGGTCTGAGGAGGCTTTCAGAGATACTTGTTATCATGTCACTGAGAAAGGGTCATTAACCATGATGAATTTATGCTATTCATCCCTATTTGGACAACCGTCTGTGCTTCTTTTTATCCAGACGACTAACTACAGAGGGGCAACAAGTTCTTTTTTTCTCCGTGTCCTCATTCTTCCAGAGTCAGTAAAATTTTTCAAAGCAGAAGAAGCTCAGAAGTGCAGGAAACTACTCACACCACAGTCTGGAGTGTGGGTTCAGCTTGAGTGAATATTCAGATGCTTCTCCAAAGCTTATCTGGCCTAGCCAAAACCTCCTGAATTTACAAAATTGGGCTGGGCATTTTATGAGAACAGGATCTCTTACAGGATTTTCAGTATTTCCTCTACTGACTAGAAAATATCATGAGATCAAGTTGGAAATCAAAATAATTTCTTTTGATTCTAGAATAGGTCATAATGCTTCCAGATCCTAAAAAGATTCAAAGTGAAGCGGCCTGTAGAAATTGTTTGAAGGTTGAGGAAGATGACTCCTTTTATTTTGCCCTCCTTTATCTACTTTACTCTTCATCAGTGGCATTCAGAGAAACTCTACCCTTGGCAGACGTATTTCCCATTTCAAGCACAACCCTCCCTTTGCTCTGACATTGCCTTGCTGCTGCAGCACCTTCTCTTGAAATAAATTATTAAGAACTTGTAAATTCTGTGCCAGAAATTATTCTTCAAAAGGTCAGGCAGATCAAATGACTTCCACATCAGCTCAAAGCCACTCCATCAAAAATGAGATGAAAGCACTGGTGTGTCTGACCCTCATTCCAGTCATGCGTCCCAGGTTTCAAAGGCCACCCTTTGTTTTTGAGGTTAAGGGTGTAGTCAGCTACCTTGAAGCTCTCTGTAGCAAAGGTTTTCCTATGAGGCTGATTGTCTGTCTGCTCTTTTGAGCACATAGGTCAGGTCTCTAGCATTCACACCCATTCGGGTGGCCTTTTTACTGTGCTCACAGCTGAGCAGGATTTATCTCTGCAGCCTGCAATGTGGCAGGAACTGAAATGCCATCTCGCAGCAATTAAGCTTAGAAAGAGACATGGCTAACACTGTTTTGCTGATGAGCAGAACAGCATCTGCATCCCACCACTTGTTACATCTTCACTTTGCACACACCACCCTCTCTCCCACCAAACATTTCAACAGCAAAGGTTACTTGCAGTTCTTAGAAGCTCTCCGCAGAAGAAGTGCTTTTCCTGGTGCTGTCTGTGAGAAGGAACACAGCCACTCTGAAGGCTGAGGACACATGAAAACGTAGATGCCAAGAGTGGTGGAGGCCAACCTCGCTGTGACCCACAAGATGGGGCCAGGAAGTCTGCAGTGGCTGCTCATACCTTCTCTGTCTTCCTCTTTTCAGTTTGCTTTTGTTATTTGTTTCTCCCCTGGTCGGTGGTTGACTCTGATGACAAAGTTGTCCCTTCAGTGACCCAGGAGATGGTCAGAACCCAGTGGTCATCTGCTCTGTACACAGGCTGTCACGTTCTCCTGTCAGTGCTGACGGAGGTTAGGGAAGGTGATCAGAACAGGGCTGCTTTTACTCCTGTATTGCCAGCTGGGCATGCTGCAAGGAACCACACGGGTGCGTGTACATACAGCCCTTCTGGGAGGCAGTAGCAGCAGTATTAGAGCTTTTTCACACTCCAAAGAAAGCCAAAGTCAACTGCAAAGAATAAAACACAGTGGCTGTGACTAGTTTGGAGAAGAAGTGAGCTCTGGCCAGGCCTGGACAGCATCCATACATCACAGTTAGAGAAACTGCAGCATTGCCACAATGAGAAGCAGCAGTGACTGACCCCACAGAAGAAGTTAATGTGTCAAAGGTGCTTGAATATCCTGCTCTGAACTACAGCTTTTCATTCTTAAAATACTACTCAGTCTTAAAACTTGCAGAGATTGAGGAATTTGAGAGGAGAAGTCTCCCAACATCAAACATGTGAGAGAAAGTTCACTGTTCATTTTAATGCATGCCATAGGGTATAACAGTACAGAGACACTGCAGGTGATCTGCAGTCCATCTACAGCAGCTTCATCTGCATTGCCTATGGAGACACTCCTGCAGGATGGAGGTGAGGGTACAGACTGTACTCAACCATGCCTTGTAATCAGTGCAGTGGAACAGCAAACTAAGACTTCATAGCAGTGACATGTTGAAACTCAAAAACATGGTGCAGCATTTGGGAAGACACTTTGATAGAGAAGGTGTGGTGATGTAAGATGAGCAAGTTGCCATGGGTTTAATTCTACTCTCACACTTGTACACTAAGTTTTCCTTTCCAAGCCAACAGAGCTAGATAATTATATACATATATATTTATCTATGTCTGTATGAGTACAAAAGTAACAGGGATCTTTGGGCAAGAAGCGTTTGAAAGTAATGCAGGAATCTCCCTTAAGTCACTGGACAGATCTCCACCAGTGCAAATATGAGGCCAATGATACCAGCTCAGTTTTTTGACAAATAAATTAGAACAATAGAATTATACTGACTTGTTGTACACACTCGTGAGATCAGCATTGAGGATTTGTGCCAAAAGAAAGATGATAAAAGTGTTTACAAAAAATATCTGGGGAATTATTCAGTGAAAAAAATACATCTTTGCTGTAAAATGGCCACACCAATCTATGGAACCTATAGATAGCATCTAATGCTCAATGCTGAAGCAATATCTTTGAAATTCGGGGTGATTACTCTTCCACTTAGGTGTTAAGGACACAGGTAGTTGGATACCAAAGTTGTATTCAAATTCCTTTCTGCTGTCACATTCTGGTATGACTCAGGCTGTCAGAGAGATGCAACATCTGCTGCACATGGTGTTGTCATTTGTAAAAAATGTCATCACTGAGCAAATATTTGCTGGCCACAACAGGGCCTCAGGTCAGATATATGTGGGCATGGTGAAGTCTCAGTGAAAGAGCTGCATTCTTACCCTTCCAAAAGTTGAGATGTGAGTGCTATAAATATGTATGTCTCTCCTGCAAAGATTTTTTTCAAAGAGAAGGAACTGCTTCCCTCCAAAGAATTCTCGGCAGAGAAAAGACAAAGTTTAAGCAAGGAAATACAAGTCAAAAAAAGCAGAAGCATAAGAAAAAAGGGAAGAAAAATGCAGAAACTTCACTGTGAGCTTCAAAGAGAGGTGGAGATGTAGGAAACTTTACAATAGGTATTTTCTGCAGTTACCCTCTCTGTTAGAGCCCAAAGACCTCTTCAGCAAAGCAAGAAGCCCATCGTTTCTGCTGAGATCACACAGGGGCACTCAGTAGTAAGAGGAGCTCAGAAGGCACAGGTACACTATCACGGGACAGCCAAGACTTCTCCTTAACAAAGCTATATTGCAAGAACATCTAGAATACACAAATAAATACCTGCAAGACTCAAACAGAGGGGCAAGGAAGAAATTAATCCAGTGGAAGGATGCCCCTATGTATCCTCCTTGCCAAACGTCTGTCTCGTGTCCTCCTTGCCTTCAGAAATGCTTCTCCTGGTCAGATCACCTTGGCAACAAACAGACCAACCATTTTAAGGATCCAGGTGAATTTTTGGGAATAGTATTTTCTGTGCCCTCAGATGGCTAGCAAGCTTTTTTTTATGGTAATGTTTAACCAGGACCTTTTCACTGTGAGCTGATTATTAACATGGATTTCACACCACTGAGAGAATGTGCAAAGTCTACAAAGAAAGACATTGTCTGCTTTGTTTAACAAATGACATTATTTCCCTTCTGCCTAGCAACCCATAACAGGGCCAGAGGATTTGTAACAGGGAGCTATTAGGACAGAGCATTTCAAACTAGTAAACAGGTCTCATGCTTTCATTGCACTTCAGCTTAGCCAAGAACTTGAATAAAAAAAATAAACTCAAATACTTACAGTTTCATCAGGACTATAAGGAAATACATCTTTCAGTGGTGTTTCAAAATACATTTTTTTGGAGAACAATTAATAACTTGAGTCTTTCCAAAATAATGGAAGCTTTATAGAATACTTACATCGTTCTGTGCAGACAGTAAGATTGTTGCCTTACCATGATGTTAATTTTCATAGTGAGGAATAAAATAATAATGTGATCATTTTCTCTCATTTCTTCATAGTGACCATAATTCTCTTTACATCTCTGATATGCTGAAACTAAAAGAACATCTGCATTTTAAAACTTCCTTATTTGAATAAAGTTACTTAGACTTGCCTACAGCCAAGCCATATGAGTTAGGTTCTGTCATTCATGGAGAGAAGACAACAAGATGGAAGAAAGAGGTGGGTTAAAGATTATAGCTGTCTTCCTGGACCCAGCAGTAGGTCTTGTGCATGTAGTACAGTTAGGAAGCAGAGAGAGGGACATTTCTATAATATTAATTTATCAATCTAGAATGGCTTAATGAGCTGATAATGCATAAGTGAGACCAGAAAGGACATCAGGGAGCAGCAAGAGGTGGATATCTTGCATATGATGTCAAGGTAGACCTAAGAGTAACAAAAAGGCCACCAGAGAAGTGACAGTACTAGCAGTCCCATTCCACAAGACCAGGGTGAGTAGTCAGGTTGGCCACAGCCTAGGGATCACCAGACAGGTCCATGGTGATGAGGCAGGGCCAAGGCCAAGTCAAGAAGTCAGCCAGATCCAGTTGCCCATTTACTGGCCATGAGCCCAAGCACCCAAGCCCAAGCAGATACAGTACAAGGCTGCAGAGCACTTTGGTGCATGTGAGGCATGGATGACATAAAGAACAATTGTGCTTTCCCAGCTTCTTCCCGGAATATAAAGGACAGAAAAGATTAACTATATTCACTACCTCTCTAAGATACTTAAAGACCTAAGAAGAAGCTTCTATCAGTGAGGCTTAGAAACTCCAGCTGCAGGTGGTGCTTGGTGTCTCCATAGAACTCACTGCCAGCAGATGCTGTGTCACGTGTGAATTGTTCATCTTAGGGGGAGACCAGACGAGTACAATGAAGAGAAATCCACTGAGGGTTACACAGAAAACACAACAAGCTTAACAATTTCCTGGGCTGAAGCCAGAGGTTAGAAGGCTGCTTCAGAGAAACATCCTATTTGCTTTTCCTGTATTTGCTCTTCCCTGTCTATTACTTACAACCACTTTGGAAACAGGACACCGAGCTGGAAGAGAACTTGGTCTGACCTGGGACAGATGCTCTGATGAACTTCCTACTCATCCTAAAGGACCAGCTTCATCCCTTTTAAACTGGGAGAAATTCAGGCTTCCTGCGCATTTATTAGAGAGAGAAATGAACCTCAGAATGGCTCAGCCAAGAATCATCTTCTTCCATTCATCCTGTAAAGACCAATTCCTCAGATTCCTAGTGCTATGCAAAATGAATCTGGGTCCTAATTCCCCTGGATGCTTTGCTGTAAAAGTAAGGTGATAAAACATGAGTTTTGAAAGTCCTTGTTTCTTTGAGAACTACTCATGAAAGTTTAAAAACTTAATTTTCTCAAATAATTGCAAAACTGGGCATGTTTTCAAAGATATTTTAATGTATATGTCCCCTACTTTATTTTCCATATATAACAAGTAGGTTATAAACAGGTATAACCCTGTGAAATGTCACACAGCCCCTTCTACTGGTATTGTTTCTGCTTCTTGTATCACTCTGCCAAAAAATCAGGTTCCTCTTTTACCCCTGTCCAACTAAGCAAACTGAGCTATGATTCTGTGAAACTTTGTTAGGGGCAGGCAAAACAAAGTCCCAAACAGTAACAGGTCTCCCTGCAAATGACCTATTCCACTTTTCCAAGCTTGAGCTGTCTGTACCCAGAAGTCCATAAGACATTAGAAAGTGGCCAAAAGCAGTTAGAAAAATCCTACAGCACACACACTTACACACAGGCAAGGCAGCAAATACAAATACTATATGAACAGTCAAATCAAAACCACTTTCATTTCATTGTAAATGAAAGCCATTGCTGCCATACAGCACAAGATGGCTTTGAATTTTCTAGTTGTCTCTTACAAGCTGGGAAAATCTGTGTCAGTATTTTTCTACAGTTTAAAATTTTTGAAACTTCTTTAAAAGGAATCCTGAATGCTCCATTCTACATATGCTCAGGCAGCAGTAATTTTGGATGAGAGAATATGTTAAAACTAATTGCAAAAGAAAGATTTTGTAGATACAAATATAGGTATAGATTTCCCAGGTAACTAGCATTAGAACAAGAGTTAAAGCCTCAGGTTGCACTAGTGGAGGTTCAGGTTGGATGCTACGAAAAATCTCTTCTCTAAAGGAGTGGTGAGGCACTGGCACAGGCTGCCCAGGGAACTGGTGGCGTCACCATCCTTGGAAGAGTTCAAGAACCATGGAGATGCGGCTCTGAGGGTAACGGTTAGCAGGCATGGCGAGGATGGATTGGGGTTGGACTGGATGATCTTAGTGGTCTTTTCCAACCTTAATGATTCTGTGATTATATGATTGTCTCTCTACGTATAGATATATAAGATAACATAACAACAAAGCAAAACAAAAGGTTGACATATGTTTGAAGGAACTCAATACTCAGAACTCAGATTAAAGTCTACACAAGTAGTAAAACCTGTGGTATCTATCTGATAATTAAACAATACAATTAATTTTTCATTAAAGGTATCATATCTATGTACAGGGATGTAGAGCATGCACATACATGCGAAGTGGCACTGAACTTCGCTTCTGTCCCCCCACATCACATGGATTCTGTGATTATTTTAACAGCACCATTTGTTTTTCCTTATTTCCATTGTTTAATTGGAACAAAAACAACTTGCAGCCTCACTCGCAGAAATCGTAAATCTCCCAGTTCAGCAGAGTACTCAGCCGAATTGTGTTGGAGCTCCTGGGCTGCATGAGAACTCAGGCAGTCCAGGAAGTGTTTACACAGATAAGAGATTTGCAGTGAGAGGGGAAAAAAATAAAAAAAGTTCAGGGTTCACATGGGATTTCAGTTATTCATGGGCTTGGAGCAGAACGTGGGTTGCAACGAGGGCAGCGTTGCACCAGGATGATCAGCTCAGGAGACGTGAGCACCTCGCACACAGCCTAGAAAGAGTTAAAGAACCACACAGTGAGTTGCGTGGCCTGCAAACAAAAGCTAAAGAAAACAAAAAGCAATAATTTATCCCCCAGAAGTCATCGATTTCCCCTATTCTCACACCAAGCACTGCAGCCCACAGCAGGAAATCCGGACTACCTGAAGCTCGCAAGGATTGCCTGCTGCACTGGGTTGGTGCAGGATGTGCGGGGGCCTCGTGCAGGCAGAAGGAGCCCTGCAGAAAGGGCAACATGAGAGAGACCCTGCTCCTCGCTGCTTTCCTGCTGGAAGTGAGCAGGAAGAGAGCCAGAATTTAAGGTGTCAGGGTACTGAGAGCCCGGGTTCTAGGACAGTGACGTTACACAGCATATGCAGCAGACAAAATAGGACTGATGACTCACTCTAAGCTGTTAAAATATCGTATGGAAGCTTAGTGTCAAAAGACTTTTAACTAATTAGAGGAATACTTCATCTAAGTTTCTGAATGAAGTTGCTCTGAGAAACACTGTGAAGTTGCTGGACCTCATGTGAGCCCAGTGACAAGGGCTCCTGTTCTGCTTGCACGAGCAGAGCGAGTAATTCAATTAAATGCAAGTAATACAGGATGTTTCCTTAAGCACGCCAGGAGACACACTGTGATCCTCAGAAGGAAGGTGCTGAAGGAGCACAAAAATTGCATAAATTCCTGATTTCACGGTCACTGCAAAAGTTATTAAGAGCTAGGTAAACAAAGTTATTTTCCCTGTAGCATGAATGAAGCAGGAACTGAGAGGCTTAGTTTGATTTAAATTGTGGCAAAACACTCACAAACCATGCTAAGGACTTAGGCCAAGCAGTTACAGTGCTTTCAGAGCACAGCTCCTGAGCCAGGTTGCCTTGTCAGATCAACACTGGGAGTCTTAAAGGTCACAAATGTAAGGCTGCCCAATGCTTTTCGAGAGTGAAGGTTGAAGTCAGTGTTGGCTGTACAGTGTGGATGAATACAGAAGGTCTGGAGATGGCATCAAGGCCTGGCCTCTTGGTTTTTGTAATTAGATAGCACAACTGCAAAAGCAAGATTTCCATGATTGCTACTTCTACACAGCAAACCTCTATTCAGGCTATTCAAGTATTTGCACTAAGCAACTATCAAATACAGTCCAGAAGAGATAACTGGGGGACAATAGGGCTGGAAGCAAAATCCCAGGACAGGAAATACATGTTTAAAGTGCAGGTGCTGTATCTGACTGACCAGGGACATAGATTGAGTTATTATAGACAACATGCTTAATTCAATGTACAGCTGCAGACAAGAGCTGCTTTTGAGATGATACCAAACATGTTGCACTTCTACATTTAAAGTGACAGAATTTAATCTGATCAATTTAGAGTATGCTTTTAGGGGTCCTCATGCTGGGAATCCCATGTTATAGTTTTCCCAGATGTGTCTCACTTTAGTTGGCTCCTTTATTAATACAGATCATAGAATCATAGAATCATTAAGGCTGGAAAAGACCACTAAGATTATCGAGTCCAACAATCAACCCATCACCACGATCCCACTAACCATGTCCGTCAGTGCCACATCTCCATGGTTCTTAAACACCCCCAGGGACGGTGACTCCAGCACCTCCCTGGGCAGCCTGTTCCAGTGCCTCACCACTCTTTCTGAGAAGAAATTTTTCCTAATTTCCAACCTGAACTTCCCCTGGAGCAACTTAAGTCGTTTACCTCTTGTCCTGTTCATCTAATGCAATTGCTTGTTATCCATGACACCCTCTCAAAGGGCGCTCATATTCCACCACCAGACTTCCACAGCCTTTGTTTTGTCTTTTGATGGAACCAGACATTGGAAATTACCAGGCACCAAATTACTTCTTGGTTCCCTTCATGTTGCTCCTCTTTGTTAGCTCTGGGCAATGGGGCAACAAAACCTGCCCTCACCTTCACTCATTTCTCCTCTTGCAAATGGAGTTGGTGCATTCTTTCCAGCCCCTCCCAAGTAAGACTCAACAAAGTGTCCAACAGAGAGTCACCAATGTGATGAAGGGGCCAGACCGCCTCTCTTGTCAGAGGCTGAGGGAGCTAGGAGTGTTCAGCCTGGGGAAGAGGAGGTTCAGGGGGAACCTCATCAATGTGCATAATTACCTGAAAGGAGGGTGCAAAGAAAGAAACGGGCTCTTTCCAGTGGTACTCAGTGCCAGGACAAGAGGCAAAGTACACAAACTGGAACAACAAGATTCCATCTAAACATCAGGAAGCACTTCTGTGCTGTGCAGGTGACAGAATGCTGGCACAGGTTGCCCAGAGTCTGTGGAGTCTTCTCCTTGGAGATCACCAAAGTCACCTGGACCTGGTAATGGGCACCCTTCTCTGGGTGGCTGTGCTTGAGACCAGTGGATCCAGAGGTCCTGCCAACCTCAGCCATTATGTGATTCTGTGTTTCTGTGAAGCTAGGAGTCAGCTCCTTGCTCACTACATCCATCCTGGAGATGGTTTGTTTGTTTGTTCTGCTCTAGTGAAAGAAGCCTCTGTGGAAGGGACAAAAGTTAGTGTTTGCCCAAGGCTGGGAAGCATCAACAGCTATGCCACAGCTCTTCTGTGTTGCTCTGGACAAAACAGAGCTGAGCTCGGCAGAACAAGTCATCTCATTTTTGTGTTAAAGAGCCCCCAGCCTGAATATTCAGGCAACAACATGCTGCTCCTACCACTAACATCACCCTGCAACTGACTGTGTTCATTGGCATGCTCGCCTGTTTATTTAGGTGTGTGACAGGCTTCCGTTGTTATTTGGATCAGACCTGCCTCATTATGTTCATTCCAAGCACTGCTTGCGTGCTGTTTTGTAGACATCTCCTAGACATGCAGGGCACCAAGGGGATTAAAAACACTCATCCAAATGTTTTCCCAGAGGTTGGTGCGAGAAAGAAATGTTCGTATTGACCTCACAGACTTGGGATACAGATCAGATGCACTCAGAATGTGGAGAGAGCTAAGGCTTGGTGTGATGAAGAGAGAAAATTACACTCCACAGGATTCCAAACTGGAGACTTGGAGATTTCTTTTCTGGAGACTCGGTGTTATTTCCTCTACCACAAGACCAAGGATAACCGGCTCTGTGCAGTCTGCAGCCTACAAAGGACACTGCAATAAAACAACCTACATGCTATCAGTATAATGAAAGTATCACCTCCCCATCCTCTCTGATCTGCTCATGGCAGTTGTGTGGGTGAACAACCAAGGGCAGGTTTAGCCAGACATTTGTTGGGAGTGAGGATCAACTATGGTGGGTCTGGTGGTCCTGGTGGAGCTCATCAGTACCAAGCAGTGGTTGAAACAGCACACTGAACACTTAAAGAAATCACTTGAGCATGAATGTAAGCAGGGCATGGGAAGAGGAATACAGAAGTATATCTTTAGTAGGTGCAGTTAATATCAGCAGGATGGGTTATAACTTTACACTTGGAAAGAAAAAGCAGGGACTACGTGTCTGCTCTTGTTGAATGGATGCAAAACAGCAGTTCACCCCACGGAAAGGAGCAAGATGACATGTAATAAACATGACATTCTCCACACCCCCAATTTGGGAGAAAATTAGATTAGTGGGGGTAAGAACTTACATATAGTTGACTTAACACTCTTATCCTTCGACCAGCATAGATTAAAGGTACTTGCTCACTTTCCTCACTGCATATGTACAATCCCAGATCTGCCATTATCAACTCTTGAAAAGAATTAAATATTACTTGCATTATATGGTCAGGTAAGGTTCATGCTATTTTTGGATGAAGACAGGGTGCAAAATCCATAAATGACTTCATTAAGAAAACAAAGATTTACAAAAGAATTTACTAACACACGGGCGATGATTGCAAGAGTGCAGAGTTCTACTCCCAGGGCCAGTTGGGCATGGGACATTGGAGGCTTTTTGTTTTGCTTCTAACAAGAAGTAATTCCACAAGTAGAAATCATGTTTATGACCCTTTTCATAAGCCTTTAAAGCTACTTGTTTCTGTTGGACACTAAACAGGATTTTGGCAAAGGAGTGACAAAGGAATAAGCTTAACACTCGGCGAAAAGCACTGTAAGAACAGGATAAAACCTCTACATCTTTTGACAATTATTACCCTGAAACAGGTTATTCCAAGGAACGATCCTGAGCAGTAACCATCTGCACTGACAACTATTACTAATTCATAGGCACTTAAATGGAGGTATCATTTCAACTTCAGCCCTTTCCAAAATCAACATTCACCAAGCTCTTGTTGAAATCAGCAGGCACAGAGCCAAGACTGCGCATTCATACCAGTAAATTCAGCTCCACTGAGCTGAAGGTCTACCATGACCTGAAATTAGAGTTTTTCACACATGGCTGAAGTCTGGTGAGATGTGGCACTGAAACATAGATGACTCTATGTCATCATTTGTTGTACCACTGACTTACAGTGTTACTGTTTTTCAGTTCTAGTAGCAACAGCTGACAAACCTATTTTGCTTCTCCATTTCACATCCACCTTATAGATTCCTATTGATTATCCTTTGTTGAATTAATAGTGTTATGAAACTAGTACAAAACAAAAACAAATGAAAAAAAATATTTTATAAGTGGCAAGTCAGATACTTCACATTTAACATCACATCTTTGAGATACATGGAGGAATGAACTGAGCTGCAAAATATGCTCCTGTTCAGTCTTGACTTTGACAGATTACACTAGGACAATCAGGTCATATTTTACATTGACTGTGTCACATGTGGAATCCATCCCTGCACCTCAGCTTTCCCCGAAGCCATAGAATGGACTACTTTCCTCAGCTGTTTTCTTACATCTAGCTGTATAATGTAGGCACAGGACTCTAAAAGCAAGTACTTCACTTCCGGGCAGGTGCTTGGTCTTCAGCCAAACTGAAGCCCAGCTGCCACATCTTTCTCCAGGTTTCACCAATTCCACCACTCTGTCATCCAGGCTCGAGGTACCATCCTTGTACCTTGCCTGTTAACACCCCACAGGATGCGGATGGACACTTTCCCAGGAGTTCCTTCATGGAACATAAAGCAGACATATCTCTGTTCATCCCAAAGCCCTGGCAAGAAGTACCCCAGCCCTTCCACTGCACTGCAAGCTGCACACAAGGGGTGAAGATGTTGTGTACTATAGTAGCAAGTGGCCAGTATATTCTCCATTGCTTTCATAAGATTATAATGAATCAAAACTTTATTTAAAAGCTTCTCATTTATCATCCCATTTCTTTGTTTTTTTCCATGAAGACTCACGTACTGACTTAGTTTACACAAAGAACTGTTAAAAAAATACTGCATTGAGATCTGTTATGGATTTCTCTGCTGCCAGGAAATGAAGTGTGAAATGGCAATAAAATCAGAAAGCACAGCATGCGTTGCAAACCCTGCTCTCAGTGGCCTGCTTCAGCTCCCTGCATGGTGGAGACTGAGATCTGCCAGAGGGCTGATGGTCTTACCTCACAGGGTGCTGGGATCATCTGCCTCTGTGTGTTTCTACCTCAGGAGCCTGCAGCATGGATTACTGGGATACCCGATTTTCTACCTCCCAAAGCTTCTGTTGTTGCAGTGAGATAGGGTAAAGAGAAGGAAGGTCCACAAGCAATTATATTTGTACCACTTCACTGAAGAAAAAGTACAATTTAGGGTCGTAGAAGTTAGGGCAGTTAAGGATTCTTGACCACTTTTGGATTTCTTCAGTTTAAGGCAATGTGAGTGAACAGCCTGTTTACCTGTTGGATATTATGCAGTGCTTTCTGGCTTGCAAGGACCTACTGTTCCACTGTTCAAGGAAATAAATCACTGCACTGAGAACAATATTGAGATACAGAGAAGGACCTTGACAGTCTGTGAACAAAAAGTTCTCCCAGACCAACTAAAACTGCCAAGCATTACCAGCCAGGCTAACGTGACATTTTCGGGCTCCACCAATGTTTGCCAACAGTAGAAGAAAACTTCATCTCTTCTTTACAAACAGAGTGCAGTAGAGAGAAAATTGTTATCACTCCAAATGGTTTTATTTTAGGGCTTCTGTGGTTAATACTTAGACTACATTGTCAATCCCAGAATACCAGCACAGCATAAGGGAACAGTCTATTATCAGTGATTTTCAGCCTGGATCATCAGCTTTGATCAATTATTTCAGTGGTAGTCAGTTCACATGTTAAAGAAATCAATTTTCCAATTAAATTCCATCCTGTTCAGCAAGGGAGAGGGAGTGGAGAAACAAGGAATATGGCAGGGAACTAGATTCCTCCTTTCCCAAAATTTGACTTCCATAGGTCCCTCCACCATGGTTTCTGTGATTTCTCCATAGCATAGCTTCTGCAGGGGTGCCTCCTGCCTCTCACTTTGCTTTTGAGAACTCTGAATTACAACTTTGTATAATTTTTGAATTGTATTTTGCACAGCCTTTCTGCTGTCTTGGGAGCACTTGGTCATCCTCAAAGCAAGGGCTAAAAAATCTACAGTTTCAATGAAAAAAAATAAGAGCTATAACAATTGGTAGCACCACCAGTCCAGTGCCAATATGAAGTGCCTTAGGATTAACCTGTGCCTTACCCTGAAAACCCATGTGCCAGTGAATAATCTTTACAATACTCTTCTATCACCAAGTAACGTGATGCAGAGCTCACAACAAGTTGCATCTCTTCCTGACAACCCACACTTATTTTGCTGTTGATTCCAGGCTGGAGAGCTGGTGGAATGCATTCTTGCAAAGCCTAATCTTAAAACCATTGAGAGTTATACAAAGTTTTGGATCAGTCCTCCATCCTAATTCTAGAACTGGGCAGATGGCAGAAAGCAAAGTGTATTCTAAGAGAATGTACTGGAATGCCATACAAAACAATAATGAGTAAAATTTGTTTTCATACTGAAACATTTAATATGCATGACATACGCTACACAATTACTCACATTCTTAAAATGAAATGGATAAATGTTTCCAGAAGGCATCATCTTCTAAAAATTCTTTCAAGTATATGCCAAAGGAAGAAAAAAAAAAGCTACTAAAAGTTCTGTACAGAACATACCATTATTGTCTCCAAATCTATCAGATGTGCTTTCATGAAAATTAAAGTCAGGTTAAAAGAGAGGCATCCAAAATATATTTTTTTTGTAAGGGTGGGGAGAAGCAAGAATCACGTAAGACCACTGTTTCACGTGAGACATTCTGTTTCCATTAGAGAAGGGCTGTGGACAAGAGCTTCCAAAATATATTTTATCTGTATTTACAATTTCATTCAATATTTAGTTTAGGTTAGATAAGATGAAGTATTCCACAGAGGTGAGTAAAACTGTATCCTGTTAGCATACCTAGCAACACCAAAATCTGTTCACTTTTTGAAAATGTTCTTACCTTCTAGGTTTACAGAACAAAAGCCAAAAAACTGACCATTTGTTTTCTGATCATGTTTCTATTACCAGTCCATTCCTCTTGCATGCATGGCATGTGAAGCCATCCCAAACCCACTGCAGTCCAAAAGCCTCCCCTGGGTCCCCTGCATATGTCTCTTCAGTCATGAGCTCTGTATCTTCTTCCATGTGGGTGCAGAAAATTCACTCTGATTTTGCTGGTTTAAGAGCCTGGTGCTAACTTCATGCTGAAAATGATCTGTCATTATTCCACCATCACTGTAGCTGTCTATTTCTCTGACTAATCATGTGAAAAAAATGCTATTATTACTTTCTTGTCTATTAAATGCTAGGCATGCAACAGACACTGATTAATTATATTTACAGTTGGTGTCCTTCAGGGGACAGCACTGGCACTGGCACTCTTTAATATCTGCATGAACTACACAGACAGTGGGATGGAGTGCACCCTCAGCAGTTTGCAGACGACACCAAGCTGTGTGGTGCCCAAGGGACAGGATGCCATCAAGAGAGACCTAGACAGGCTGAGCAGTGCACCCAGGTGAACCTCCTGAGGTTCAACAAATCCAAGTGCAAGGTGTTGCACCTGGGTCGGGGCAACTCCAACTGCCAGTACGAGCTGGGGGATGTAGGGATAGAGCACAGCCCTGCCAGAAAGGACCTGGGGGTACTGGTGGAACTGGTGGATGGCAGCTGGGCATGAGCCAGCAGTGTGCCCTCACAGCCCAGCCAGCCAGCCGGATCCTGGGCTGCATCCAAAGCGGCGCGGCCAGCAGGGCCAGGGAGGGGATCCTGCCCCTCTGCTCTGCACTGTGAGACCTCACCTGGAGCACTGCATCCAGAGGTGGAGTGCTCGGCACAGGAGAGACGTGGGCATGTTGGAGTACGTCCAGAGGAGGGCCACCAAAATGATCCGAGGGGTGGAACAGCTCCCTACGAGGACAGGCTGAGAGCTGGGGCTGTGCAGCCTGGAGAAGAGAAGGCTGCGGGAGACCTGAGAGCGGCCTGTCTGTATCTAAAGGGGCTGTAAGAAAGAAGGGACAGGCTCCTCAGCAGGGTCTGTTGTGACAGGACAAGGAGAAATGGCTTCAAACTAAATGAGGGGAAATTTAGATTGGATATAAGGAGGACATTCTTTTACAGTCAGGGTGGTGAGGCACTGGAACAGGTTGTCCAGAGATGCAGTGGATGCTCCATCCCAGAAGGCATTCAAGGTCAGGCTGGACCAGGCTCTGAACAACCTGATGGAGCTGTAGATGTCCCAGTTCATTGCAGGGGAGCTGGACTATGTCTTTTAATGGTCTCTTCCAACCCAAACGATTCTATTATTCTATCATTCTATCATTCTATGTCCTACTTTCAGGCTGGGATTATATCTAGGTTTTACAATAAAACAAAGACTCTGGCTATCACCCATTCACTATTACTACATCTATTTTTGAGTGGCAGTGATTTCAGACAGCACCCTGGCAATATTTCAAGACTCCTGGTCCAGGAATCTTCAAAACATGGGCACTGCCAAGGTGCTGAGTACAGGTAGGCACAACTGAGCAGCAGCCAGGAGAAAAGCAGACCTTGCAGTGTGCCAGCTGCTGTGGATACAGACATCTGTACAAAACCAGGCAGCAATGCACAGCCCCATGCCCTGGACAAGTCTCAGGAAGCTGGAGACTGCAGGTCTTGATGTAGGTTCCACTCTTAAGTTCATGCACCCAAATCATTCATAGGATGTTTGTTCTGTTTGCTGTCTCTAGTTGTTTTTTTCCTTGATTTCTGCTTGAGGCTCATTTCTGCAGCTGATTTTCCTCCCTTGCTACAGCGGTTCACATCTTTTTCCAGGGATGCTTTCCTCTCCTTTTCTGTTTCTTCTTTTTCCACTTACATAGTCTTCATTTATGCAGCAGTGGCCACTTTCCCATCATTCCAGGTATCAATTGCAGCAGCGACAGGCTGCCTATGCTTCCAGATGAACACAAATGGATAACACAAGCAACTTTGCATTTGTAATTACTCAGTCACTGGTAGGAGACATTACAGGTGATGTTAAACCATCGGGAAGGAGCATTGTCTCCTGCTCTGAAGTGCTGGGCCACACAATCCGTCAAACTTCCTACCCTTAGCGGTACAGCCATTCATGCAGCTGATGACATGCCCAAAATGTTGGAGGAATCAAGGACCCATAATTTTCCTTCAACTTTTCTCATTGTAAAAACGCCATGTAACATTTCTTCAATATTTTCTATCGCTGAGATGACTCCTTACACACTAAATTCCATTTAAGTAACTGTTTGCAAAATGCTGACCCACTCAGTTTTTACTGCGTGTCATCCAGACCTGTTGCCTGTGAAGGGTTCTAGATGCAATACCTCCCTGAACTACACTGTTCATTATGACCAATGGTTGGACTGCTGCAGTTCAAACATAACTGCTCACAGAAAGAGCAGTAAAATGTCTAGTATCAAATAGCAATTGGCAGTTTCTGCTAAAAACCAGATCTCTACTTCATCACTGGAAGTTTCAGAGGTAATTTTGCAGAAGACATGCAGAGAAAAACAACTTGTAATGCAAAAACAATTTACTAAAAGCTGCTAACTGTAAAATAATCAAGAACATCCATCCTTCCTCTGCTGGTAGTTAGACTCACTGACTTTTAGATCACTTTGACTACAACCCGAGATAGAAAAGCATTATAAATGTTCCACATTGCCACTCAACCGAGGTGTGAAAAGTCTGAGCAAACATCAGCTTCATCACTAAAGCTTTGTTCTCAGACACATAGGTCCAAATTTGTACAAGGGCTTGCAATTCAGGAGAGGTTCAGATTGGATATCAGGGAAAGGTCCTGCACCAGAGAGTGGTGGGCATGGAACAGGCTGCCTAGGGCAGTGGGCACAGCCCCGAGCTGCTGGAGCTCAAGGGATGTTTGGACACCACCCTCAGACGCTGGGTTTGGATTTTGGGTGGTCTTTTGTGCAACCAGGAGTTGGCCTCAGTGATCTTTGTGGATCCCTTCCAACTTGGGATAGTCTATGCTTCTCTGATTATTTATTAGTTATGGTGTGAGACATCCAAATATATGTCTTTGGTCTTGAGAATGCAGCTATGGCAGAGACTGGTAAACTAATATTCAGGTCTCCCTCCTTGGAGAACAGTCTTTGTGAAGAAATCTAGAAAAATAATAAAGAGGGTTACATCACAGCTCATTTACTATCTGCATATTCTCATCATATATCCTTTCTGATTTTGTTGACGTCACTCAGCTGTGCAGGCCAGCAGTGTGCACAGGGTGGACAGGCTCCCCACATCCCTCTGAATGCAAGCATCTGAGTCCAGATTCCCTGCTAGAGATTTGATGAGACAAGAGGCAAAGGAAGTACACTCTCCTTGCTGAATCCATACCAAGTATCAAAAGATACTTCCAAGTCATGTATCATAGAATCATAGAATGGCTTAGATTGGAAGAAACCTGAAAGTGCATCCAGTTCCAACCTCCTGCCATGGACTGGTTGCCCCCCAGCAGCTCAGGCTGCCCAGGGCCCCATCCAACCCAGCCTTGAGCAGCTCCAGGGATGGGGCACCACAGCTCTCCAGGCAGCAATGCCAGTGCCGAAACACCTCCTGAGTAAAGAATTTCACACTAACATCTGATTTAAATCTCCCCTCTCTTAGTTTAAAGCCATTTCCCCTTGTTCTATCACCATCAAACTATTAGACATTTGACAGTGCCTGATAACTTTAGGCACTTACGAGTCAAACAGATACTTTAAAACCTTTAGGAGATTTGAACTTTGTCACTAGGTACACACAGTCAACCTGCTTCATACTTCTGTGTCTTTTCATGGATCCTTAGCTCTTCTTCCCTGCATATTTTCTCCTTTAGTAACAATTCTTTAGACAGAGACTGCATTTTATTTCATGTAAGGAATGTGCCTACTGTGCCCCCAGCCCGCCATCCAGCTTGAGGCCTCCTGAGGAAGAAACAAAAATATTACCACCAAGAGTAACAGAATAATGAATTGTCTTTAGAATCGTCTTTAATGCCACGTGCCCCACTGTGTGTCCTGTTTTAGTCCCCTTGTGTTGACCGATGTCTGGGCATGTGAAAGAAGATGCTTGCTGCAGGGTCATCCTGTGGAGACGGGTTTGCTATTCTAACCAAGTTCTGGGAATAACAGTACATTCTTCCTCTTGGAGAAACAAGATACAATAATAAAGAATTTTAATCAAATATTACATTGTGTTCTCATCTTTGGCGAGCCTGAAAACATTTTCTACATGAAAATAAATAATCAATAAAGGATTTTTTAATTTTTTCTTGTAAAGGAACACAAGCTGAAAAACATCCTATGAAATTACATAGTCAAATGCAGTATGTTTTTATACCGACCCATGAAATCTTTATAAACATTGCTGATTTTCAGTACCATGGACCACTGAGTGCACAGTAGATGGCAAGGCAGCATCTGATTCATTTTTATAGATATTTTTCTCACAAAACTTGATTGCATATTCATCCAAACCCATCACATGCCAGTTCTTCTCTGTTTGTCATAGTAACGACAGCTGAATGCCATCTCAGCTGCAGCAAAGTGTCCTATGAAGACAGGAATGTATCACTCGACCCAAAAAAATAAGGGATCGTGATGCCAGTGGGTTCACTGTTTTTGAAAGGAAAAGCATCATGTTTTAAAGCATTCAGTACATGCAGGAAGCATACTTCAGGATGCCTCTCCTGGTGTGTTTTGTTTCCCTTGCTGCACTGCAGCCAGCCCTACATTGTTATTTCCTTTTTTTCATACCCGAAGCACAGTTTCCCTTCTCTAGATGCATTCCAACACAATGGGAAAAATATTTTGTCCTGCACTATGCATAGCAATTTCATCTGAAACGCGCCATCTTGCAGGTGGAAAAAGGAGAGTCACTGCCTGCCACTGTGAAGAGACATGTTCCAGCAGATGACAGCACTGCTTGGGTCAGATACTGTGCATCCAGAGGGAAAACCAATGAGCACAGAGGATCCATCATCCCCCAGCCCAGCCACAGGGAATCAGCAGGTCACAGCATTGTACCCCTGGCTGTACAGCTCACTGCTGTCTCCTCTGCCACGGTTCAAGTACAAGTCTGCATATGTGACAGTATCTAAACACACACATAAAATAGAAATTTTTGCTAGCATGATTTCGGAGAGTCTGAACCCCAACACTAAACAAATAACCAGGCACTTCAAATTCTATTTTTAAAGATATTTGAAAGCCTAACTGTTGCTCTAATGTTCTTCAGCCTTTGATGCACTGAGAGTCTCCTGCAGATTACTGAGCAACACTTAGATGGATCCAGCCCAGTTAGCTTGTTTATTATCTGGTTTTCCCATGCAGCAGGAGCAGAACTACTCTCCAGGGTTTATGCAACGCACTATAGCATATGTATGAAGACAAGATTTTAACTGTGTTACAAAATCCAGGGCAAGTGGTCATTTTGTCCTAAATCTCAGATTTGTCTTCCTCTATCTGTGCACTAACCATCTGGCCGCAGCAGTAAGGAAAAAAGATTTGCCTTGTATTTTGCATTTCTAATATATTTCCCTAACAAGGTCTTAACAGATTGTTGAATTCTGCAGAGCTGCCAGATTGCCTCCTTTCCTTTGTTCTGTTTGTGAAGATGGATGCATGGTGAAGGTAGGATGAAAGGATGAGAGGTAATGGCCTCAAGTTGCACCAGTGGAAGTTCAGATTGGATATTAGGAAACATTTCTTCTCCAAAACAGTGATAAGGCATTGGCATAGACTGCCAGCGAGGTCGTGGAGTCACTCAGAAGGTGTTCAAGAAACATGGAGACGTGGCACTGAGGGACATGGTTAGTGGGCATGGCGAGGGTAGATTAGTGGTTGGACTCAATAATCTTAGTGGTCTTCTCCAATCATAATTATCCTAAGCTGTTCAGTTTAGTGCTTACCTCCAGCCTACTCTGAACCTGGGATTCCTGGAGTCCTGGTGCTAAATCCTTTAATGGGTGATGGGAGCAATCCCTCACAGCCAGTGGCAAACAAATAGCTTTACAAAGCAAAAGATAATATGAGTTAGAAGGACTATGTAGAAAGTGGCAGATTTATCAGAGTACCTAAGGATCTGTTGCCCTTCCACTAATCACAGAACTCAGTAGCAAGTGCTCCATCACGGGATGGCTAGGGCAATAAATCACCCCTCTGGGAACACTGTGGCTTTATCTGGGCATATGCTGAAGGCTGACCTGTGACACAGGGCAGTCCTGGCCCTGACCAAACAAGTGAAAGGCTTCGCTGTAGTCTGGATTTCATTTCAAGTTCAACAGCTTTAACCAGCAAGCTCCAGAACAGCCTTGCAACCCTCACCAGGTGGCAAGTACTACATTAACCCCAAACTGTATCCAGGTACATATGAGCCGTGCTGGTGCAAGCCCTTAGCTCCAGAATTCACATTCCAGTTGAATCTGGAAGATCTGAGGACAATAGACCCACCTGTAGGAATTCCATCTTCAGTTTGCTAAGAATCCCTCTTCCTCAGCAACCCCTGCAATAGCCAGGCCTTGGCTCTCCATCTGTTTGTCCACCTTTGCAGCACAAATAAAAACATTGCCTATGCTATCTACTGCTATCTGCAACATAAAAACACCAGCAATACGAAACAATATATATTCTTGGCAGGTCCTTCTTAAACAAACATGTCCAGGCTGCAGGCAGAGGGCCATTCTCGGCCAGAGGATATCTCATGAGCCAGAGCGTGCACCTGGAGGAACCCCAGACTGCACCAGGAGACAGATGAAATCCATTATTGTTTGGAAATAACAACAGTGGAGAAGTGACTGGAGCTGCAGGTGCACAGTGAGGGATGACAGGAGCATCCACTGCAGCCATAAATCTGTGGAAGAGGCAGATGTCTCACCCCACCCCTAAAACTGACTTTCCTTAACATGACTCCAGCCAGGCTATGTCTCCTCTTTGAAGTGTCAAAAACCCTTCAGCTGCCTACAGACAGGGTACACAGTGAGAGCTGCCTGGTGCCACAGAATAGAGGGCGGAGGGGGTATGTCTGAAGCAGTGGATTTCTGGGAAACCTTCCCATGCTTCTAAATTCTCCTTCCAAATCACATTCTTTCTTCTGCATTCCCTCCTTCCTCCTCCTCACAGGCAAGAAGCACCTAAGGAGGAATGACAGCAGGAGATGGTGGGAGAGCTGTTAAACTGCCTGACCTTTCCAACAGGAAGGCAACCCACAAAAAAAGATGTTTCTTCAACTGCCCCGATTTCTTCTTTCACTGAATTTGAAGAGGTGAAGGAGGACTTTTCCTTCCTCGCTGTGGAAGGGAAGGGAAGGGAAGGGAAGGGAAGGGAAGGGAAGGGAAGGGAAG